>NC_090265.1:351599643-351907143 GCF_040414725.1 Anabrus simplex | reverse complement strand
ATAATAATAATAATAATAATAATAATAATAATAATAATCGTATGGCCTCAGCAACCGTGTGCAGACATTTTAATTTGACGCCGTCTGGCTGTCTGCTCGTCAATTTCGACGTTCTGTTTTACTGTAGATCTACTAGATGGCAGAGTAAACCGATCTCTCTTGAGCGTCTATGGCTGAGTTTTCATTAATTTTGTCGGATAAACACCAACTGTGTCACCAGAGATCTTTTACATGCCAACATCGTACGACATGGAATGTCGAATGGACTTTCTCCCGCCCTTCAAAAATACGACTACCTTTGGATCCGGAGGCCGACACTCTACCACTGATCCACAGATAGAGTTATAAACGATAGTGGCTGCTTATTTTGCATATACTATATGCGATACCATTTATTGCAGACCCATCATATCTCTGCCGGCTAACAGTGTAAACTCTTGCAACATGTTGCACCCGTTTCCAGATATGTGGAAGGCGCAGGGTACCAGTAGTAGTGTTACCTTTGTTAATATCCGTCACGGAGCGCCCTGCCGCTTGAGGTATGACGCCTCATGCATGTAAACGCGTACCTTGGAGTGGTTCCTTTAGTTCGGGGAATAGATCGAAGTCACAGGGACTCGTGCCCGGTGGTTAGAGTGGATGCTCCAGGACCTTCCATCTCCACCGTACCAACAATTATCTCACAGGGGCAATATTATGACAGCGGGCGTTGTTGTGCAGGACAGTGGGCTGATGTTTTGAAATAGAGCCGTTTGCTGTGCAATACAGGACGGGATGACGTTCAACAAACCTTCCACGCCCCACCTCGATCTTGATCCATGCTCGTTTCACCTTCGAGAACATCATATTAGGGCGGTCCGGTTTGACACTATAAATAGGAGACTTCGCATTCGTTCGCCTGGAGGACCTGCACTAGCCTAAGTAGGTGCTTTGCGTAGCCCACCTCCTGCCAACAGTAGCACCTTCAGTTGTTCCTATGCATAGAGATGACAGTGTTGCCACTACTTCCTTTTCAGCCTTCGTAATTCTGCATTTCTTAAACAGAGAACACACCAACTTAACACTGCATTAGTCGCGTGTCCTTGTTATCTGAGAGATACACGGTGGTGATTATTTGCTGGAACTTGAGTTTGCTTGAGGCTGGTAGCCCATTCCCCTCCTAGCTTCCAATCTCGAAAATGGTGACATCCAGTAGTGTCATGCAATACAAATAATGTCACGAGCTGCTGCCAGCTTTATCTAGCAGAAACGACGCGAGTAAATTTGAAAAGTATTCATGTTTATCTCTAATGCGTTTGACTTGCTGTGAATTACCTCATTATTGTTTGTGCTAGTGCTTGCAGCTCCAGATCTTTTGACACTGAAAATGAAAACGAAGATGATTTTGAAAACTGTATTGTGTTCAGTGAGTTGTGTGACTATTCAGTAACATTACGATCTCAGGATCCTGAAGACTGAAAAACACAATCAGATAATTAGTTTAATTGTTTCAAAAACGCCAGTGTCCTTTCTCAGTTTTTCAATTGATATGTTGTAAAGAAGCCTTAAAGTGTATTTTACGTTGGTTTCTATCTTCCACAAATTATTTAGGGGTTGTGTAGACGGACTGAATTTATGTATCTTTCAGATACGACGCGAGCACTGATACTACTTTTAGGATGCGCCTAATGCATTATTAAGGATGCAATTAAATAATATGACACTTTGATTTATTATCCGTATCATAATGCATTAATTTAAAGCTTCGGTTAAGGGGAGGTACGACATTGGTGGTGAAATTCAATTTTCTTTTATTCTAGCAATCCTTGATTGAAACCAAATTAAAAATTTCAGTTTTGATGTGAACTACTATTATATTGTCAGAAAGTTCTCAAATTCACAGGAAAACCCATTGGTTTCCAGTACGTTGTAAATATGTCTGGTGGTATTTGTGCCCATAGCGACATGGAAACTTTAGCTCATTTTCTCGGATCTTGCTATCATGGAGACTCACTGCGTAACACGAGACATCGGGTCGATGACCTGCGATGTTAGGCCCCTTAAAACAACAAGCAAGCAGCAGAACAACAACACGAGACATCATTCGATCGGGGCCACCATCTCTCAAGCTCTCTGAGAAGTAGGCTACATCGTTGATGAAGAGTGCAAGAAATAAGAAAACAAGGTAGTATGTGGCGAATCGACATCATCGCCTACAAAGAGAACTCGACCAACTCGGTCCATTTGTGCGGATGGTATCCCACCCAGGTCAACCACAAATAGTTCATGAAGAAAAACAAGCCGCATACCAACCAATAGTGCGACACTACTTGACCAAGTACAGACGCCAACATCTGGAAGTGATTGGTCTTATGGTAGGAGGTCGGGGCACAATTGTTTTGTTTTGAACATACAGTATGTTAGCGACTGGGAACTCTACCATTCAGCAGGTCTCCCGAAATTAGCCCATAAGGATCGGTATCTACCTTGCGTCGTGGTTTGTTGTTAATTTGTAATGTTTTAAAAAGTTATAACGATTCTCTTGTCTGTTATTCTTGTTAACGCGTCAGTAATTTTCGAAATTATTTTCTAGTTTAGATTGTCTTATTTTGTTGAGCGGACCCTGGTCCATTGCGAGACAAACGCTAAGAAGATGATGATTGTTTTATTTCATTCCCTGTCTTCTGTATATATATTGTTCCGCCATTCATAGATTAATGCATTTATCTTAGTATATTGCATTTTTCACATTTTTTAAACTCAGTTAATATTGTATCCTTGTATGTAACTTTGGAATGTTTGTAAATCAAGAAAGATAATAATAATAATAATAATAATAATAATAATAATAATAATAATAATAATAATAATAATAATAATAATAATACGTAGGTCGAGTGATAAGTCATGGCAACTATTTTTTTCTCGCAAACAGCAGACAACACGGAAAATCTAAGATATGCATTTGGAAACGTACGGTATGTACTTGCTTATGATGCAGCTAGATGGTGTATGTAAACAACAGTGTGGGTCTAAGCATGCCCCCAAGTTCATTGTGTAAGAGAGTCACAAAATGGAAGTCAACAAGCAGGAGCAACGATCGTATATTAAAATAGCAGTTCTCCGCGGCAGAAATGCACGCCAATGCCATGCAGAGCTGCGGGAAGTATTAGGTGTGCATGCCATGCCCTATAGAACATTGGCGAAGTGGGTGGAGACGTACAAACGGGGTAGAGTATCAACTGCCCATTTGCGCCTGCCCCACCGCTAGCAACGCACAGTGGAAACCTTGGGTGATTATTTCCAAGGACTATAACCAAGGGAGACCTGTCCTTTGTACGTAGTCTTGTGTATTTGCTGTCTATACCATAATAAAACAATGTTTACCAATGGCCTGTGTTCTGTCACTTTCCTACGAGAATTTCCTGAAGTCAGAATTTGTCTTCAGGCACTATGCATAAGTATATGCCCTATATTTCCAAATGCATATCTTAGATTTTCCGTGTTGTCTCCTGTTCGCGAGAAAAAAAAATAGTTGCCATGACTTATGACTCGACCCTCGTAGTTTTATGTCACACTAACTCAATTTGTATGGTTTTCTAATTCCCCGAGGTGCCGGAATTTTGTCCCGCTGGTTTTCTTTTAAGTGCCAGTAAATCTACCGGCAAAGGGCTGACGTATCTGAGCACTTTCAAATACCACCGGACTTAACCAGGAACGAATCTGCCATGTTGGGTTCAGAGGACCTGCGCGCTATCGCCTGAGTTATTCAGCCCGGCAGTAATAATAATAATAATAATAATAATAATAATAATAATAATAATAATAATAATAATAGACTACATGTAAGGAAATTGGATATAGATCATACGTTTCAGTTTTCCTTTCACTTAAATACATCTTTTAATAACAATGAGAGCCTCGCTTGAAAACTGGATTGAACCGAGAATGAACTTGTCACAGCTCAGAATTTTGAAGAGATGCACTTAAACAACTAGTAATTTGAGCCAGCACGTAAGGTTGATAATTCTGTGACAAGTATAATACTTGAAGCTGAGATACGTAGAGAAAGATATTGTTTATTTGAATATCCAACTGATCGAATTATCTTAATTGTGACACATTGATTTTGAAGCCTGTTAGGTTAGATAATCATATTAAGACATTGCGGTGATGAACGTCACTTTACAGTTTTTCATCGTTGGTATGAATAAGTCAGGACTAGTCAATTTCTCGCAGACAAAACTTTTGACATAACATTTCACTCTGCTGCATGCACGGAAATTTGGCATTACGAAAATTAGACTGTTTATCACAGACTGTTTCTGGCAAACTCTAAGTGATATATTCTATAATTTGATAATGCTAGTTAACTTAAGGCCGCAGGTAAATGTTACGATAAATTTGGTGTGTACCGAGCTCGATAGCTGCAGTCGCTTAAGTGCGGCCAGTGTCCAGTGTTCGGGAGATAGTAGGTTCGAACCCCACTGTCGGCAGCCCTGAAAATGGTTTTTCGTGGTGTCCCATTTTCACACCAGGCAAATGCTGGGGCTGTACCTTAATTAAGGCCAGGGCCGCTTCCTTCCCATTCCTAGGCCTTTCCTATCCCATCGTCGCAATAAGACCTATCTCTGTCGGTGCGACGTAGACTTAAGACAACCAGGACGGAAGTTATATGATGTCCGAACTTATGAAACGTGATGTATACCAGTAATTAGCTATCGATGTCGCTAGGCGACCAGGCAGATATGTTAGTTTGCTTGGTGGCCATAAGGCGTCCGTTCTTTGCGGTCTGATACCGTGGTTAGCCGGCTCGAGTCCGGTTGGTGGATGAGGGCAGATAATGCTGTTGATGGTGATTCGTCCGTCGTATGGGAACGTTAAGCCTTGGATGCTTGTTGTTTAAAGGGGTCTAACATATAGGTCATCGGTCCGTTAAGCCTTGAACAGGTCCCTTGGTGTAATTCGACAGGGAAGGTCATCTGTACCTACCTCATTATCATCATATTCAAACACTACGCAACACAAAACATGTCGGCCTCACACTGAACACAGAAACTCATACACACACATTATGATCTTCGCCTCTGAGGCAAGGAGTAACTGATTACATGGCCAAAAAGATGTCCACAAATAGGTGAAGATCGCAGTCTGCCCATTATCGTATAGTGCCTGGGCGTTGAAAAAACACACATACAGCAGCTGTAGAGATAAAATACGTTAATCGGTTTTTGTGTATTTCAGTTTATTTATTTATTTATTTATTCATCATCATCATCATCATCTTCCTTCCAAGTATTGGGCCTTGTGACCCGTTACGTTCTTGCATTTTACTTTTTGCAAGACTTGAAAGCAATCAAATGTCCTTCCGACGGGTTGCTAGCCTGAAGGAAGTAAGACCATTGGTGGGGCTGCCACCTCTCAGCTAATGGACTAGCTGAAATTACAGCATTTATTTATTTATTTATTTATTTATTTATTTATTTATTTATTTATTTATTTATTTATTTACATACCGGCTACCCACTATGATGCCAGTTGCCTGAAGTAAGACTGGCGCCGGGCGACGGTGTCACGAAACTTACCGGGACAATCTCTCACCTGTCCCCACCCGTGTTTTATCTTTCTTTCTTTCGTTCGGTCTTTCTTTCTTACTTTCTTACTTTGAAGAATTTAGTCGCCCGAAGATTATAACAGATCAATCCGAGGAAGCATATGGATGATCAGCTGTTGGGTAGTGGGATAAGTCTCGAAGTTTGCTGAGGTGTGGTCGATATTGGTACACCTCTGCCCTTCTTCATGAATGATGTATCTACCGTAATGAAGCCCTCCTCTTGCGGTTGAGCCGCCCGCTCTGTTCCCGCCCTCTGGTGTCCCACCATGAATAGCTACGGCTAATGTGTTTGCTTTCTCCTCCACTGCCTATATACTTGATCCACATACTCTGTCTGGCTCCACGCTTCAAAGGACACTTTGACCCTTGGCTACTGGAGTGTACTTCTAGGTCGCTGTCTTGGTCACTCGGATTAATTCGCCGCAGTCCGTGCTGTTGGTCTGGTTCAACAGTTCCTCGCTCCTCACCGCAACAGCATATAATGCAGATATTGTTTCATTATTGTTGTAATCATACTAAAAACTTCGGACCTCTGTACTCACAAGCCCCACCACCTATTGTGTTTCCGACCAAATACAGTAGTTGAACAGGCTCTCTAGGTGTTCATTCTGTTCATTGTAGCAAATCATTTCTTCTTATAATGCCGGGCTGAGTGGCTTAGACGGTTGAGGCGCTGTCCTTCTAACCCCAACTTGGCTGGTTCGATCCTGGCTTGGTCCGGTGGTATTTGAAGGGGCTCAAACACGTCAGTCTCGTGTCGGTAGATTTACTGGCACGTAAAGGAACTCCTGCGGGATTAAATTCCTGAACCTCGGCGTCTCCGAAAACCGTAAAAGTAGTTAGTGGGACGTCGCCGGTAACGTTGGGCGAGGTGAAGTAAAATACTCCGTTAAATTAAACCTAGCTAGTAGTACTCCAGTGAAATATCACTCGTGGAATCAGCTGTTGAGCAGTACATTTCATAAACAGATCAATACTTCCATGAAGGTCGTCGCCTTGCATAAAAACTGATAGAGCGAAATGTCTTGTTTGACAAGTTCTAGCCCCTAGGTAGCGGAGTACTCTTCCGATCGACTCGGGCGTGTTGACAAGCAAATGCGATGAAAGTCGGAAATAAACACTCCGATATATCAACATTTCCTTTACCCACTGGATCATACTGTCACAGTGCGAAGCTAAACAAGAAATTGTCATCTTTTCAATCCCTGCTTAACTTTGGCCTCAGAGAGAATTTCCTAACTCTATCCTGCATGAGGAGTTAGAATCGATATTTAGATGGTCAAATATATTTTTGTTTCGGAGTTATTAATCACGAGCAAAATATACATATCTAAACAACGCAACTGGTTTTATATACCATCGCCCCGCGTATTCAGGTAAGGTCCGCGAGTGTCATAGGCTATATTCTCCCATGCCCCACTGTTCCAGTCAAACGGTGCCTCAACCATTCTGATCGGATCTTCATTTCCAGAGCTGTAAGCTCTTTACTCTGAGGTTCGAATGTATGCAGCCTGACTTTATAGACGTTGTCACCAGTGTTGCCAATTTAGCGTATTTAGAATGTCGGCGGAGAAATTCATCATTTAGGGGAATTCTAGATTTATTATAGCGGAATTTAGTGTTTTATACATTTTACGTTTTTTTTTTTTTTACCCCAGTCTGTCTCCGAACTATTCCGTATTTCTTGTCAGGAGCTAGCAGTCACATGAGGAAAACATGTTATTTGGATTTGATATTATGAGATCATGGTATCATAAATTTGTAATGCGTGGGGAAAGGGTATTTATCCCTTAGTTGATGAATGACGACAGATAATGAAACTATGAGAGAGTAGCATTTATATTTATGCTATGAAAGAAGACCGTTTAATTAACTGGCCTGTTCTCTGTGTGGCCCTTGAGGTAGGGGATTAATCTAGTTTGCACCCGGCACTAAAACGGCTACAAGTTTTAGCTCGCCGGCTCGCAGGCAAGGGGTTAATCCCGGTGAAACTCACAGATCAGGTGAGTACAGATATTATTATTATTATTATTATTATTATTATTATTATTATTATTATTATTATTATTATTATTATTATTTATTGCTCATTTTTGTTGTTCAGTATTTGAGATCGGATGTCTTGGCGGAATTTTAGCGGATTTTTAGTAGTACTTAGCGGATCTTGAAAATATAAGTTGGCAACACTGGTTGTCACGTCAAAACACAATCGTATGTTGTCGAGTTTTTTCAGCCTGTGACTGTATTGCTGTGGCGGGCTGGTGGAGGCCTGGCCTTCTGAGCCCAACTTAGCAAGTTCGGTCCTGGCGCAGTCCGGTGGAATTTCAAGGTGCTCAAATTCGTCAGCTTCGTGGCTGTAGACTTACCGGCACATAAAAGAACTCCTGCGGGTGAACATTCAGGCACCTCGGCGTCTCCGAAAACTATAAAATGTAGTTGGACGTAAAACAAATAACATTAAAGCAATTAATGACTGCTGTCGCGCTAAGTCTGTATTTGTTGAGGTGACACCAGAGCTTCCTTGGAGTTCAGGCCGATTCACCTTCTTTATGGGATCTAATCGATCTAAGGCATGGTTAGGTACAGGTACGTACTTCAGAGGTGTTCTTAGACCACTCGTCCTTCCAGTATAGGTTGAAGTCAAATCAATCCCCTATGACTGCCTGCAGTGACACATGCTGGTCTCCTAGATCTGTGTCGTCGTAATGGCGAATGAAGTGAATGAATTTTCAAAATACACCAGACGATCATAAGGTGAAAATGTCGAAGGATTGCAATGGTGGTACTATTCATTATATGCGACTGATTGGTAATGAACAGGGCCCGGGCCAGGTTGAGTGGTTCAGACGGTTGAGGCGCTGGCCTTCTAACCCCAACTTTGCAGCTTCGATCCTGGATCAGTCCGTCGGTATGTGAAGGTGCTCAAATACGTCAGCGTCGTATCGTTAGATGTAATAGCACGTAAAATAACTCTTGCGGGACTAAACTCCGGCACCTCGGCGTCTCCGAAAACCGTCGAAGTAGTTAGTGGGACATAAAGACAATGGCATTATTATCATCACAGGGCCCGAATTATCCACATTATCTTCAACTCGAAATGGATTGAATACACCGGAAAGAATAATATTTCTCATAAAAAATTATACAGTTCTTACAAGTAGAATAACTGAGCATCTGTATATCGTCATTATTAGAATATTAAGCAATCCATTGATATTCTGGATTGCACTTGCTTGTTGCGACCTACATGTTCTTGAATGGTAGATATTTTATTTGTCTGTGCCTTTCAATTCTCATATTCTCTGAAATGCAACTGTCCATCTGCAGAAAAAATTTCCTCGCCTAATTGTGAAATAATTTCACTTCATTGGGCAGCTTTAGATGGCAATCTAACATTTAAAGTTAGTCACACACGAATAAGTAAAACTCGCACAGTGTAAAATGAAACTAACAAGGACGTATATGTACGTATGTTACTATTCAGACACTTCTACACCTTACTGAAACGTGAATTTGTACCTACTATAGTGATAACACCTTGCCCTTTCATTGCAAGCTCATCCAGGTTATTAAGTAATGTCTCGTCGGACTTTAGGGATGTGGATTTCCAAAGAGTGCGGAGATGAGTTGTAGAAGGCTATTTTACTTCATACTTTTGAGTATTCTCATTTACTAAAACCTTGGATGATTATTCAAATATGTTAATTACCCAACGTAAATGCATAAAAATGAGTAAATATTACAGCAGAACGGAGTAAAAGACTCAAAAACAAAAGTAATGTTGCGAATTTCTGAAAGTGACAAAATAATGAGGCAGAATTCAAACATAACGCTAAAAGTAAAATGACGACAAAATTACGTCATAAATTTAATTTTGTGTAATCAGGGGAGGAGAGTACTGTATGATCAGGGTTTAAGTATATAAGTTAGGAATATTTTGATGCACCAGTCAAAAGATGACGTCATCAAAATCTGGGAGCTACTAATGAATAATTGAAACTTAAACTTATTTTGCTATTGCAATTGAGCTTTCCTCTTGAGATGGCATGCACGTGAGCATTATATTTATCTCACTCAAAGTATAGTTTGTACAATTCTCTGATTTAATTTCATTTTGTTTTTTCACTTTAATACTAGCCGAAGACGTAAATTCCTACATTTTCTAGAACTAGAGTATTTTTAAATGTGGGATACTGGTTTGTAAATATCATGTGGAAGGCGACATAATTCGAGGTGTGGTAGCTATGTAACATCGTCACCGAGGCCCATGCCAAGGCGGTCGTGGTAAATCTATCCCGGCATTCCCCTTAGTGCAGGAGAATGGAAAACCTCGGAAAACCATTCTCAGGACAGCCGGTGGTGGAGACCAGCCCCTCCTCCTCCAGAGTACAAAGCTGCAAGGTTAGCAAAATTAGCTGGAAGTCCAATCTGGTCGTTGTCGCTTGCTTGCTTGCGACATGGTTCAAAAAGTTTGGGAACGCTTACTGTATATGCTTATTGAAAAGATTCAGACCTTTCGTATATGTGGCATATAGGCAAATATCTTCCGTCTGCTACTGAAAGAATGTTGCTCTTTATTCGTCACCAAATTAAATGCGTTGCACGTACTTCCATCGTCGAACGTGATTGTTTTCAAAATCAGTAGAGCCGGCAGGAAGAACGTATTCTCTCTCCCATTCATTATGCTTTCATACATCCATTTATACTTCATCCGCAGTCCGGCTCCATGGCTAAATGGTTAGCGTGCTGGCCTTTGGCCACAGGGGTCCCGGGTTCGATTTCCGGCAGGGTCGGGAATTTTAACCTTAATTGGTTAATTTCGTTGACACGGGGGCTGGGTGTCTGTGTCGTCTTCATCATCATCATCATCATCACGACGCGCAGGTCGCATAAGGGTGACAAATCAAAAGACCTGCATCTGGCGAGTCGAACTTGTCCTCGGACACTCCCGGCACTAAAAGCCATACGCCATTTCATTTCACTTCATCCGCATTATCTTTTCTGTTTCAACCTGGGTCAGTGTGAGGCGCGCCGCTTCCCTGCGTTGTTAATTGGGGCTGAAGCAGGCGAGATATTTTTGCCACGCGGTGAACCATCGCATCGTTCTCCCCAAATGATCGATGAGGGCGGGTATTGCGGACAGCGCTTCTGTGATACATCGCCCTCATTAGCAGGATAAGCGGTGTGAGGCTACACCCTTGAGACTCACACTTGTCTCAGCACCAAGTACTGTAAGCGTACATTTTGCTTCATTATCCAGAGTCGTCTTTCAGAATTGATTTTCCTAACCGTCCTTGAGTCCTGGTAATTTAGGTTGAATATGTATTCCTATACTCCTGTGAAATAGCGGTCTGTCCATTTGACACTCATATTGTGTATACTGTCCGGCTCCATGGCTAAATGGTTAGCTTGCTGGCCTTTGGTCACAGGGGCCCCAGGTTCGATTCCCGGCAGGGTCGGGAATTTTAACCATCATTGGTTAATTTCTCTGACACGGGGGCTGGGTGTATGTGTCGTCTTCATCATCATTTCATCCTCATCACGACGCGCGGGTTGCCTACAGGCATCAAATCGAAAGACCTGCACCGGCGAGCCAAACATGTCCTTGATCACTCCCGGCACTAAAAGCCATACGCCATTTAATTTCATTGTGCACACTTAACTTTTTTTTCTAATGTTAGGTGTAACAGTAAGTAGAGTTGGAATATAATGTTATAGGTGCTGATAAGTCATTTTTAGACATCTCATCCACATAAGTTTTCAGACTGCCTTCACGGGCTGTAAGTATACGGGCGCGTGTGTAGTCGCTCAGAAGAATAATGAGCGCGTGGTAGGTCTATTCCATGTTCCTTGCATTTGATATTTTATCAGACTTAATTTTAATTATCAAAGCATAATTATCCTTCCATGTAGATACAAACTTTGTGGATACCCACAACAAACATTATATCTGTACGTTCAGTTATTCGTGAGAAACGTATACCAGGGAAGAACTTAAAAAATACCATGCGCTCCTCGATTTTCCGAGCTCTTTGCAGGAAGCTACAAACTACTACTACTACTACTACTACTACTACTACTACTACTACTACTACTACTACTACCACCACCGCCACTACAGCGCAACGGCTGTCCACGGGACTATGGCCAGTGCAGTGTGGCTTAAATTGTCCAAAAGTGGCATGTGACACTTCTATATTCAGTGAAAAAGAAGCCAGACACAGGTGAGTTTAGCCTTCATTAGGTTACACTTCAAGTTTAAGGGTATATATCACACAGTATCAACGTAACCAACCCCCGTCCCTATTAAATTGAAATTGCACTGGAACAAGTAAGTTAAGGGGTTTGTCAAGTCACCAAGTGCTTCAACTGTCTACAACTGCACCTTTCAGATGCAGAATACACCAACCATCCGCTGCAACAGACGTGGTAATCGTCACCACCACTCTGCATGTGCGGTACCACAGGAGCAGGCTAAGTGTGCTAATTGCCTCGGCAACCACGCAGGTTCTTATCCTGGCTGTCCTATCTATGAAAGCAATCATGGCACAATACGTCAGGAAAAGGCATCTACACTAAACCTAAAAAATCACCCCCACTCTCTCTCTCTCTCTCTCTCTCTCACACACACACACACACACAGAGAGAGAGTCGCAACCAACCTCACTCCACATCCATCCACCATAGAACTACTTCAAATAATCATAACACTTATAACCAACTGCAGCTAAATCCTAAGACAGCCCCTCACCAGTCGCTCTTCCCTCCCCTCCCCCCCCCCCCCCCGTACCTACCATTAAATACTGCATGCCTTACGCATCCTTACGAGCTATTAAAATTCCCTAGTCAAACCTTGTCCAGACGGAAAGTTCTTCCCTTTCAAAGACTCCCCAATACCCACTGCAGGCACTTCAACTGTTCTCATCTCCGAAGCACTGGAAAAAGATTCGTTAAGGTTCAACACGTCTCACCGACTAAAATGTCGTAAATTTGAACCAAAACGTACCAACAAGTCAAGCTCTACGAGCACCCAAATCAAAATTAAATTTGTGACCGATGATTTCAACTTCCACCACAGTTGCCGCGGCAGGTATCGCTTCGCGTGACAGGTGGACAGACAGACAGACAGACAGACAGACAGTGAGACAGACAGAAATTGTTATAAGGAGGTACATTCAGAGAAACGGAGTGTACGAGGGAGCTTTGATAAGAGTATAGGGAGCTGGAAGCCAAGTAAAGATAACATAACGTTGTTAGTGTTATTCTAAACTGTAGAAGTATTGTAAGGAAAAGAATAGAATTCAACGAGCTCGTTGATTCTGGGCTGCATTCGACAAAAGAGTAGTGTTCTGAAAATTTTGCAATGTTTAGGCTGGGAAGACTTGGGTGTAAGGATACAAGCTGCTTGACTAAGCGGTATGTTCCGAGCTGTCAGTGGAGAGACTGATAGAAATGACATTTGGAGACAAACGGAGTTTTGAAAGTAGGAAAAATCAGAATATGAACATTAATTTGTAACTCAAGAGGACAAATTGGGGGGAAATATTCATTTTTAGATGGAGAAATTAAGGATGGAATAGTTTACCAAGAAAGATGTTCGATTAACTTTCAAATTCACCGATATCATTTAAGAAAATGGTTGGTAAAGAACTGTGGGGTATCTGCCTTCTGGGCTAGTGCCTTAAATGCAGGTCATTGGCGATTGACTAATAAATTAAAACATCATAAACTTGCTGGTCAGAGCCATAATATTTACATGCATGTATGTGCAACCCTTGTCCCATTTCTCTACGGGGTCAGGTATGAAGTGAGATGAATCTTCCCAGCGAGTTGTTACGAGCGGTTGCCCTTCCTCACGTCAATCTCATCAGAGGATTTAATGAGATGAAATGAATGACGTGGTATATGATAGTAGAAAGGAAGACTGTGAAACCCGGTGCCGGCACATAGCCTACTTCTTTCGAATAGGGGTCTGCTCAAGGCTTCACGTCTCCATCTGACGGACGAATCACCATCAATAGTGTCATGTGGTTTCACTCTGTATGAACGCTGCGGAGAAGTTTGGAATTGAATCTAGTGATTAGGAATTACATACCATCACCTCTGCTACCCTTCCGTCCAACATTCTGATGGTAGGAATTTTTTTCGACCAACGGGACTCAAACCGACTAACCACGGTGTCGGACTATATATACTTCATGCCTTAACGATTGTGGCCACCAGGTGGGCGCCGTAAAATGATAGTTGCATATACTTAAAAAATAGTGCAGTAATATGTTGCTGCAGTGCCGTACTGTGTAGCTCAGGTAGTGGAGGACCGGCCTTCTGAGCCCAACATGGCAGGCTGGTATTTGTAGGTGCTCGAGTACGATAGTCTCGTGTCGGTACAGTTACTGGCACGTGAAAAGTAATCCTGTGGGACAAAATTCGGGTAAGCCGGCGTCTCTGAAAACAATAAACATGTAGTTAGTGGAACGTAAAACTAGTAACATTATTATGTTGCTGCAGTTCTATCTAAATGGATCTTGGTGTATCAAAGGAATCCATTGCAGTGAAACTTGGTAGGATGGTCAGTTGAAAGATCGGAACATCGCTGAACGCCTCCCGTTGGTACATAGGCTGTCCATGGCATGACTTAAGTGATTCAGAACAGGAATCTGACAGTTTCCTAGGTTATGCTAATAAATATTTATTAATAGCGTGCATATTTATGTATAAATGACCAGGATATCATACTACATAATAGCTTCCACTATAAACGATGCGGAAGTATTAGAATACTAATGTCTTTATGGTAGTCTGTTCATGTTGCCAAGATGTCATTTTAGGAATAAATTATTATATACAGGTAACTTAAAAGTAGAACTACTGTATAGCTGTTCTGCAATTATTTGTTATAACACTACCGTTGATTTTACAGCGATGTGATTATTACCATGAAATTTAAGATAAAATGATCATTCGCCGAAGCTTCGTTGACATCTTTCCGGTTTAATTCAGGCAGTTCCCTTGTCAATACGTTTTTCCTAGGCCCTTCCGGCCGCCTGCCTGTCAGCTCCCTTTCTCTCCATGCGATATTTAAATCAGCTCTGCACTGTCCCTAAAGTGATAACTCGTGAAGTATGCTTACAAATAACATAATTTTTATTAAGATCATTGATCAAGATTGCATGATTACTGACTATGGTTTATTTTAAAGTTTTTTTTACGGGATATAATGTAACGGTTCAAATCCCGTTACAAAGTGATATCTGTATTTTTATTATTATTATTTCATCTGTGATATTATTATTATTATTATTATTATTATTATTATTATTATTATTATTATTATTATTATTATTATTATTGTTATGATTATTATGTCCGTATTATTATTATTATTTTATCTGTGAGATTACTATTATTATATTATGATTCTTATTCAATTCGATTCTGCAATCCTTGTTGCTTGCATGATTGTAGTTAACTGTATGCATATATATGTGTGTGTGTAGATTAACATTAAAGACATGTACAGTGAGAATTGTTATATATCAGATGTTGGATGTAACATTGTTACATTGTGCAATACTGCTGGCATTTCTGTCCAGTCATCGCCACGTCATGGCTACGTCATCGTGCTCATTTGGCGGTGCGCTCACGGTCTTAGAGTTAGCCAGGCCGCCCCAGGCTATTTCACCATTACATGTAATATTTGTCGCGAGGTGAGAGTAAATAATAATTATTTCTGGAGGTTACGTGGGTGCGTCAACCAACGTCTATAAAAGGTGGCTGCATATTGTAGCGTCAGTCATTATTCTACTGGAAGGAAAGGCACAGTTGGCCATTAACTGAGCGAGATGGAGAGGCCTCAGTCAGTCAACGGGAGTCAATATTTAAACGGAAGATGTAGAGAGAAGAAGTGGGTGGTGAACTGATGGAGTCATATAACAACACACTTGCAAAGAAGTTATACCATACAGACTTACAAAGAGGTCATATGATATGGAGAAGAAGCAGTCACATGGATACATCACCAAATTAGGCGTGACACATCTGCAGTAAACACCAGATCTAAGGACTACGTCGTAATTACACTCAAAGTGTTGAAGGTACAGTCAAGTGAAACAGTGAGGGATATATTTTGTATAAATTGTTAAATGTCCGGTCAAGAAGAATTCAAATTCATGCCTAGTTTCTTGCAGTTGCAATGTCATATTGTCATTTGTTTTAATCGCAGCAGTTCTCACTATTTTATTGAAATTATTTAAAGAATATATTTTCTTCTGTCAAATGAATTCATAGTATTATTTCAATGACAGAATTAGCTAACCTCAAATTAAATGGGCAAACCGAACGCCAATCTCCTTTTCCCAGAACTTATATGGTATGTTGTCAAAAGTAAGCTTATTACCCCACACCCTAGAGATAGTCAAGATTCTCATTCTATTATTGCTGCACTGAGTGGTAGCTGGCGCCCTTCAAATAACGTATGTGTAAGTAAGTAGGTAAGAAGTAAGTGTTGAGTACAAGGTCCGACGATTGTGTATTTTATTTAATGAATATTAATTTTCATATTTTCCATTTTAAAAGCAGGTATTTTCATAATTTTCAATTTAAATGCAGATTAGTATGTTTTCAAGTAAGTTAACGAGTTAGGAATGTTACAATAATGACACACACTCTTACTGAGGGGTTGTACACTTTCGTGGACTTCGCCCAACAGTTTGTTTCCAGTGTGTCATTGACGGTTTAGGCAGCATAAGCCAAGATATTCCTCGGACTACCATTTCTTTCTTTGACTTCCTTCTGTAAATTCGCCGCTACTCAGTTTTCTTTTGTCTTTGATCAATGTTTAACACACCTAACCTTCCTCGAAAAATGCTCTATTGTCCCGCACAGAGACAGGCGCTTACCAGGGGTTTTATTTTAGAATATGAATGAGTATGGAGTAGATCAACTTCCAGAATGCCTCTGTTTACACCACAGTATTAAACACAGCGACTTACCTGAGTTCGTTAAGTCGCCAGTTGTGCTCTACAGCAATGGTTTTCAACATTCCGATACTCGTGGACCGACAGAATTTACGCAGAAATGTTGGAGACCGGCAATGTAGAAAAAAAAACGCACCCCTTTAGTTAGATGTAGATGGTATTTTTGGCTTATTGAATTTACATTTATATACATTTGGCATTTTACACTCGCGTGTCCATTTATCCTGTTTCTATGGAAGGTTATTTATTTATTTATTTATTTATTTATTTATTTATTTATTTATTTATTTATTTATTTATTTATTTATTTATTTATTTAGCGTATGTCTTTTGGAGCCGGGAGTGCGAGGACATGTTAGGCTCGCCTGGTCTTTCTACTTGACGGCCATGGATGACCTGAGCGTCTGTCTGTGAGAGTGGTGGTGGTGGTGGTGGTGGTGATTATTGTTTTAAGAGGAAGTACAACTAGGCAACCATCCTCTTTTAACACTAATCAGGGACAAAAAATGGAAGGGATCCGACACTTCGAAAAATGAAGATATCGGCCAGAGAAAGACAAGGGCCACGAAGGGCGTGAAAATGAAAGACTCCCTAGCGCTCGATATATAATAGCGCCGGGCTCGGAAAAGAACAAGAGTTGACCAAGCGAGGTCAGACAGGATATGTGATTGTGATTAGCCTGGACCGAGCTCGATAGCTGCAGTCGCTTAAGTGCGGCCCCCATTTTCACACCAGGCAAATGCTGGGGCTGTACCTTAATTAAGGCCACGGCCGCTTCCTTCCCATCGTCGCCATAAGACCTATCTGTGTCGGTGCGACATAAAGCAATTAGCAAAAAAAAAAAAAAAAAAAAAAAAGTGATGAGCCTGGGACAAGTAAGTGAAAGCAATGCCTGGACTCAGCTAAGGGCCCCGTGAATGCTAACCCACGCTTCAAAGTTCAGAGCCGTTGGGGCTGTGGCTGTGGGATGGTGATGATAATGGGTTAGGGAGAGGGTGAAACCCGGTATTGGCACATGGCCTACGCCTGTCTAGTAACACCAAGCGGTCTGCTCAAGGCTTTACGTCTCCATCCGATGGAAGCATCACCATCAACTTCGTCATATGCTCTCACTCCATATGAAAAGATTATTCTTATGTACTGTATGCGACATTTGCTGCTACTTATTTGCCAAAATCTTAAGGATTCATGGATCAGGTGTTGGAACTGGGAAACGGAGGGCGGCATCTACATCCATTCGATTCCTGTATTTTGTCTTAATTCCAGAGACAGCCGAGAACGTTGTTTCGCATAAATATGTAGTTGAAAATGTCGCTAATAAGTTCGGGATATTCTTAGAGATGGCAGCAGAGATGCTGTGTGGTTTTGAATTTATTTATAATTCTGTCAAAACCTGAATAAGGTTACAGATGGCAGGAAGTTTTCGAATGTAGTTGAGTTTGTATGAAACATGTTGTGTTCTTCAGAAAAAGGACGAAATGTTGGTTTTCATGCCCCGTTGTTGGAATGAGGGATATTCAATTCTCATGTAAATTGCATATTAATCTGTCATTCTTAAATGGAACATATTATCGTTTATTTGCTATAAGCTAGCTGTCTCTCTTGAATTATGTATTTTAGCATTGGAAAAAACAAGGGAATGCAACTATACCGTACTGACGAATCCAAGTCTCCGTGGTCGATATTTACAACCCAGAGCTTGTCTTGCTCCCCATATATCAAGCCACAATTTTGTCTTTTTTATGAGCACTTACGAATAATACAATGCTGCGCCGCATGTTGTAGAGCATGCAAGGCCGGCAGTTCGAAAGTAATGAGGACTCGGTTCGCATAAATTCTGTCCTCTTCATAACTATTTCTAGTGTCCACCAGGATCCCTAGAAATAATTTTATTCTGTGGACTAGTCATGCTCAGAGATAAATTATTTCCATGTTTACTGCTGGGTTATTAGTAGATAAACATTGAAGTGCCAGTTATAGCCTATATGGGATTACTTGACCGAAAAACTCAACGGACTACGCGATATCGATGATCATTGGGAAATACTTTCCCTTTCGGCTTCACTTGAATAGTTTCAGAGGCTTCATGATGATGATGATGATGATGGTGATCTTCTTCTTGGTCTATTTTCCATTTTCATGAGATTTGCACTTAGGTGGATTTGGCTTTTACTGCTGGATGCCTTCTCTGACGCCAACCGTACGTGAAGGGTTGTATTCACTACTGCGTGTTTCTGTGGTGGCTGGTGGTGTTATGTGCTGTATGTAAATGAAGGTGTGTGTTCAGACGAACATAAACACCCAGTTAGCATACAGAGTTAAAGTCCTTTTCTTGGCCGGGAATCGAACCCGAAACACACTGAACGAAGAGCAGTATGCTGACAATTTAGTCTAGGAGCTGGAGCATAATAATAATAATAATAATATAATAATAATAATAATAATAATAATAATAATAATAATAATAATAATAATAATAATAATAATAATAATGGCCTCTCTTGCATCCTATTCAACTGGGTACTAGAGAAGATTATTGGAGAATGGACTAGCACACTACCATGAGAAACTGGACTACAGATTGGATACGGGAAAGACAACTTTGATATATCCTGCCTATACCTTGCTTACGACCTTACCTTGCTAACCAGCGACGTAGATGAGGCTGCTCGCCAACTACAGAGTCTCTCACCAGCAGGAAGAACACAAGGGCGACGCAGCTAAGACCGGTCTGAAGATCAAAGCAAAAGCAAAGCCATTTTCGTACAGGTCATGAAGGCCCTTGGAGGGGTGGAGGAAAAGGCTTCCACTATCCGTAACCTCGACACCTGATGGGTAGAGTGGTTAGTTCTACTCCCAGCCGCCTTTGCTCCCAGGAATTAACGTGGTACTCATTTTTTGTGTACGCTGAGTGAATCTCAGGACCATATCCATCTCCGGAAGTGGAAGTCTCATTTCTTAATTTTTCTAATTCCTGACGGGGAATCGAACCCACGTCCTTCCGGGTGAACCGAGTACGCCTTTACCGCCTCGGCTAGGCATTCCCTGGTCTGAAGGTCAGTATTAAAAAAAAACTGAGTGTGTGACTAATATCTACAATCACACTAGAAGGCACCACCATTCGTGAAGTACCTGTAGTCAGGTACCTAGGAGAGTGGATTTCAGCCAATGGGAGTGAAACGTTGGCAATGGACTCCAGAGGGTGCACCACTCCCGCAAGAGCATTTACACATCCAAATACCTTTCTAAACATTATAATTCTGTAATGAGACCATCTGTGCTCTACGCCTCTGAATGTCTCTTGGTGACTAGGAAGGGCCCGGTCAGGAAAATAGAGCTCAAGGAACGGAAAATCTTAAGGAGGATATTAGGTCTCTTAAGACGAGAGGATGACTCCTGTAGGATCAGGCACAGCAATGAGCTCTATGATCATCAGGATGATATAATCACATCCATGAGGAAAAGGTGACTAGCCTTTTTCGGCCACTTGACCCGCATGGAACCCTGAAGGCTCACCAACAAAATTTTCAGTAACGGGTTGAGGGAAAGCCTCCCAGAATAAATGGATTACCGCAGTGAAATCGGACCTAGAACGACTAGAAATTCCACCAAACGTCGTACAGGACCGATCCCAATTCCGACGGATCAGTATTCAGAGTCCCTCACCAGCACGAAGAACACAGGGACCACCAGACAGAGGAGAGGAAGTTGGCACATAGCTCTCTGGGCCAAGAAGAAACATCAGTATCTGTGTGAACTAAAATCATAGAAACCAGAATATCTTGGAAAATAATATGTTACCTGTTAAAATCATTGCATATACAGATAGTAGCAATAATGTAGGCCAAGCTTTCAGGACACATCCTCTCACGTTGACGAAGAAAATAAATGTTATATGAACATGGGTCTGGAAGTTCTTTATTTCATGTCAAATTCCATTTCCTTATGGCGTATTGATACTGAGATAGAACGTGACAAATATCATCCTTTTTTACTTTCGGAAATGTGTAACAACACCCTCTTCCCCATTCTAAGGGTAATTCCTCTAAAATGTTACAGCGAAATAACTTCTAATCCATTAAAATATCGATATTCTGTTTTCATATTCATAAAGAGTATTAAAGCTCTTGAAACACCGCATTTTTTTTTTTGTGAAATGGGAAACAACGGAAAACCATCTTCAGGACTGCTGACAGTGGGAGTCGAACCCACATATCTCCCGAAAGCAAGCTGACAGCTGCGTAAACCAAAACGCGCAGCCAATTGCACGGTAAATATAGCTTTTTCATGGGATTAGTAATAACGGAGATATCGACACGAATGGGTTTTTTAAATTGAACTATTGACATTTCTGACACTAGGAGAAAAGTTAGTACTGTTACGACTTCAGACAAGTAATTGTTTCATACATCGGGCAGTTTTTGAAATATCGATAATACTACCAGCGATTTTTGTGGATGAGAGCGGACGCTGTAATTGCCGTATCAGACTGCTTTCGTTGGCGGAAAGACGTGCTTACATGCTTAATCCGTTATAAATGTACTTTCCGAGAACGATAGTGTAAAAAATGTAAAGGCGCATTAATAGCACGTTTAATCGATTTTTAAAGATGTAGGGGCTGAGATACGTTTGTTCCGTTTTCTTGATGGATCCAGTACTTTTGCATCCGTCTCTTGGCACAGGCCAGAGCAAAGTGTAGCTTGCACCGAAGTCCTAGTGTCATCCATGGTTGTGACAGGATTGGAACTTTTGGGCTACGAGTGGTGCTGAATAATGGCATTCAGAACACGACCAGCACCACCATTTGTTTTTGCTGTTTCCCTACAACCCATAACCTTTGGTGGTAATAATAATTTCGTGTGGCTATTTCTAGCCGAGTGCAGCCCTTGTAAGGCAGACCCTCCGATGAGGGTGGGCGGCATCTGCCATGTGTAGGTAACTGCGTGTTATTGTGGTGGAGGATAGTGTTATGTGTGGTGTGTGAGTTGCAAGGACGTTGGGGACAGCACAAACACCCAGCCCCTGGGCCATTGGAATTAACCAATGAAGGTTAAAATCCCCGACCCGGTCGGGAATCGAACTAGGGACCCTCTGAACCAAAGGCCAGTACGCTGACCATTCAGCCAACGAGTCGGACACCTTTGATGGTGCTAGTAGAGGATCCAACCAGCCTCTGGGCTGATGACCTAACAGACACAACGAGTCGCAGCACTTTGTTCTATGGTAGTGACAGTTGGACGTTGGGAAAGGAGAACAAAAGACGAATGGGAACAGCAGAGATGTGGATTTGGAGAAGGATAACCTGTACAAGCTGGGCAGAGGGAGATACAATAGTCAATGAAGACCGTACACTGCTAAGCGCAATGAATAAAGGAGAGAATAAAATGCACGGGTCGCGCGATATGGCCTAAAAGTTTGCTTTTGAACATCATTGCCAGAATGAGAGGAAGAGAACGGCAGAGAAGGAAACGAGGTGAAGAGCATGACCGGGTTCACAAGATATGAGGAGATTGGCTGCAACGGCAGGGTGAAATGTAATAGCGTATGAATTTTTTTACAGTAGGCCTTACGTCGCACCGACACAGATAGGCCTTATGACGACGATGGAATAGGAAAGGCTAGGAGTGGGAAGGAAGTGGCCGTGGCCTTAATTAAGGTACAGTCCCAGCATTTGCCTGGTGTGAAAATGGGAAACCACGGAAAACCATCTTCAGGACTGCCGACAGTGGGGTTCGAACCCAGTATCTCCCAAATACTGGGTACTGCCCGCACTTAAGTGTATGAATGAAAGAATTCCGAAAGTCCTCTAAAGTCGGGACTATTTCTAAATATTTAATTGTCAGTTAATGAGTTTCCCTTGGACAGTCTTAAAGGAAGTTACGATTTCGTTCTTCACTGCACCCAGAAGCGTTTGTAGAATAGTATCCATAATCACTCTTTTCATATATCTTGCAGATGAATAAGTAATTACTACATCTCTTCATTACGCTAGGAGGTGATTCTCTTCGGTTCCATTGACGTGATCTCTAATACCGGCATCATCTAGCATTTCGGATGGCTGCTGTTCTGCTAGCGATAACCCACACGAGGTTGCTACGATTCTGTTTGTCTTCCATTGTTCATCTCCAATACCACTTGTCTGTGGATTTACGGCAGGCCCTATTTCACTCCCCAGTAAGCTCCTAATGTGCCTCTAGGGAAGAGTTGGACTGTGCTCCATCACATCTGCTGCCAGCTGAAAGCGAATTCTGTGCCAAATTATCATTTGCGTTGTTGTGCTATCCATTTTTGTGAACATTTTCTTTTAGAAACTTATTGTTCCGTCTGCTTTATGGAAAGAAAATTATAGAGTTCAATCTTTCCAGAAACATCAGGTATACTTCAAAAAAGTATATTTCTTTATCGTGTGTTATCGAAGTAGTTCTACGAACTGGCTGTAGGTTAGGCAGAGATTAATGATCTGTTTCACTACTTGAATAAGTCCAATTTCCAGACGCACCATGATGGAAAATTTCAATAGATTAGCTGCTTTCTGGTGTATTTATGTGTGGAAAGTGATGTTATTTGTTGTGAGTAAAACACATTGATCGTTTCAAAATTGTTTCTGAGGTACCTCAGTTCAACATTGCGAGATCCTCTCAATTATTCCGATATTCGATTTAAATTATATTAAAATAAATAGCTTGGCATCATGGAATCCCGGGGGAAAAAAGAGTAAATCTGAGAATGGGAAACAGCCAGTAGTTGTGTTCTTCGACCACATGTGTGTGGGATTCCTTTCACACGCCTCACTAACGTTCAACGATAACATAAAATGTGCAGGTACTTGTTCTTATATTCTAAATATTTTCTTTAGTGTGTTGAGGTTGTGAAGATACTGTATTTTGAGGTAAGGTGGGTGTTACTCTTATAGCGCCGGACAGTGGGAGAAGCATCCACTAGATAAGAAAAAAAAAATCAGGCTCTTTACAGAAAATGAAGGAATCTGCAGAATGCCGAGTAAAAGGATAGTAATTTTGTTTATTCTTGTTAGTTACTTGAAGTTATTTTCGTCGGGTTGTAATTCTGGTTTGTGTAGGAACTCGCTGGTAGTAAAGTTTGTTATTGTGGAATCTGTTTTAGTAGACTTCTTCTTTTCCTTCTATTCCTACAGCTTTTTCCCACACCTGTTAGGTCGCGGGTGCGATCTGTGTCGCACCTGACGCCAACCCTTTATGGAGGGATGTAATCGCTATTGCGTGTTTCTGTGGTGGTTGGTAGTGTAGTGTGTTGTGTGAATATGACGAGGAGAGTGGGACGGACACAAACACCCAGTCCCCGAGCCAGAAGAATTAATCCGAAGCGATTAAAATCCCCGACCCGGCCGGGAATCGAACCCGGGACCCTCTGAACCGAAGGTCAGTACGCTAACCATTCAGCCAACGAGTCGGACAATCTGTTTTAGTAGACTATTAGTATTTATTACTTGCGAACTCTCGTCTTCAACTACTGTTCCAGAATATATCTCAAGAGATTACGTGATTCTATTATCAGCTTGTTCCCTTCCATATATTTTCTTACCGTCTACCTGTGTCTGAATTACAGACCGCGTGTCAGTTTTATAAGACTGTTATTCTGTACTCCTAGAGGTTATCGTTGGGCACCATGAAAGTAGTCTTCCTGATTTCCTATTTTAACTCCTGGCAATTCCTGGAGTTGTGTGTTGCACAGGTTGCTATAACTCGTGGCAGTTGTTGAAATGATATCTTGCTCAATCTTGTACCCGTTTCCGTTGTAGGACATCGTTAATGGGGCTTCTCATTTTAACTTCGGACAATTCGTAGATTATTCATTTTGTGGCCTGCCTCAGTACTGTTAACTGAATTCAATAAACACTTGTTTTAATAATAATAATAATAAATAAATAAATAAATAATAATAATAATCCATTTAGTCATCGAGCCGGACTTACACACTTGTCAAACTCTGTAATAATAGGTACTCATAGATGTTCTACTCTTTCAGGAACGTCACGGAGTTGATAGTCCGAAGTCCCTAAAATGAAGAGAAAAAGTCGGTTTGCGGCGGCAAGTTTTGACCTAGAATACCTTACATTTGACAGGTATTGTCGGAAGAAAGAAGAATCTATTAAGTATGGGTTTGAAATATTTCCACCAACGGGGTAATGGATGTGTGTGACTGAGGCTGAGTTGAGCTGTGGTGTCCGGGCCTTTCCTACCAGGGATATTCTGGACATCACGTACCACCTAGGTCGTTAACAACCTGCGAAGAGTTTTCCCGTAATTCCTAAATATTTACGCTAGGTCAATCCGTACCACTCGACGTCAAATGATTAATATAAAACGTAAGATGAGAATTCCTCTCCGAGTCAGCCAGTGTCATATATTCACGTCACAGTAATATTATTTGCTTTATGTCCCACGAACTACTTTTACGGTTTTCGGAGACGCGGAAGTGCCGCAATTTAGTGCTGCAAGAGTTACTTTACGTGCCAATAAGTATAACGACACGAGGCTGACGTATTTGAACACCTTCAAATACCATCGGACTGAGCCAGGATCGAACCTGCCGAGTTGGGGTCAGAAGGCTAGCGCCTTAACCCTATGAGCCACTCAGCTCGGCGCGCGTCACAATCGTTAGAATACAGGAGCTAATTACATTCTGCAAAAACCCGGTTTCATCCATGTTCAACTCATCATAATCAGTTATTTTGATTTTTTTTTTTTTTTTTTTTTTTTTTTTTTTTTTTTTTTTTTGCTAGGGGCTTTACGTCGCACCGTTGACGTTTCTTAGCGCCACGTCTGGATGTTTTTATATTATTTCTCTTTAAAAACTTGATTGATAGGTACTATGCAAAATTTTTCAGCTGTCGTCATCCGTTTTCGCGAAAATAGAATCATAACGTTATTGGTGTCATCAAAAGATTACAACAAACACCAAAAAGTTTCGCTAACGCTCAACTCAGTATAGCAGTATTTCTGTCCGTCTCCGGGACCTTGGCAACGATAAATCGTAATTGCACTCAGTATTATAATGGTGTAAATAGGCCGAGATGCATTCCGAATACTTCCCATTCTTTGGAAACGTACAGTCTGTACTTGCGTATGATGCCACTAGATGGTGTGTGTAAACAACAGTGTGGGTCTAAGCATGCCCCTAAGTTCCGTGTGTGAGTGAGAGCGTCGCAAAATGGAAGTCAACAAGCAGGAGCAACGATTGTATATTAAAATCGCAGTTCTTCGCGGCAGAAATGCACGCCAATGCCATGCAGAGCTGCGGGAAGCATTAGGTGTGCAGGCCATGCCCTATAGAACAGTGGCGAGGTGGCGTTAGCGATACACATACAGCGAATGGTATTCAGCGCCTGCCCCACCGCTGGCAACGCAAAGTGGAAACCTTGGGTGATTATTTCGAAGGTCTGTAACCAGTGGAGACCTGTCCTTTGTACGTAGTCTTGTGTATTTGCTGTCTATACCATAATAAAACAATGTTTACCAATGGCCTTGTTCTGTCACTTTCCTACGAGAATCTCCTGAAGTCAGAATTTGTATTCAGGCACTATGCATAAGTATATGCCCCATATTTCCAAATGCATATCTTAGATTTTCCGTGTTGTCTCCTGTTCGCGGAAAAAAAAATAGTTGCCATGAGTTATGACTCGACCCTCGTACGAATTGTCCGGTATGCGCAGTACTGCCTTAACTTTCAGACATTCTCGATAAGCATTTTGACGCTCAACGTTGGTGATTTTGGATTTTTTTGAGAAACCGCTCTAACCTCTCAAATACATGCGTGACCGGATTCTGTCCACATGTTGCGATTTTTGCGTAAGGTAGGCAATTTTCACAATTCTTTGCACAGCAATTTTCTCATATTTCTACCTTTTGATTTCTGTTTCACCACATACCTGTGGAACTCAATTAGACAAATCAAACGACTTATTACCAGAGCTACACTAATTGTTGCCGCGCAACATTGGGGCGCTATTGCATCACTCAGTAACATCATATCGAAGTCATACTCTTGTTACTAGGTACATCTGTCCTTCCCCCTTCACAATGGGGCATTGAACATTATCGTTGCGTGTTGTCTAGAAATTATTTCGATTTCAGAACTTTCGTATATTCGTAACACTATCTTGCCCAGTTTCACTTCCGAAACTGTAGACTCATTCTGCTTCAAAATATACTACAGCAACAAGAACTGATCCAACGCGCTGCTCTGTTCGTTGCTGAATTGAGAAGTTTCTCATTGTTAAAGGGTAGTTTTTATTGTGGCAGCGCCGCAGGAGAGAATGCAATTCATTTGCTCATCCGCTATTGAGGGATTTTGTGGACGAGTTGCCAACACGCCTGTGAAATGGACTGTTACTGATTGGTTTGTTACGTCTATTGATTTATGTGGAGCTGTTTAGACTAAACAAATAAGCTTCCTTTTATGCTACTGTACATGTTCAGTGGGTTGCTGTTTCCAAGACTTCAGTACTTTTAGAGAGATCGTACATTGTTATTTTTCCACTGGAACAATATACTGTATATTCAAATGGCGTGTTTTGGTTGCGTCTAACTCGCGCTTTTTTTTTTTTTTTTTTTTTTTTTTTTTTTTTTTTTTTTTTTTTTTTTTTTTTTTTGCTGCACTTCGGCTTCGGTTCTGAAGTTACCATTTGTATCATACAGAGGAGAACATACTCAGCCTAGATCAGTAACATTCAGAAGGCCGTTATCATACCTCGCTGTACTCCTAGAGGTCATCGTTGAGCACCATGAAAGTAAATTTTCGTGTTTTCCTGTTTTAAAATCCCGTTGTTTAGATTGCTTAGGACGCCCTAGGCTCCTGTCCTTAGCATATGGAGGGTGTTTTTTACCATCGGGATCGTGTAGCGGTAGCGTCGTTACCTCATATTAGGAAGCCCTGGATCGATTCTCAGCGCGTTCGAGAGTTTTAAGCATGGGCTGGGGTTTGGCACAAAGTTTAGTCAGTCTCATAAATTGATTGAGAAACTGCTTGGTTGGAGTAGCAACGAACGCAGTCAAGAGACAAGCAATACGGATGAAGTAGTCGGTGTGCTGACTATTTGACACACTCATATTAGTGGGTGGTCTGGCTAGACAGTAGTCGTATTGGCAGTCGCAATGTCCTTCATGGACAAGAGATTTAGTTTTTTTTTTTTTTGTTTTTTTTTTTTTCAACGTACAAGTTGAGTTGCCACGTCAGTTTCTGTACATTTTCGTCTACACATTTAAAATAAGTTATTAGATTAATTTGATTTATGGTATCATACGTAATAAATCCTAGGACTGGTTAGTCACCACGAAATTCCTCCCTGTACAACGGCCTTTGGGCGTGGTATTGTCTTGGGAAGATAGTGTGGTGGTTTCCGCTTACCTTCCTCGCCAGCAATATCCCATCTAATAGAGATCTCTTGTGCGTGCCGTTGTCTTTTAAGATCCTCTGCCAGCCGTCCTGAAATGCCAACTGTTGACACAGCTATGTTCTTCCGCCTGCCATCTTCTGTAGGGTATGTTGCTGACCCATCTCGTGTAATGGATTTCCGATATACATTTCTCCATAGAAATGATTAAAACTTGAAAAGATACAAATGACAATAAAATATACGTAAATTTGCAGTAACGTGTTATTGCAAATTTTAAACAAAGATGGGAAGTTTGCACTTTTTCAGACTTTTGTTGATAGTCATGTGTCGTGAGATCATTATCCGCCCTGTTCCGACATTTTCTTTTACAGAAATCGTCATCTAACGTTCCCAACTTAAGGCTTGTCTATCTCAGAAACTGTTATACTTTGAACTAACTTATATCGGGTTAAATTGATATAGTATTTGTAATATCTGCCTTGTTACATCGCATCAGTTGATGAAATAAGCCACAATAATTAATCATAGTTGATTAATCATATTTTTATCCCAAAGTAGCGAAGGTTGTACGTGTTGAATTAATTAAATATAGTATGTATGTATAATTATTTATGTTGATAATAACAGCTAGGATCGGGCAGATATATTGTGTTACTATGAAGTCTGTGGGGAATGTACATTTTGGAACGAGGAAATTGAGTGTGGGGTGGAGCTAACCTATGCAGTGGCGGGAAGTGCTTACAAGGACTGGCGGAGAGTGATCCGAGATCCGGTTCGTCGGTAAGCAGGCAACTTCAGATATTCAGCAGTTGTGATTCGAGAATCACCTTTGTACTATCAGCATTCAGTAGGTTGTATAGGCTTACTTGGTGACTATATTTCGTTAATCCACTACTTGGACATCAACTTCTACTCGGGCATGGACGAGCCATTCGAGTCGTTTGCTGAGAGCGAACCGTTTATGCTGACGAAGCAGTATGACTAGCTTGCATCAAATTTCATGAGACGGAGGAAACTTCTATCTTGTCCTTACGAGCATAAAAGTACGAGACATTGTGGATGTTGTGGCATTGTAGTTGTGCACGAAGGATTAAGTAGGCCTACCAGTGGAAGCACTTTAATCTAAGAGACGCATTTAGACCTCATAGTGGAACGAGACATCAGGGAGGCAGTATGTGAGACCTGCTAACTGAGTCTACGCTGTAGTATCCAGTAAAGATAATAGGGATCGTAAATAATACTGATGACGGAGGAAGGAAAGGGTGAAGTAATGAATCAAATGTGTTCTGTTGGTGGGGTATAAAAGTTGTTGTTATTGTAACGGGAAGGAATTGTATTATTGACTATTATTTGAAGGTTATACTGTACACAATGTTTTTAAAAAATGGTTACTTTTTTATATGTTCATACCTCTATGATGCGCATACTTGATGAAATGAAAACAAATACGCAATGAAAACAAACCTTCCTTGCAACAGTTAACAATTAAAGTTAAAAGCATTCGTTGGACATTTAATACAGGACGTCATTGCTCAACGTGTGATAAACTAAGTGGTGTCTGGCCATACACCCAAATGGTTACGTGGTAATTAAGCGCTTTAGTAAGGAGTATTGCCACCCATTTCATGGATAACAGCGTCACAGCGCCTTTTCATGTTTTTTACAAGGCGTCAAACGTACAGTTGGGACATATTTATTTATTATCTCTATGAACTAATAATACACTTTTCTTCAGTACCATACAGTCGACAACCCAAAACAATATTACAGATATTTGGTCATATATGCACATAATTTAACAATGATGATGCTAGTGATGTTATCGAAGATGACAATGATGATGATAAATGGTATCGTATAGATGAATTTGGGACAAACAGGTTGAACAGAGAGAGCAGTAAGGGCTACCAATAACATTGTCAAATAATTTTAAGTGGAAGATTGCGATTACTCGTCTTTTTGCCAAGGACTTGCCAAGCTGTTTCATTAAATCATCATAAGAATCAAATTTAGGGTAATTCTTATTTATTTTGTACTTACGGTAGGCCTATCTTAAGAAATTGGTTTTGCACCATTTCAGCTTTATTTTCATACACTACGTAGCTGGGATTCCAAATGAGCTATGCATATTCTAGCAGACTTCTTACGAAGGAGTTGTATAATAACTGTATTGCCTTGGAATTTAGTCATGTCCTAACACTCAGTAAGCATCTGCAACTACTTCATTTATGTGTACAGAGAACGTCCATTTAGCGTCAAAATACCTGCCAATCTCCCTGATAGAAGTCACTAATGACACGTTAGTATTCGAAGTATTACATGCATGAATGGTGTTTGGGGTGGTGGATTTATATCTCGAATGCGTTGCTCCACTCGGTCCCAGACTTGTTCGTTCGGATTCAAGTCGTAACTTCTGGATGGGCGCTACATTGATTGCACGTGGTGCTCTTGCAGGAATCTCCGGTTTTCGTATTAAGACACACCTGCCGACGCCATTACAGATACACCTCCATAAGCAACGATAGATTGTATAGCTGTCAGATGAAATCACTTCCCACGTTTTTTCATACTCTCAGACGACCATCTGTACGACATAATGCACAGAATGCCAGTTTCTTAGCTGATGATCTCTAGCAAACTGTAGTCTCCTGCCACGATGTCGTCTGCCCAGTGCAGGTACTAGAGTGGAACGTCGGGATTTTTAAATTGGCCTCTCGAAGCCTTTTCCGATTGTTTGGTCACTAACTCGTTTTCCAGAAGCCTGCTCTAGATTAACATGTAGTGCTCGCACTGTAATTTGGCGATTTCGAAGAGCTTGTAGACACACAAAACTATCCTGCCCTCGGGTTGTTTTCCTTAGGCGGCCCGTACCAGGGGGCCTCGCAACACATCCAATCTCTTTGAGACTTTTCCACAGATAACAAATCGTATTCTGAGCAACCCCTAGCATTATTGCAACATACTTCTGCATGTAACCTTCTTGAAGAAGTGTAAGTGTGCGAGTGGCTCAGCTGGGACACTGCTTCCCTCGATCAGCAGGATCAACCATGAAGTTACTTGTAAACTCTACACTCTTCACAGACCAGTCTTCGCACACACTTTGAATTGAGCACTTGTACCTTCAACTGACACTTACACCTCCCAAACATCCGGATGACAGAGGAGCCATGTGTTATGTAAACAAGGCGTGTTATTGCCGTACTAGTCGAATCACCACCCTACTATGTAGTTAGGAACATCTAAATACCTGATGAAATTTCTCTTTTGAGTAGTGTGTTTTAAAACTTTATCGCATTCCTTCATATTTTAATACAAAAACCAACACCGCACTCTAGTTACTTGTGCTGTCACTTTTCCTTGGGTTGCTTATGAAAACTATACCATTTAATTGGGAAATAATCGTATGTCAGTGGTCACAATGATTCACCTTAAGTTAGGATTATCGAGCAAGTTGGCCGTGCGGTTAAGGTCGCGTAGCTGTGAGCTTGTATTCCGGAAATAGTGCGTTCGAATCCCACCGTCGGCAGCCCTGAATGTGATTTTTCCGTGGTTTCCCATTTTCACGCCTGGCTGTACCTTGATTAAGTCCACAGCTGGTACATTCCCAATACTAGCACTTTCCCATCCTTGCGTCGCCGAAAACCTTCGATGTGTTATTGCGACGTTAAACCACTAGCAAAAAATAAGTAAGTTACTATCTCCCTGAGTATCACTCACTGGTTTAAGTAGTGTTGCTACGTCCAAGATTGTTTGTGCACAATTTAGTATAGCCGAGTGGAATTGTCGCTAGCCTCGTATCAGGGTGGTTGCGGTTTGAATCCCGGCCAGTGCTTGTGGATTTTTGAAATACCGCCCCCTTAGTTCGAATTTTTAGTAGACTTTGAGTTGCGATGGCTATGACACGATATTACCTGTTATGTCAAATTACTTTTTAGTGTAGTGTTTTCGAAATTCCCTAGTTATCACTCTTTATTTACTTGCCTAATAAGTTCTCGGGATTCAGTCGAATAAGTTAGCAAGAAGAAATAAATCTAGCGCTGTTGGTGTTAGGGATGTAACAAGGATGGTCGAAACATGTGATTCGTGTTACTCTGCTTAGGGACCGTATGTTTGTTCATTAAATGTTTGCTTGCCGTCTATGTCATCCAAATCTCCGGAGCCATTGGTGACCATAGATTGAAAGCACGGTAATTGGTGTTTGACGTAACGAACATGCTGGGTGTCAAAAAGCTAAATTGCTCTGGTCACAAGGGACGTCAGTATTGTCATTAAGCTAAACAAATTATCGGAATTGGTTGAGATGTCTGTAGAGCAACCCCTACACTATGGGCAGAATATCCTGAAAAGTGCAACAGAAATAAATAAATAAATAAATAAATAAATAAATAAATAAATAAATAAATAAATAAATAAATAAATATTATTAATAATAATATTTGCTTTACGCGTGTTCTGACTTCTTTTTCTTAATATACCGGTATTATGACCTGCAGAAGTTATTTAACAGTCGAAAGCTAGTGACAGATAAATGACCTTTTTAAACACCCTTAAATATCACTGACCTCAGTCGCGATTGAACCCGGTAACTATGGAATAGAAGAGCCATCAAATACTCAACGGCATCTTTTGTGTCGACAACTGAGAATGATCTAATGAATAATAGAGCCTATGCGTAATTCAGAGATGCCTCTATTTAATTTAAATATGGCCTTTACTTTAACATGATTCGCTGTCCCTTCATCTGCGTAGTATGTGAGGCTGATAAGCAGGTTACTATGCCCCTTAAAACAAATCACCAGCGCCACTGCGTAGCACGTAGCATTCAAGCTCAGTCGCCTGTGGGTTAAACCTTAACGTGTATGCTCTAGTCACTTGATAATTGCTGTGCAAAGGACCAGCTACCGTAGCAAGAACACCCATATAGCCAGGATCACTTACGGTACATGTCACTTCTAGACTGATGCTCGCCTAGTTGCCCTTACCTTAAAAAAAAACAGTCACCACCATCACCACCCATTACGTACTATTTTAAAACTCGAGTGTGTTTTAGAATTGGGTGTGCTTTGTTTTGTGTTAGTCTTCATTGTTACCGCAATCAACCTAATTTCATGTCGTTATGTAGTACAGGCAGAGGCAGCGAAAAGTCACTGGCTCTTTAGCCGGCGCTGCCGCGAAGGTGGACTGGGGAAATGCTTGCTTTGTTCCCGAGTGTCGGGGATAGAGTGCGGGGTTAGGCAGCATAGCCATCATGGTTAGCGGTAAGCGTACGGAATGAATGTTTAGTTTACGAGTGGAGTTCTTGTTGAACGCAAGTTATTAGTGTTGCATTCCTACACTTTTTGTTGAACGTTATCTGTGTCAACTATCAGTATGGTGACGTATGGTATTGGGCAACGGACATTTATAATTGAGTAATTTCTCCAAAAGAAGACATCGTATGACAGAGTCGTTTCCAGATTTCCGCGTCGTTGCCTTGAAACAGGTAATTGTTGAGTGAATAATTAGTCTTGGACTTTGGGCTCCATTTTCCCCAGATTTAAGTGTTGTTGATTTTAATTTGTGGGGAACTTTGAAACAGAAAGTGTACGAGAACATTCCACGCAGTCTTGAAGCCCCGGAGAATTAAATTAGGCGACTGATACGTGGTTCCAGAGGTGGAGATATGAGCGTTCTGGAATTTTTTTACGCCGATGTAACGTTTCTATCGAGAGCTGTGGGCATAATTTTCAACAGCTGCTTTGATGAAAGGTAAGATCTACATTCGTTTTCATTCATTATTAACTCTTAAGGAGTAATTTAGGTCTACCGTAATTATTAGTTATGTATGTATGTAATAGCAGGCTCGCCTCGAACACGTATGGTCGTTGTTTTGTTTTCTTGTCGAGTGGTGTGTGTTGAGTAGTTCAGTGTGTGGAGCGGTAGCGTGAATTGACTGTGTGAGTCTTGTCTGAGGTTGAGCCAAGTGTACCGTTGCCGTGCGTTGTGATAGTCTACGGATGTGCATATGAACCTGACTACATGGGAATGCTGTTATGAAATGGCTGTCGTGCGTGCGAAACGAAGTGAAAGTTGAAACCTGGCAATCAAGATTACGAAAGGAAAGGATGGTCCGTTCCAGGTAGAGACTGCGAGCCGGAGACCCACTAAAAGAAATATACTTTTTTAAACAGCCACTGAAGTGTTGCCATTCATTGCCAAGTATAATTGTGTGTGTACTAATTCGGTCAGTCTCGATTACATTAGTTCAATAAAGTAGTCAGTATTTTATTCGTAACAATTCTGTATGCCGGCCTTGCCCGTAGTGTACAGATATGGAAACATTGAACAGACTGCTGTTTCTAACACGGTACGCCTAGCATGTGCAACAACTCTCGGATAGGACCATCCAACCTTCAAAATGATATCGCTTCAAAACGGGTCTGAATGCACAAAAGAGGCATGGTCTCTTTACGACCTATGAAACCAGAGTGTTTTACCACTGTTGTACCACATTGAGCCGTATTGATACACACGCCATTCGCGGGAGTTACGGGATAAATAGCTGTAACTATGAACGGTGAATGAGAAGATCTCCTATTCCTTATTGTTATGGACTGCAAAACGTTCTGTGGATCAGTGTTAGAGGACTGATTTCGGATCGCAAGATTATTATTATTATTATTATTATTATTATTATTATTATTATTATTATTATTCATTCATTCATTCATTCATTCATTCATTCAACTTCGCTAATCGGCCAACTAGGGACCACGATAAGCCTCACTTTACATTCTGGCATTTGTTCATCTTTCGCTTGATCCACATCGTCTTCATTAGCTCACTGTGTTTAGCACGACGTTCTTCTGTCCATTTAGCACCAGTTGCCCGTTTTTCGTGCCGGAAAGTCCCAAAAGTCTTGATGGCTGCTCTGAAAAGATTTCGGTCTTGTGCATCTTCTGCTTGTAGGCCCAGTTCTTTAAGATCTTTCTTGACATTAACGTACCATGGCATTGCCGTTTTTGGTTTTGCGTCAAATATACTGAAGATACGTTTCGTCCATCGAGAGTCGATCATCCGTCGTATATGACCGTAGAAGCGAACTCTGCCTTTACGCATTGTGTCCGTGATCTTCTCTATCTTAGAGTATACTTGTTGCCTGGATTTTCTAATGTAGATGCCATTTTTGTAGTTTGGACCAAGTATGGTGTGTAAGATCTTTCTTTCTTTCCTCTCTAAATCCGCAAGCAAACATTATTATTATTATTATTATTATTATTATTATTATTATTATTATTATTATTATTATTATTATTATTATTATTATTATTATTATTATTCAGAGATTTGTAATTGATTTTCTGGGACTCTTTTACATGTTTCTATTATGAAGACGTGGAAATTCGACCATAGTTCTGTATAACTTTCTAACTGGCGATCCCACCTCAGCCGAACTTCGTGTTATTGAATTTCCTGCATAGGTCGTTCTATATATCTCTATACATTGTAAGTCGTTTCTATTGATCTTCGGGTCATAAAAATAATTGCAAGTAATATGCATCTTTTTTCTCCTTTCTGAACTCGGTGCTACCAATTGTAAATTATGGACCATCGCGATATTTTCAGTTATCAAGCGATATCATCTGAAGTGTTCATCCACTTTCCGCTTTATTTTTCTTAGGATTGTGTTAACGTTTTATTAGAATTAGAAATAAATGGTTTGCGTTGTATATTTATGTGAATTATAACGTAGTCTTAGACAAATCTTATCAAAAGATGTTCCTTTAAACCTGCTTTCCGGTACATCTTTATTTATTACAATGTCTTTCATAAAGAGGCTGCCGCAAGGACACGTAGGGTTATGTATTGAAACAAAAAAAAACGAAAGAAATAAAAACAATCAATAGATTATAAATACACGATGAAGAAGAACAGGATAAGGAAGAGAGCAAAATTGTATTATTTTGGCAAACGATATAGATAATGCTGAAGTGTGCATTAGCGTTGTTTTTTTTGCTAGTGGCTTTACGTCGCACCGACACAGATAGGTCTTATGGCGACAATGTGATAGGAAAGGCCTAGGAATTGGAAGGAAGCGGCCGTGGCCTTAATTAAGGTACAGCTCCAGCATTTGCCCGGTGAGAAAATGGGAAACCACGGAAAACCATTTTCAGCGCTGTCGACAGTGGGATTCGAACCCATTATATCCCGGATGCAAGCTCACAGCCGCGCGCCTCTAACCGCACGGCCAACTCGCCCGGTTATTAGTGTTTTAGTGTTTGTTCTTTCCATTGTTACCAGTTTCGGTAGCGAAGGAGCACATTCTTCAAAACATTGGTAACTTGATTTATTGCGACACCTTCGGTGTTTTATTGAGACTGGGATGAATTTAGCCTCTGATGAATTGAAAACGACGGTTTGAATGACGTGCGTGACTCCTTTGTATATCCACATGCTGCCCTGATTGTATGATTCTGACAGAATCAGAACTTGTAATCTGTAATGTGTATTGTATCCTATGAATTCTTGAATACTGTTACACATTGGAACTATTAATTGCTTGTTTCATATTCATTTTATGCTTCTGGCTGAAGTTGCTTTCAGATACAGGCCCAATTGAGCCTGATTTATACAGAGAGTGAAACTTACGATGCAGTAAAATTTGGCGTCTTGTCAACACGGGAGTGGGTGGGGAATAATGTTGGAATAATGCCAAGGAAATAGACATCGTAAATAATAATTACAAGAACTGCACTGGGAATGTTTGAGATAGATCAATAAATACAGCAAGTTGAGGACATCTGTAAACTCAGTGATAAAATATAGTCCGCTTCAGCTAAATTTTATGCAGATGGAAATGATCTCCCGAAGATCAAGGGAAGTCCGAAGAAATGCTTTGAATCACTGGACCCCCTGTGGGTGGGGGACGTAGACGCATACACCCATGGTATCCCCTGTCTGTCGTAAGAGGCGACTAAAATGGGCGACCAAGGGATGATTGAATTAGAACCATGAGACCACTTATAATTAGTACCATCACGCAGGGAACACCATGGGTCGCTTTACTTGCGCGTAGTACCACTATGTTGGTTACACAATAGGTTTGTGATTAGTAGCGACAGTGTGTGCTTCCGGCTGGGTTTTATAGTGCCTGTGATTAATGCCGCTATATGAGCGACACCATGGGTCTCCTTGCCAGTGATTAGTACCCACTGTGTGAGGAACAGCACGTGATAGTACGAGTCCCTGTGATTTGTACACCTAAGTGGGTAACACCATAGGTTTGCGTTGCCTGTAAATGGCGCCACTACGTGAGAAACACCATAGGTCTGTGTTACATGTGCGCATTGCATTACCTATGAGTACCATAATTAGAGCCCTGCGCAGATATACAAAATAATATCCCCATCCGCATCCGCGAATGGTTATCCGCATCCGCAAAATGGTTATTCGCGGATAATTTTGATATTTTACAACATTATATTACACCCAAGGTATTGAAACGGATAGATCAGTTAACATAATACAACAGGCCTGACACCTGGCACCAGAACCTCCACAGTCACAGGTTAATGAGGGATTTTCCCTAGCGACAACTACCGACGTATTGACCCGTGTTCCTTCCTTCCATTAATTGCGGAGAGGAACCAGTTAGGCTTAGGTCAGATTTACGGCGTTATGATCTCAATGCTCTGTATATATCGCTATTCTCCCATACCAATGTCGCCTAACCACAAGCAAAAATAAGAGTGTACCTGAGTGAAAATCGGTAAACGTCATTATTTAGAAATTATCAGCAAAATTATCCGCAGTGCTATACAGTTTGTATCCGCCAGGTCAATAACTTCGCGGATATCTGCATCCGTGCAGGGCTCTAACCATAATGCGTGGAATACCGCGAGTCTACGCTACTTTTGATTACTACCGCAACATGACAAATACCATGGTTGTACTTTCCTAGCGATAAGTACCATAATGCGGGGCATATGACCTGGATTTTGGACCCCTTTATACTACAAGCATCATCGATTCAGTGTTGTGCTTTAGAAGCAGTTCCTTGATCAGTAATACTATTGTTTAACGCTAGTTTCTTGGAATGTGAGGCATTGCGGGTCGGATCCGCTGGTTGTTTTAAATTCATATTCTTCCTTTCATTCTTCGTCATCACGTGTTGAATTCTGATCAGTGGATGATTTCGGACTTTTAAATTGTCATTACATTTCGTCTCATTTCGTACCATTAAGGACCGATGACCTCGATGTTAGGCTCCTTTAAACAACAAGCATCATCATCATCATCATCATCATTGAATCACTTTTTTAATATCACTCCGCACAAGGATACGAAATAACGGGGGCCTGTCGAGGGTAATGAGGAGAGGTGTCGCTGCTCGTAAAGGTACATTCTTTCCCTCCAAATTAAAAAAAAAATTGTCGTACTTATACGTGGTTGTGAATGTAGTTTTGAATTTCATCCTTCTACACTATTAGTCATTCTGTAATGCTGATTATTAGAATAGCTGATATCACCTGTAATTTTGAGATTTGACCCTCCGAAATAATTATGATTTTTTGTTGATTCTCCATTACATAAGAGCTTGGCTTATCAACATTTACCAGGTCCAGGTGCCTACAAGGAACAAATTCTGACAAGCCGTTTTAAGGCTTACTTCCCGAAGCATCTTGTAAACATTTGATAACACTAGATCATTAATTTTCTTCCCGTCATTAGAACCGGTTAAGGTGGTTAACTACAACTACTAATTTGCAGGCCAAGGAACAATGTTTTGAGAAAGTCTGACAATCAATCAATCAATCAATCAGTCAATCAATCAATCAATCAGTCAACCACTATCAATCAATCACTACTGATCTGCATTTAGGGCATCGCCCAGGTGGCAGATTCCCTATCTGTTGTTTTCCCAGCCTCTTCTTAAATGATTGCAAAGAAATTGGAAATTTATTGACATTTGATCCCTTCGAAGTTCATCTTGATGGACCTTGACTGCGATTCTTTCATAACGCTTTCACATGACTAAAATAATAATCTTCTTTCTTCGTATGTCTAGTTGATAGAGAAAACGAAAACGAAGAACTTCCTTGCCCTAACTGAGCTTCCGACATCCACGTGTCGAATACATTTGAATGAACTGGTCTCTGCTACTCGTGAACATCCCATCCTGAATATCATAAACGTAACAAATCTTTCGTCCTTCGATATTGTCACGAATGAAAGGAAGACATGAACACTTCTGTCATCAATATCTGTCATCGATTTCGAAGTATCCTCCGGAATGTTCATTTTTGGTGGCTGACGCTGTAGTAATTTTCATCTCTCTCACGCGCTGCAGTGTTTTCAACATACTGTATACTGATTGGCTGATGCGTAATTTATTTATAAATAATGCCTTAAATTGTTGAATTCAGATAGCATTTAAATGTACCTCCTCTGGTACGCTTCTGTATATATCTTCTCTTACACTTTCACCTGGGTCGATGACCTAACTGTAAGGCCCCTTAAAACGACTATCCTTGAATCCGGGAGATAGTGGGTTCGAATCCCACTGTCGGCAGCCCTGAAGATGGTTTTCCGTTGTTTCCCATTTTCACACCAGGCAAATGCTGGGGCTGTACCTTAATAAAGGCCACGGCCGCTTCCTTCCAACTCCTAGACTTTCCTATCCCACCTACCTGTGTCGGTGCGACGTAAAGCCACTAGCAAAAAACTAAAACGACTGTCGTCATCATAATCATCACACTTCCACCTATACCGTAGCGTCGTCAGACGTGTGTGTATTGATTTATACGGAGTTAACTCGTACTTGTCATTTATGAAGAATATTCCCTTACGCGACTGTGTTTCCTTTTGAAAGAAACACCATTCATATTTTCATTTTTGTTTCATGGCTGCAGGCAGTGGTGGAATCAACTGAGAAGACCAGATATTTACTTCGTGCTGGTTTCAATTACTTTGACAAGTTCCAGTAGGGTGATGTATAAGAAATTAACATGGGTTGAAGATTCTAGAGAAAATGCACGTGCTCTGCTCAACTAATGGAGCTCCTGGGAGCCGGTGAGTTGGCAAATTCTCTGGTCATCGGCAGCCTTTATTCTTGTTACGACGGACTCACGAATGTCCCCACCCCCCCTCCAGCCCACTACGTATATTGAGAGAAAATGCACATCCCGCGCACACGCTAAACGACGGTATCAATGTCGCGCTCACAAAATATGCTATATTTTGGTTTCTGGCTTCTCTTGTCATCGTCAATTTCTTGACAGTAGGAATCTCAGAAATAAAATCCAGTCGTTCTGACACAATTTGTAATGATTGTTCCGATTTTCTTTCCTGGGCTGCAGCAACCTTACAATTCGTAAACGCGTCTCTATGTGTGTATGTGTGTGTACAAGGTGGGAAATGGCTTTCCCCAAACTTTCATTTCCAGTTTGGAAACGTTCATTTGAGAAAATCGATAAAAATTGTCACTTACGTTCCACTTCCTGTAAATCGGTGTCTAAACGATGTTAATTGTTTATCACGAAACAGGGTCATCAGTTTGAACAAACTTTGCAAGAAATGAACAATCTCGGAATTCAAATTTTCGAACAAAGAGACTTTTATACCCAGTATATTTCCATATTTTGATTTAATTTGAAGAATTTGAAGGTGTTTTGGTGATTGAACGAAACCTACCATTCTGTGTTTCATGACGTTTTTATTTCAGCATCTCTTAACATTTCCCGTTCATTTATGTTGTGAATTTTGTTCAACCTCCCTTTTCTGATCGACCTCCTGCGTCAACTCATATTTTCTTATCCCGACGGTATTCTATTTTCTAAGCCTGATAAGATAGTATGTTACTCTACAGTTATCAGAACTGTCGTCATTTTCATACGTAAATGCAACTCTGATCTTAGGCTCTGCGCTCAGATCATTGAAAGGAGAGATAATTAGATCCGGACTGAGATGCAATGAGGCTGGGGCTTCTTGACGTCGCGTCTCAGGGGTTGCGTGTCTTCTCGAGTAATTAACAACGACCAGCGTGACGGCGCCTGTGATGGGATCGATGACAGCCCACAGGCCGATGTCTAACGAATCCCCGCCTCTCATTGTTTCGATTCTTTTCTGTGAGTAGTTAGTGACTCCGAGCCATTTAGGAAATTGTTAAAACACTTCATGTCTCCATTTCAGTTGAGGAACTCGCTATTGTCTCTGTGCTTTTGTTGACATTTCTCTGTGGCAGCTCATGACGTGATTGTGAACGTTTTGCCCCAGACCAGCTCTTCACTCGACGGGATTTTGATGGTGGCTGTTGGCGAGCTCTCTTTTTTTTTCTTTTTTTTTTTTTGCTAGGGGCTTTATGTCGCACCGACACAGGCAGGTCTTATGGCGACGATGGGATAGGAAAGGCCTAGGAGTTGGAAGGAAGCGGCCGTGGCCTTAATTAAGGTACAGCCCCAGCATTTGCCTGGTGTGAAAATGGGAAACCACGGAAAACCATCTTTAGGGCTGCCGATAGTGGGATTCGAACCTACTATCTCCCGGATGCAAGCTCACAGCCGCGCGCCTCTACGCGCACGGCCAACTCGCCCGGTGGCGAGCTCTCTAACCATGATCAAATTTATTCTTAGGCTGCTACATAATGCATGTCTAAGAAGTCTGACGCAATTTACTGCAATATCTTTATTTGCAAACCAAATATCCAGAGACACAGGCAGTTGTATATCATATCAGAAACCTTTATGTACTAATATTTCCTGTCATTCACGTACTGCAACCAGTAGTCGAGGGACGGACAATGCATCGCCCGCTATCTTTTACGTATGCTCTTCTTCAATCCCTTTGCTGATGTATCTGAATCCAGGAACGTTTGTTATGAACTTATTCCTTTGTGTAGATTGCATACTCAAATTACTGATTTTCTACCTCCTTTCCTTAACGAACGGTGGTATAATTTTTCTGCCGTCTTCCCGATGGTATTATATTTTTTTTTACCATTGACCAGCTTAAAACATGCAAAATGACTTGATATGAGAACGTGTCGTAATGTTTAAAATTACGAGATAGTTTTTAAAAGTTCGAACCATTAAGGGGATAAATGGGAGATCCTCGTCCGTTTAAAATGATTTTGAATATTTTTCGATTTTACTAATAACTCTCGAGAAAGGAATTAATTTTAATGGCGCGTGACCTCCGTGGAGGCCTGGTGCAGGTCTTTCGAGTTGACGCCCTATAAGCGACATCTGCGTCTGTGAGGATGAGGCCCTACATATGTTAAATTCTAATGTTCAAGACAGCAGACACACGCAGCCCCCGATCCATCGGAATCAACCAGTTAAGGTTAAAATCCCCGACCCTGCCGAGAAACGAAGCTGGGATCTTTTTGACCCAAGGCCAGCTTGCTAACCATTTAGCCATGGGGGCGAACGTCAAGAAACTAAATACTAGTAACCGCACGTTGTCCGGCTGCTGTTAGACTACTTGTCGAACAGCGCGGAATTCGCCTCACGACGCTCGGTCGCCTTTACATTGAGGCGCTCCCGATAAGCCTGTTAATGGTTGCCTTGGGTGGTTTTTAGCGTTTTTGGAATTCTGACGAGCCACTCTGTTCTCTTGAATGCATTTTAGATCATTTTGAAGTTATTTATTATCCATATGTCACGACAGTTTACGAATGAAATGAAGTGAATCAACTGCCACACGACCACGCCGGTTGCTAGAGCTGCACGAATTGATAGCCGCGGGGCATGGCGATTTACTACCTCAAGATGATGATAAAATATGCATTTTGATGACCAATAAAAACCATGCCATCGTGATCACAAAAGTTAGAAATGTGTTTAATTTCAGTATGGAAAAATAGACGTCATACAAATGTGAGTCGTACTTATTACATTTAAAGACAAAATTCTTAGCTAACATCAGCTACAACTCTCCTGGTGTGTCTGAAATCATGGTACCGGGCGAGTTGGTTGTGCTGTTAGGGGCGCGTAGCTTTGAGCTTGCATCCGGAAGATAGTGGGTTCGAACCCCACTGTAAGCAGCCCTGAAGATGGTTTACCGTGGTTTCCCATTTTTACACCTTAATTAAGGTCACGGCCGCTTCCTTCCAACTCCCAGGCCTTTCCTTTCCCATCGTCTCTATACGACCTATCTGTGTCGGTGCAACGGAAAGTAAATTACATACATACATACATACATACATACATACATACATACATACATACATTACCATTATAGACTGTTATGCCTTTCAGCGTTCAGTCTGCAAGCCTCTGTGAATTTACTAAATGTTGCCACAATCCTCTGTTTGCAACCAGTGCTGTGGCCTCATTTAGTTCTATACCTCTTATCTTTAAATCGTTAGAAACTGAGCCTAACCATCGTCGTCTTGGTCTACCTCTATTTCTCTTACCCTCCATAACAGAGTTCATTATAATTTATTTATGTATTTATTTATTTATGTATTTATAATAAGTAAATTTGTTCGTCTTCCTTGTGCAATTTGTAGCCCCCTTTTTTGCGTAGGCCTATGCCTCAGGCTGAACGAACTGGTTGGAACAGTGGGCGAAGTATGAAATCAAACTACAGTCGGATATTAGATGTACTAAGAAATAGTGTGGCTAATTAAAAATAAAAGTTTTCTATAGTCAGTTGATGTTGAAGTGAGTTAACGTCTTACCATGCCATAAATGAAAATGTAATGGCGTATGGCTTTTATAGTCGGGAGTGTCCGAGGACATGTTCGGCTCGCCAGGTGCAGGTCTTTTGATTTGACTCCCGTAGGCGACCTGCGCGACGTGATGAGGATTAAATGATGGTGAAGATGACACACACACCCAGCCTCCGTGCCAGCGAAATTAACCAGTGATGGTTCAAATTCCAGACCCTGCCGGGAATCGAACCCGGGACCCCTGTGACCAAAGGCCAGCACGCTAACCATTTGGTCATGCAGCCGGACACCATTCCGTAGTATATAACCGAGTTTGAAACTTACTTTCTACTGGAGAAGTCTACTACAAAGCGCATTCGAGAAGTTTTCTCTTAGTCCTGGCTTTTCGTGAGTAAAATAATTCATTTCGCAACAACACAAAATTACTTGAACTTTGTGACCATCCTGTTCTTCCTGTTTCCCGTTACTTGGAAATTCCGAAACTTCTGACTTTCGCCTTTTCCCGTCGCTTTCACAGTTAACTTCTTACCTCCTTTGAGAGCAAATACATTTTCACATTAATATAAGACACTTCCTGATGATTTTATAGTTAAAAAGCAGCTACGTTAATTTCCAAACGAGAAAAAGTTACAGAAAACAAATTAAATTGCCTGTTACAATTATGCAAATCGTTGACACACGATCGCCGGGCAAGTCAAGAAAATGCTATGAAAAATTGGGAGTTGTGGGAAGTGTGTCTCTCTTCGTTACATTGTACCGAATGGAGCATAATGTTATGCGATGAGTAACTTGCTATGTAAAACATTCTGAGTTTATCTGAAGAAGTTACTATTATTATTATTATTATTATTATTATTATTATTATTATTATTATTATTATTATTATTATTATTATTATTATTTGTAACTTCAACCCTGCATTTATTAATGCACACTGTAATATAGATGGCGGGTTGGCCCGTCGGCGTCTTTCGTAGTTTTCGATGATTTCCTATTTTCCAGGTAAATGCTGGGGCTGTATCTTAATTGAATCGATTATTTTTAAAAGGGCACTTGGCCACAATTTCGCGAAATTTAGCTAATATCATCTGCATTCATTTTAGGCTTAAATACACCTTTTGGGGAGAAAGGCACTTGTACTTGCACCCCTTTTGTATATGTAGAAGCCAGCAAAACATCATTCATATTTAAAAGCGCATCTTTTACGGACTTGTGCCGTTTGAAAAAACGAATTATAAAATAGTTCATGAGAAGTCGCTGACAGAAGCAGTGTTTACAATATGGCGGACAGTAGTGAAACTGATGGCTGTTCACCTATAGATTATAATGCAACATAAAGGCAAATTCTGTAAGGGAAAATATACGGAGGTGTTAGAAACAGATAATCCTATAAGGTGAATGTTGTAAAGAAAGAAAGATTAACTGGCGCAGAGTATGCTGTTTACGGAGAAAAAAGTGTAGCAAGGAAGGTACCAGGGAATGCTTGTGGGTAGGTAGAATGTAAAATTGGAACTTTCACATTCTAATATGGAACATGGAAATGTAGATTAAAATCCGAACAAGACATAATTTCTATGGGCTTTGCGTGGCTCTCACACCGTTTAGCGCAAATTTTCGCTCTTGGAAATTAGTGACGAATTTTATGTAACCCTAGGTCTCCTAATTTTCTTTCTTATCTCTTGAAGGAAGAGTGTAGATTTCAGGCGTGTAAACGAGATATAATGTGCCTATTGCAAAGAGACTTCATCGATTGTCTGGTCTCCTGCGTCAGAGTAAATCTTTGAACGACTTGAGTCCGAACACTGTCAAGTCACGCAGTACCTGGCGAAATTTGTGAAGTACTGAAATATCACATTGAATCCTTTCCAGTGAAACACCCACATTGGTGGCTTGCATGTGAAATATCTTGATACACAACCAAATGTCAAAACAATATACGAACTACACTGCTCAACAAAAGTTTGGAATACCATGGATACGACTATATTGGATTGTTACAGTCAACCATTTGGTAGTTTTGCAATTAATACTTAAAAATTAAGTATATTTCCCTCTGATTCAAACATTTTGAGCAATATATACTGAACAAGCGAAACAAAAGGCATCTTCTGAAATTAAGTTCAGACAACAACACTTCGAAACTCTCTTCATCGCACTGTGCTAGCAGTCTTTGGTAATGGGTATGACCATTCCGAATACGGATGAGTTCTTCCACCCTGTGTTGCATGCTTCAAATGAGGTCATCAAGACTGTTTTGGGAAAAACAGTCCCACTCCTCTATTGCAGCTTCAGTAAGTTCCTGTAGATTGTCCGATGGGATTAGGCGCTCTAAAATGGCCACTTTCAGCATGTCCCATGCATGCTCAATTGCATTCATGTCTGGAGATTGTGAAAGTCAGTCCATTCGAGAGATGTTGTGTCTTTGAAGATAACGCAAGATTTTCCCGTGATTGTGAGGTTTTACATTGTCATCTGGTAGTATGAAATGATCGCCGAATGCAGTTTGGAAAGGCCACACGAATGGTTGTAGCACCTTTTAAATGGATCGAGGGCCATTCAGTGCTACCTGGAAGGGAATGAGAGGGATCCGCCGCCCCAGCGTTATTCTTGCCCAGAACATAAACCTTCCGCCAGCATTATGGATGGACTTCATGGACATGCCTATATTGATGACGTTGTCCAGAGGTTCTTCATATTCTTGTACGTCGGGTGTCAGGTCTGAAACCAATCCTGGTCTCATCGGTAAACATGGAGGGAAATAATGTACCATTTACGAGCAGCGGTACATCTCATTACCCTCGACAGGCCCCCGTTATTTCGTATCCTTGTGAGGAGTGATATTGAAAGAAAGAAAAAAAGAATAATGAACTCTCATGGAGGGTACGAGGAGTAGAGAAAGATCAAGGTGATGATGGTTTGTTTCAGTTTTTAATGATATAAAGATGAGAGGTATATAATCAAACGAAGCCTCAGAGCTAGTTACAAATAGGTAATTTAGAGAGGGTGATGGTGGTGGTGGTGGTGGTGGTGGTGGTGGTGGTGGTTATTGTTCTAAGAGGAAGTAATCAGAGGGAAAAAATGGACAGGGTCCGACACTTCGCAAAATGAAGGTACCGACCAAAGAAACACAAGGGCCATGAATAGCGTGAAAATGAAATGTGCCCGTGGCCTCTCAAACCTAAAATCATCGTGCGCGCAAAAGAACATGAATTGACCAAGGGAGATCGGATAGGATAGATGAAAGTGTTGAGCCTGGCACAAATAAGTGGAAGCAATACCAAGATTCACTGGAGGGTCCCTTGGTCGCCAACCCAGAGCCTTTGGGGCACCTTTTAGTCGCCTCTTAGATCTTTACAGATTGAATGTTGGAAGGGATAACAGTCTATAATGAATATGTGTCTATGCTCTGATGCTAATAATAATAATAATAATAATAATAATAATAATAATAATAATAATAGCATAATCATCATCTTATTCAACAAAACACGAACGAGCTCTCCATGTTATGGAAATGCTTCGTTAGGGCCTTGGGCTTTCTCGTTGAGATCACGTGAGGAACGGAAGTGTCCACTGTAAAGGAAATGAGGGAGGAAAGGTTGTGATGGTTCGGACACTTAGGAGCTTCAGGAATTCGTTTGTTAGCAAAGCATTGTGAGTGAAACCTAGGGGATTTCGATCTTGTGGAAGGTTAGAGAGGTGGTGGATGGACCGCATAAATGAAGATATCGGTCACCCCGGAGGGCACCATACATCACAATGAAATACAAGTGCGCAGACCCTGCAATAAATGGGAAATAGCTCTAGAAAAGAGGGGGAACCTTTTTGTACATTGTTTAACCGCTCATCAGTTACCGACGATGGTACAGGACAGGGAAGGATTAGAAAGGAAGTGACCCTTGCCTTTAAGTTACAGCCTCAGCATTTGCTTGGTGTGAAAATGGGAAAGTACGGAAAATCATCTTCAGGGCTGACGACTATGCGGTTCGAACCTACCATCCGCCGATGCTAGCTAACAGCTACGTTGAAAAAAATACCGGGCGAGTTGGCCGTGTGGTTAGGGGCGCACAGCTGTGAGCTTGCATCCAGGAGATAGTAGGTTTGAACCGCACTGTCGACAGCCCTGAAGATGATTTTCCGTGGTTTCTCATTTTCACACCAGGCAAATGCTGGAGTTGTACCTTAATTAAGGCCACAGTAGCTTCCTTCTCATTCTTAGGCCTTTCCTATCCCATCGTCGCCGTAAGATCTGTCTGTGTCGGTGCGACGTAAAGGAAATTATTGTATTTTAATAAACACGGAGCCAGCTCGCTTGATGGAAGAGGGAGATCAAATTACATTGTGACTTTGTACTTACTACGACTCGATCATGCATACTGATACTAGTAGGAAGATGCTTACCTGCAAGAAAAGAAGAAAGCAGACGTATTAGTTTTCGTGATATGGAAGACAGCACGTAAAATCATGTCCAACCCTAATCCGGTTTCTCGTAGCATGTTTTTTACGACCGGATATTCTTCCTGCATGAACCTCATCGGAGGAGTTAATGAGATGAATGAATGACGTTATATCGCAGAGATGCCAAGTATTACGATTCAATCGTAATAATTACGAATTACCCATCGCAATTACGCCTTTACGAATCACACACCTCAAATTACGATTTTAGTTGATTTTTAAATCTTAGTGTATGAAGTGGTCAAAAAGATACACAAGGAATGCCATTACAGCTTGAATTCTCAGAATATTATTTCCGGATTTCTCAGTAATCATTTATACCCCTTTCCTGTCCCTGGATTTAGAATATTTCGAATTTTCACGCGCCGAACGCAGTGTGTGCTTCCAGTACCGGAAATATAGGCACCTGTGAACTGGTATATCTTGCGGAGTTGTTGTCTTTGTTCGTCACATGATCAGACTTCCATGCAAATATGCGAGTTCTTTTGTCTTTGTTTTGGCGGCAAAGTGATGACAAGCTCCGTTTAATTGTGAATATTGTGTGCGTGACTGTTGAAGAAGTATTTATTGCGATTCAGTTGCCAAATTTACATATATTGCTCTTCTAGGATATATGGTAATCGTGTGTTACGAAATGCGAAAGGTTTGAAATAATGAAGCGATTTTTTGTTCAGGAGAATACGTATGATTACCTAACCGTGACTAGTGACGCTAGTAATAAACCAAAAATAGTTCAAAAATTTAGGAAGGAATACTTCCTCTTTGTCCAGTACAAATCTCACATAGAGTGACCGGGATTTAAACGGTATCCTGTCAATCGCCCCCAGTGTCATCACTCCCAGCTTAATGCGTGTGACAATCGCTCCCGGCCGGCTCGCTGCTGCCTGAGGCACGGAGGTTTTTATAACATTAATAATATAATAGTATAGAAATACCTGAGAGGATAATATTTCAGTCCTTTAAAGTTGTAATTGTTAGAATATTATGCATTCTCTGCGATCTACTTATGTTCTGGATACCACGCGTTTGTCGCGACCTGCATGTTACTGATAGAAACTCTATCTGCTACGCTTTTCATTTCGCATATTTCTCAGAAAAGTAGAATTGTGAAATAAAGTAATTTTCGTTCAATAGACAGCTTTATATGTCTTTATCTTCGGCATTCTAACATTTAAATGTATCACACATGAATAAATAAAACTCGCACTGTGTAAAACGAAACTAACAAGCACGTATGCTAGCACTCGGGCACTTCTCTCCCTTTCTCATCGCAAGCCCATCCGCATTTCATAAATCAGTGCCCCATTGCTCTCTAGAGATGTGGAATTCAGATAAGGGTTGTATAAGGTTAAGTTACTGTATTTCACAGTTTTCGAACCGAGTACTGGACCCTTATAATGTTTGAGTTGTAGGCCTATTATCGTTTATTGAAATCTCGAATGATCTTCAGATACGTTGATTTCCCAACGAATTGACGTAAAAAATGACCAAATAATAAAGCAGAACAAAGAAAAATTACTTGAAAACAAGAAGTAAGTGTAATGAACAGCTTGAATGACAATATAGTAAGGTGAAAGTAAACAAATGTCCTAAAAGTAAAAAATTCATAAATACTCATATCTGTATTCAGGGGGCCATGATCAGGATTTATGTATAAGCTACGTGTATGCTGCACCGATTAAAATATGACATGTAAAAAAAATCCTGGCCCTGGTATAATTAGTCGTCCAGGAATTTTCGCTAGACATTCTTGCCTCCATATCTGTTTTAATATTATTGTTTATAGAGAAGTAGATTAAACAACAAGCAGCAGCAGCAGCAGCAGCAGCAGCAGCAGCAGCAGCAGCAGCAGCAGCAGCAGCACCACCACCACCACCACCACCACCACCACCACCACCACCACCACCACCACCACCACCACCACCACCACCACCACCACCACCACCACCACCACCACCACCACCACCACCACCACCACCACCACCACCACCACCACCACCACCACCACCACCACCACCACCACCACCACCACCACCACCACCACCACCACCACCACCACCACCACCACCACCACCACCACCACCACCACCACCACCACCACCACCACCACCACCACCACCACCACCACCACCACCACCACCACCACCACCACCACCACCACCACCACCACCACCACCACCACCACCACCACCACCACCACCACCACCACCACCACCACCACCACCACCACCACCACCACCACCACCACCACCACCACCACCACCACCACCACCACCACCACCACCACCACCACCACCACCACCACCACCACCACCACCACCACCACCACCACCACCACCACCACCACCACCACCACCACCACCACCACCACCACCACCACCACCACCACCACCACCACCACCACCACCACCACCACCACCACCACCACCACCACCACCACCACCACCACCACCACCACCACCACCACCACCACCACCACCACCACCACCACCACCACCACCACCACCACCACCACCACCACCACCACCACCACCACCACCACCACCACCACCACCACCACCACCACCACCACCACCACCACCACCACCACCACCACCACCACCACCACCACCACCACCACCACAGATTAGACATAGGTTCAAAAACATTGACATCGACGTCGATCTACAAAAGGAAATGTAATTTCGTTCTCAATATCAGTTACGTTAATTATGGTGCAGTTCATTTCTTAAAAAAGCACACATTTTGTTGGAAACCGCGGGCGCTTTGAATTATTACGCTCCACTTTGTCAGTATGTAGCAGTACCATTCCCACATATAAGGAAGAATCTCAGCGTTTCAAGGGGGTATCCAAGACGACATTTGTTATCGATCTTTTTACCACTCCCGCTTACATCTCACCCCACACATACACTTTGTTCCAGAGATGGATACTAGCATGCAGATGCTCCCAGGGCTTCCAGCACTGTCCAACAACCCGAATCGTAATTAACCTACATATGCTGCTGACCTCTCAGTAAATGGCCTGTTATAACAGCGAGATTTACAAATTTTACATAATGTGCCAATTTTTTCGCATTCAGTTCATAGGTTTTACGACGATTAAGACCGACTAACGGACAGTATCACGATGTTTGTGTTTTATTTGGTGCTATACGTTTGGTAATTTTTATAACTAGTGCAAAATACTGGGTTGTTTTCTTTCCGTGTTTGATTTGTGCTGATGAAAGTTTCATGATTAAATACTGCAATATTAGATTATTCTTTATTGTAATTGTCTTAGGCCGGCCCCACGCTGTACGGGTAGCGTGCCTGCCTTTTACCCGGAGGTTCCGGGTTCATTCCTGGCCAGGTCAGAGATTTTTACGTGGATGTGAGGGTTGGTTCCAGATCCACTCAGCCTACATGATTACACTTGACGAGCTATCTGACAGTGGGATAACGGCCCCGGTCTAGAAAGCCAAGAACAACGCCCAAGAAGATCGTCGTGCCGACCACACGACACCTCGTAATGTGCCGGCCTTCGGGCTGAGCAGCGGTCTCTTCGTTGCGTCATGGGTTTCTTAGACGGCATCTTTCACTATTTCACAATTCCCTTGAAACTTGTATATTACATCTGATTGCCCCTTGAAGTCAAAACTGTAGCATTTCCTTTCTTCTGCATTCGCTGTTAACGTAAACTCATGTCATCGTTCCGAGGTGGCGCAACTCTTTTTTCAGGCACACCCCCCAATGGAGGTGTGCTGCATGCGCCATTTCAACCATATACCTTATACTTTTCAATCTCTGGTGGTAACGGGAATCGAACCCGGGCCCGCGAGGACGGCAGCTGATAGCGCTAACCGTTACGCTACGGAGGCGGGCTTCACTCTCTGTGGCGGCCAGTTAAGATGGGTTCTACAGTAACTGAACGACAATTATTTTGACCGCACACGGTGCAGTGCCTAATGAGCCGGGAGCTGCCCTTCTCCGTTGAAGTCAGAGTGAGTTGCATCACTACAGAATTTGTAATGCTGAAGCTTCTGTGCACATTTATCGCTGAATAATAACCGTTTACACAGTCTTATTGACTTCACGTAATTACTGGTTATCAGATTATTTCTTCACATATAACGACACTGTGCTGTTAACTCAGCGCGTCACAAGCCTCTGATATAAACCATCATCACCATTATTAGTCTTCGTCATTAAAGTTATTTTTGGCTTTGCTGGAATTGTAATAGACTGATGCTATTGTATGATTCAGCAAGTCAGCCAGATTTCATGACAATAAAGATTTACAATGAGAAAAGATTTTAACTCTCTGTGTACAGTGTTTCAGAATAGAACCTGTATCGAACATGATATACAGTCGCTCGCATAAGTATTCGTCCATGTGTCCTTTTCATATACTGAACACCAAAACTGCATTACAAGGCTTCAGATACGTTCAGAAACAAATACGCAGTTAATATGCAATATATATGTACTATAATACCGGCAGAATATACCTCTTGCACGTCAGTACTCTTTAATAATAAAGAATGAGTGTGGTTGGGCTGGGAAATGGCAACGCAAAAGTATTCGTCCGACTTGTGCATTATGTTGTGTAACGAACACAGCATTGAGGAAGGGGGACAATCACCAAGCTCAGTCCATCAGTGGTACGGACAGTGTCGGTGAGACAACATCTAGTACATGCCCCGAGTACAATGGGAAAGATAAGGAAACGAACTGTTGTTGAACGCCAACGAATTATCCAAATCCACATACTTGGTAATTCGTGAAGAGTAATTGCAGAAAAAAGAGGAATACCGCGAACTACAGTCGCAAGTATCATTCAGCGATATAAGACCAGTGTAACTTAATCAATAGAGCAAGAACTGGGCGGTCGAGGAAGCTGACAACACGCGAAGAGCGAAGCATAATTCGCACCGTCCAGAAAAATTCCCATGTGTCTGGACCTGTGCTTCGAACAGAAGTACAAACCTCCACTGGGAATAACATCAGCACCGACACCGTACGACGTGTGTTACACAGAGCTGGTTTGCAGGGGCGTACAAGCCGGAAGAAGCCTTGGATAAGTGAGGTGAACCATAAGAAGAGGCTGGCGTTTGCCAAACAGTACGTTATGAAGCCACCAGCATTATGGAAAAGCTTTTTGTTTACGGGCGAGAGCAAATTCTGTTTATTCAATTGCGCTGGAGAGCGACGTGTATGGAGAAAGAAGAACGCTGAGCTCCAAAGTCAAAATCTGCAACCAACCGTAAAATATAGAGGAGGTTCCATAATGGTATGCGGGTGTATGTCGGCGGCTGGGGTAGCCAACTGCCGTGTAATACCTGAATGGATAGATAAGATGGATTATTTGAGTATATTAAAGCAACACTTAACACCCAGCGTGGCAAAATTAGGTCTTAGTTGTGGGTACTTCTTCCAGCAAGATAATGACCCTAAGCACACTGCTCGTGTTGTTAGGGAATGGCTACTCTACAATCCACCTCATGTGCTGCAGACACCACCCCACTCCCCAGACTTAAACCCCACATATCATTTATGGGCGGAATTAAAACGTACACTGAGCAAGCAGCGTATTCCAATTTTTTTAAAAAAAAGCTCTGAAGCAATACTTCATGGAAGAATGGCACTAAATAGGCCCGAAAATGACAGAAAAACTGGTGACATCCATGCCGAAACGCCTTCAAGCCGTGATTGATTCCAAAGGACGTTCGACACACTACTGATATTTAGAAAACGACTGAGCATTCCTTGACTTCTTATTGTGGACGAATACTTTTGCAACGTGACTTTTCTGCAAGCAGTGTGATTGTTTTTAATTTGTTCCAAATGCCAGTGCTTAGGGTGCTATAAATTATGTCCTCAGAAGTTCAGGTGGCAAATAAAACATACGATTACTTGTTTGCAATTAACTTCTTTATTATATTGGCGCTACTGGCTATTGTCCTTACATGAAGAGAGCGGACGAATAATTTTGCGAGCGGCTGTAAGTTGAATTGTTCCTGCGTGGAATGTCTCAGACTGTTTTCTTAATCCTTGTAGGGGGTTCAATTCTGGTCAAGTCGGATAGTATTTTGAGGTCCTCAAATAAGCCAGTTTCGTGCCTGTAGTGAGTTTATTTTATTTATCCTACGATGAATCAAAGTTATTTACATATACATTTTAATACACGGTCGTATAATCTTACAATTCTAGGTCTAGTTCTCTGACCCATTCTATTGCTTCAACTGATGTACTGTGTGATGGATGTCCGTTATCGTCCCTTTGAAAGCACGAAGAGGGCAGTCAGCGACAATGTGGTGGATAGTCTGCAAGGAGGCACCACAGTCGCAATTTGCAGAGGTAGCCCATCCCCATTTGTCTGTAGGTAATGATCCTAAAAGAACTCTTGCAGAACATTTTCGTGCGGAAGTCGTGAAGACTTGCCTTATTGTGCTAAGCATAGAAACGGAAGAGTGACTAGTTGAAGTATATAGGCTACACTTGTGAACAGTAAAATTATTGGCCTTTAAATGTATTGTGGTAAGATATACTACTTCTTTTGACTTCTAGTTTTATCACCGTTCAGTGAAGTTTCATGGAGTGGCTTAAATCTTCCTCCTCGCGTCTTTAAGGTGCCCTTTTTTTAACGCCGGTTTTAGTACTGTGGTCGTTATTAGACCTAAGATATTATTCTTGTTCATATGTAGCTACCATCTGACGCCACAATTTATGACACTGGTTTCCTTCTTCTTTTAATATTCGCCTCTATAGTAACGAGATTGTGTTAAACATCTCATCGTGCTGGAATATAACTAGTCTTTACCCCTGTGATTTATGGAACATAAGGCTCCGTTGAAGCAGAAAGACGTTCCTCGAAGGCTGGCTCTTTTGTTATAAAAACACTAACGACTGGTTCATTATGTTAATAAACTAGTCATTTTCTATTTATCATGTCTGATTTGTTGGATCTGCTCTTTAAAAAAGTCTAATTTACACTCAGAGAGAGACTCTTCCCGTTTTAAGTCTGTCGAATGCCATAGACGGAAAAGCTGTATCCCTTGTTCATTTTTTATCACACGACACAGCGCGGAGTTATGTAGTATGAATTTACTTTTCCTGTTTTTGATTTAATCTTTTGACATGTTATACCTAGATTAGATCCACCCAAATGGATTTCAGTCTATAATACAGCATATGCTTAGTTCAGGTCAGTTGAAAAAATACCGACAGGCATGAGTAGGTACAGCCGATTACTTAGAAATTACTCCTCCCTATGCGTTTTTTCCCCTACCGCCGATCGCTTACAAAGGATTCGTTCCTATCCCTTTCTTAAAATATTAAATCGTAACAGATATTTCTTTGGAATTAAGAAATCTTTGTTCTCTCGCTTCTGCTCCTCTCAACACAGTCTTGGAACAAAATTTCCAGTTGTAAAATTTCTCCGAATTTCTGCCGTTATCGCAATGTTTTTCGCTTTAAATTGACTTCATTGCTGTAATTTGAAAAAAAAAACAGTACAAAAATATTGTCGGGTTTATTGTAAACGCGAAGGAAGCATGCCTCTAGTAATGGTGTGTTTCCTTATTTATAACCATAATATCCATATAAGCTTAAAGTATAAATACTTTAAGAAGTTTACTGGAAGTTTTTTTCTCTTATTAACTTCTTCTTCAGTTTGTCCGACCGAAATCATGAACATCCCGTGTCTGCGAATAAGGTGGTGAATAAACACGGAACTTCAAAGAATACATTTATTCGAAATTCTAAGAAGAACTTCGTTAATCGCCATATCTCGTTAAGTATAATCCTATCCGAATTTGTCTACCGTATATTTTAGGTTGAAAGATAAAGGTCGGAGAAATCAAGAACTTCAACAGAAAAATTGCAAGTAGTCTTGTAAGTGATAGGAAAGCAGTTGAATGTACTTCGTTACCTACCTAAGCACAGATTACGGATATAATCGAAGCCGAAGGGAACATTTCAGTAGGTAAGATTTACTAGGCGTTTGCTGAACTAACTCCCTTGCTCGCAAAAATTGACTGGCCTTGAAATGAAGACTTTCCTTATTGTGCTAAACGTGAAATAGGCTCCATTTTAACAATACTACCGTGTTTCAGAAGCCATTCCTATTTAAATTCATGGGACTTGCATCTTTTCAGCTTGTCAGTGTCTGTGTCAAAAATGAACCACTTAAACATAAAATGGCTGGTGAATACCAATCTCGCATATGATGGGGAGGTCATACGTAAATGTAAATGAATTTAGAACTGATTGGTTAAAAATCTACCATTCATAACTGTAACTGAAAAAGTCGCGTGGTTCGAGCGGGAATTCACACTTTAGGGGATTCAAAAATTTAGTATGGGTGGGGTTTCCTCATCCATCATACAGTCCAGTTTTGCATCGTCTGAGTTTCACTCGTTTGGACCACTGAAGAAATTTCTAGGTCATCACTTCGATGTGAAATCGGTCATTTGCTGGTAGCTGTGGACTGCTCCCAGGTAACGGAATTTTATGAACGAGGGATGCTATATTCAGCGTGGTTTCACGTCACTTTTCGATTCGCCCTCGTATAGTACATTGCGTGACTGGCGGGTGGTGGGGAGAGCTGTCGTCTTCTAACCCATTCCCTGCTCAAATTACACATTCAGTTGTCATCTCCGTAATGGGATCAGGTAGTGTAGAAATCGTTTTTTGGAGCAACCATCAAGAAGCTAAAGGATTCAAACGAACCTTAACATTCTTTGAATGGAGTCGGATAGAAGTTGCAGTTGTGTCACTTGTGAATAAAACTTTCAAATGGACTGAATGATTAATGCATAATGGAATATATTGCAAATGAATCTCATATTGCGTTGAAAAAATAGTTTTGTTTGAAGAGAGGGAGAGAGAGAGAGAGAGAGAGAGAGAGAGAGCGAACGCTATCGAGATACTATTCAAATGGATGAGGCACGAAGACGGTATTAAGAACTCCCAGTTGGAACGAAGTTTCAGAGAGTTACATAAGTTATATTTATTTTAGGCATTAACTCTCCTCCTTCATATTCTACCTCGAAACTCTAGTGTAAACTTGTTTTGGAACTAGAGGACGGTGTAATGTAGTGAGAAATTTTATTCATATGGCGAACGAGTTTTTATTGACGCCCTTCGTCGAACAAAATAAGTTGAGGCCAACGAATTAGCCGTTCGGTTTAATGTGATTTATAAATGTGGTCGGCAGACGAGCACGTTTGTTGCGTTGGTTTGTATAGAAACCTTCTCCTTTCTGTCTGATGATCAGGCAGCACGTCGGTTGGCCTCGGTTTCGTCCCCGTGACGTCATGTGGTTATAACAAACATCCGAATACCAAAGCCGCATAGAATGTATGCACAGCCAAGAGAGAAAAAGAGGTTCAGGAGCTTGTACCTCTCTTCTTCTATTGTATATTGTTCAAGTATGAAGTGTATATTATTATTATTATTATTATTATTATTATTATTATTATTATTATTATTATTATTATTATTATTCTTTTGTTGTACAACGCTCTGAGTGTCGCTCTGTCTTGACACTGGATTTACCAGTTGCTTATGTGAGGTGCAATTAGTGATTCAAACTATAATAAATCGATTTGGTACTGGATGACTATGTCTATTCCTTGAAGCACATGTACTTAGCTTTTTTAATAAATCGGGCTTAATGGTTCAGACGAAAGCTTGCTCATATTCTGAACAAGTTGGCGGGTTCGATCCCGGCGCAATCCGGTGGTATTTGAAGGTGCTGAAAGACGTAAGCCCCGTGTCGACATATTTGCTTGCCTGTTGAAAAGAACTTCGAGGGGCAAAATTCTGACACTTCTGCGTCTCCGAAGACCGAAAAGCAGTAAATGGGACGAAAAAGCGAATAGCGTTATAAATAACTTGAAGAAGGGGGATATAGGTTGTTTGTCTGCGTGAGTGAATACGCTCGACTATGAATGAGAGGTGGTATATCGTATGCCTCTTGGCAAGCATGTGTTTGCATCTGTCCACTGTAACGCCGCTATCCGTACATTGACAATGTCATTTCTCCTTGTTGGTTAAAAAGAGGAATAGTGAACATTAAAAACTTTCGCAAGACTAAGTTAATTTTTAAAACCACACATACCTGCGGAGATACAGCGACAACAGTTTTAAAGTGTACAAAGTTAGGACACAAACCTGATGTATATATGCGAGTGATTTAACGTCTCACGAACATGTCGAAGGTTTTCGGCGACGGAAGGATGGGAAAGGGCTGGGATTGGGAAGGTAGCGGTCGTAGCCTTAATTAAAGTACATCTTCAGCATTGCTTTGCGTGAAAATGGGAAAACACGGAAAACCATCTTCAAAGCTGCCGATGGTGAAATGAAATGGCATATTACTCTTAGTGCCGGGAATGTCCGAGGATATGTTCTGCTCGCTGGGTACAGGTCTTTTGTTTCGACTCCCGTAGGCGACCTGCGTGTCGTGATGAGGATGAAATGATGATGAAGACGACATTCCCCGTGCCAGCGGAATTAACCAATGAGGGTTAAAATTCCCGACCCTGCCGGGAATCTAACCCGGGACCCCTGTGACCAAAGGCCAGCATGCTAACCACTTAGCCATGGAGCCAGACAGACGGTGGGATTCGAACCTATCATCTCTCGAATGCAAAAGTGTGATATTCACAGCCTGCTTGCCGTAGTAGCGTAACGTGGTACTGCACCACGGAGAGGACAAAGGAGAAAATAAATACTTGTTTTTTTACGCTACAGAGGTCAGAGCCTTGTAAATGTGCGAGTTCATATTAAATTGCCGATAACTTTCCTGGAATTCGCCCTTCTAATTGATTTGTCTACTGTGACGCGCAAAGACCTCTTTCATGCCAGCGGGCTTCAGCTTGATGAGAAGACAAATCTCCAGTTCTTTTTCTACTGGATAAATTCACCTTGTGGTCCAAAGAATCACCCTCATAATCCCGGTAAAGACATCTTCATCGTAACGTACTCAATAACAACCGAATTAACTACCTCTTGTGAGACTGATTTCTGGAGACACTTTTATCAACAAGTTTCGTATACATCCGGAAACTATTGACAGAGTTACACCAACTTGAAATTATATCGAAAGACTTTGCTTTGATTTTTAAAATCATCATGTAACTACATCATCACTCTTTGTCATGGTAAACGAGCCTGCCATTCCTGTTACAGCCTCATATATCTCCTGTATAAAGATTTCTCTTCTGTGAAAACAAGTACGCCATGATTCAGACTAATAACGAGATGCAGTTCACACAATTACTTCAGATTATAAAGAAAGTACCGTAGTCTAGACGTTAAGTGTCCTATTTAAGACATTATTAGCTCCATAATTTCTCGTCAAGTGTTTCTCGCCGCCTACCTAGTGTAACGGTTAGAGCTATTAGCTACCATCCTCGGAGGCCCAAGTTCTATTCCTGGTACTGCCAGATATTTAACACTGGCAAGAGGGCTGGTATGTGGTTTAAAAGATACACACAGCTCATCTTTTGGCGGCTTGCTTGAAAAGAGCTGCACCGGGGAACGAGGTGATGAATTTGCATTTTACACCAACTTCGTTTGATACTTTGGTTAGAGAAAGACACTTAGCACCTGAGGAGAGTGCAGTTGCTTGTTTGTCGAATTATACATGTAACATGTTCGTATTTATAATGTTGCGTGGGGTGACACGCCTGCCAGAGTCTGCGAGACCCATTCCCGGCCAGATCGAGGAATTTTACCTAGATCTGAAGGTTGATTCGAATTGCAGTCTACGTGACTAGCGGGCGAGTTGGCCGTGCGGTTAGGAGCGCGCAGCTGTGAGCTCGCATCCGGGAGATAGTGGGTTCGAATCCCACTGGCGGCAGCTTGTTTCCCATTTTCACACCAGGAAAATGCTGGGGTGTGCTTTAATTAAGGCCACGGCCGTTTCCTTCCCATTCCTAGGCCGTTCCTGTCCCATCGTCGCCGTAAGACCTATCTGGGTCGGTGCGACGTACAGCAAATAGTAGCAGCCTACGTGACGTGATTATAATTGAGGGGTTATCTGACGGTAAGATAGCGACCCGAGTCTAGAAAGCCAAGAATAACGGCAGAGAGGATTCGTCGTGCCGACCACACGACTTCTAGTAATTTGCAGGCCTTCGGACCGAGCAATGGGCGCTTAGGAGGCCAGTGTTGCGCCATGAGCTCGGTTTTAGTATGGAACATTTCACGTCAAATCTACAAACAGCTGCAAAACTGAACTTCCGTAAAATATTTTGAAATAGATATACAGTACTGTAGAAGAGCGTCAAAATCATGATTGTGTAAACATATTCTCCCAATTGTAGTAGCGGTCACAGAAAAGTAAGATTACCGTATAGAACATTATTTTTCATAATTACCTAGGTTAATATTTCAGTAATCCTCACAGATACATAGAAAATTGAATGAGGTTTCATTTTGACACACATAATACAGGCTTTTTAATGATATACTAGCAGTTTCCCGCTGTGTACAAAGTATGGTGTTGTTCGTTATTATCCTCACGGATGTATTTGCAAAGTTTCGACTTAATGAAATAAAGCACATGATCTGCTGTGGTAATAGAATGTAATATTAGGTCAACAAAACACTTGGAAATACATCACACAAAGAAGTTGAATTAAACGCTCCTTGGAACAACACTACGCGCAGAACTGTTAAAAAGTCCTTCAAAAATCTTCGTCGTGGAGACTAATGTACTCATAACTTTTCTCAGAATCTACCAATTTAAGTAGTTATTGCCTCAAATGAAAGCGCTTGATCCACTGAGTGATTTTAGACCAAAACGAACTGCGTACCTCAATTAGAACGAAAGATATGATTGCTTCAATGAGAAAAAAATGTTGAAGAAATGAGACGTCAAATTGAATATGCACTCATAACTTTCCTCAGAATCAACCAATTTGAATAGTTAAGAGCTGAAATGAAAGAGCTTGATCCATTGAGTGTTCTTAGGCCAAAACGAACTCCGTATCACAGTTAGAACGAAATATATGATTGCTTCAAAGAGACAAAAAATTGAAAAATCAAATAATTTGAGGAAGGCAGAAGTTAAGTGATGACAAATCTGTGCATGAATACCTTTCAGTTAAAAAAATAATGAAGGAAATCGACCAGATAGAATGGCCAGGCTGACTGACCTCAGTTTTCATAAAAAAATTAATAAATAGATAAAGCATGTGGATTATCAAAAACATCGAGATAATCGTTAGAATGTAGTTTTATGTTCCCAAATGGAATATGTGTCTAAATACATCAACGCTTTAATTTTGACGGTCGAATAAATATATGTTGTCAAATTTGTGGGGCCGTGAATGATGCACAAATAAACATAATAAAGTATTGTGATTGAGAGAAATTGTGTCAGCTGTGGGTGTGATGGTCTTAAAAAGGTTTGGTTTCTCTCGGAAGCAACATTGCTTATTTTGTTACAGTGACTAGCAGAATGTACCCGCCGTCGACGGGATGATACTTGTCGATGCCACTGATTTTTCTTTGTAGGTACTCTTCGCTGACGTGTGATTTTTAAGCAGTCGCACACTCTTGTCCAGTATGAATTAACAGTACGTACCAAGAACCGGCCAAATACCCAGCTGAACAGCGCTTGGCTTGTGAGTGTTCTGGGTTGCGTACTTTAACACTTAAAAACTGACACTTCTGGAGAACCATTAGAGTTAAAATAAAAATGCACACGTCTTGTTTTGTAGAGTTTCAAGTACACGCGCTGGGCTTTATTGCTGATAGGACTAATCATATGCCCAGTAGTTTGGTTTTTGGCGGACAAAACGTGCACATGTTCAATAAATACCCATATATTAATCACTCCCTATTTAAAAAGATTAATTATTGAACAATTGGAGTAGGTTTGTATTTTAACTGAACATCTGAGATATATTCATAGGAAATTTCAGCTTAAGTGGTCCAGTAGTTGATGCGTGATTGAGCGAGAAATGAAAAAACACAATCTCATTTTAGGTAATTACGTGATGTCTTTCAATAATTTCGCAAATATTAGGTTAATATCTAGAAACAAATATCAGAATGTACCTGTTGTTTTAGTTCCGCATCTTTCATCATTAAATAATTAAACTGAGTCTAACCATCGTCTCCCACTATTTCTCTTACCCTCCAGGGCCTCGTAGTGTATTATTTTGCTCCATATTGCCCAGCGCTTTAGACGGGGATTTCGTTTCGGTAGATAGACAGACAGGCAGATATTTCATTTTCATATATAGAGATGATTGCTATGGTGAAATTGATCTTCCACGAGAAGTATGTAACTACAATACTCAACAAGCAGGCACCATCGCAACGAGTGCTTAGCTGAAGTGTGCAGAGATTGCAATCTCCTGTTGGGTTGCATAAAAATACGGCGGAGTTTCGAAAACTAAACAAATAAATTAACTTTCTGGCATTTCAGGAAGACCCTCAAAGTTTTGTTAATGCAGCCCGTCCCTTGCTTTGAAGAGGAAACTGTAGTGACTTCCTTTATATTTTTTATACAGGAAAAATGAAATGTCGTGTGGCTTTTAGTGCCGGGATATCCCAGGACGGGTTCGGCTCGCCAGGTGCAGGTCTTTCTATTTGACTCCCGTAGGCGACCTGCGCGTCGTGATGAGGATGAAATGATGATGAAGACAACACATACACCCAGCCCCCGTGCCATTGTAATTAACCAATTAAGGTTAAAATTCCCGACCCGGCTGGGAATCGAACCCGGGACCATCTGAAACTAAGGCCAGTACGCTGACCGTTCAGCCAACGAGTCGGACTTTTATACAGGAGTGTAGGCCATACTTAAAAATAGACGTGTTTCCAGAACATGTAAATAAATCTCAATTCTTAAAACAGTTATTATTGTATAGCCTTTACAACTGTAAAGAAATGAAGGCCCCCATTCTTTAATATAGTAATTAGTTAATAAAATGTCTGTAAAATATTGACTGTCGGAAAATTACACCGTGTTCAACAATGAAGTCTATTGAATGGAAGTAGCAGAAATGAGTATCTCCAACCACTTCATTTTTCTAAGCTCTTACTTCAAAGGCATAAAAAAAACACTTGTTTTTGTTATCCGATGAAATTCACCGTTCATGAAATGTACAGGGTAGCTTAAAGTAAAGGTTGCGGGGAGAAATTTTATTTTACAGGCTAATATAAGGATACGCAGTAGTAGGGCACTGGTACACATTACTATTTAACATAGTCACAGTTCTTTTTCAAGCGCTTCTTCGAACAGAACACCACGGTATCGATGCCGGCATGGACGACATCTGCGTCCTGTTCCTGAAACTACGTCATGACGGCATGCTGAACGGCCGTGTTGTCATTGAACCGCTTACCACCCACGTGCTTCTTCAACGGTCCGAAAATTTGGAAATCACACAAGTCGGGTTTGTAGGGAGGATGGTCCAGTACCTCTCACTGGATGAGCACCGTAACAATTAACGCGTGCTGTTGGCTGCGTGTGGTATGGCGTTGTCTTGCATCCTGGTGTGAAAATGGGAAACCGCGGAAAACGATCTTCAGGGCTGCCGACAGTGGTGTTCGACCCACTATCTCCCGAATGTATGTTCACAGCTGCACGAACCTAACCGCACGACCAACTCGCTCGGTATGCCCAAGTGTGTCACATTAACTGGCAGCATTCACCGTCGCTCCTCTAGTTAGGCACTCAACCATCTGGACCATCTTCTCTACCGCCCTGATCTCTTCGCACCGTTGGAGAAGCACCTGGGTGGTAAGCTATTCACAGACGATACGGCTGTTTAGCAGGCAGTCATGACGTGACTTCAGGGACAGGTGCAAATTTCTTCCATGTCGGTATCGATCCTGGGTGAACCGTTGGGAGAAGTGCTTGGACAAGAATGGTGACTATTTTGAATAGTAATGCCTATCAGTGCCCTACTATATCTGCTTGTAAAATAAAGTTTCTCAGTGCGATCTCTTGTTACCTAATTGTTTGAAGCGCCTTTGTGTAATGTCATTATTTACAGCTTTCTGCTTATCAGTGATTCTTAATTTAATGTTGGTGTCCTGTTTGTTTCAGGTAAGCGGCTTATTCAAGAAAGCAGTACTTAGTCAAGGCTTGGCGTAAGTAGGTTGACTGAACATCGTTTCGCTTCTCTACGGTGACGGAATGACATTTGCTGCTCATTTCACGTTACAGGTCCATTGTTAACTGAGAGATGCTGACCGTTGTAACGATAAAGAGGGATAATTTAGATCGGCACTTGTCTATGTTATCTGTCATATTAGAAGGCCCCTCATATTAAGTGTATTTCATTTTGTATTCTTGTTAACATTGTTTTATCGAATGGGATATGTTCGACAGTCAAACAAACTCGCGTTAATTGATGTTTAAATCCTTCAGATTGATAGAGACAGTTAGCATAAATTAAATTAAGTATGCAATTGTTTTTATTGATCCGTATTGTACACATGTTCACTATCGTATACTGAATATCGGATTTTGAATATACAGGTGAGTGTCGCTTCATTGAGCTTAACATTGTGTTTGTCTTTATAAGAGTATGTGTTCTCAGGCCTATCGGCCTAGAAAGCGCTTCTTAACCTAAAGTAAAATATCTTAGTATTCTCCTTGAGTTTGTTTTAAAAAGCACAAATGGGGCACTGGTTCTGGTTAATAATAATTGTTCCGGGTTTACCATGGCTCACAGAGGGATAAGAAGCTTGTGGATTGAATGGCAGGACAAGGAATTTACTAGAGCAGAACTTAACACAACAAATTTTGAATTTTTTTATTTTTTATTTTTCTAGTTTAAAAATTGAAAAATTTCAAATCTGAATGAATAACGTAAATATTTATGAGCTCATCAGTTCTAACAATAACAGGGACTTAGGAGTCTGAAAATCAGGTACAAAACTTTCGATAATTAACTCTTTGGTTGATTGCATAGAAAAGGGCGTTATTGCTCTTGACAGGTACAAAATGTACAAGAGCACTATTTGCTCCGATCATTTACACTACATAGGAGTCCGTGATCCAAAAATACGATAGTTCAGCCTCGCAGAGGCATCAGTTTCTTATGGCGCACTTAAGTTCTACCTGACAACCTATCGGTTGTCCTCAATTAAAGTATTTACACACATTTGCCCTGATGTGGGCTTATCTATTGCTCATCAGGTATAGGGTTCATTGTTCCCTAAGGGAACTAACACCAGGAAAACCTTAAAATAAATATATAAGGGCATAATATCTCATACTAAGTGGCCTTAGTGTAAAAAGAAAAGATTGCACATGGCCGGCCATAAACAAAAGGCTAGGAGGCGAAGCACTGCCCTCGTTTTAGAAATAGTAGAAACCCTAAGTGGGCTTATGGCCCAAAGATACAGAGGCTAATCCTATACTACACCGGGGTGACTAAATGAGAAATATGAATTCCAAACAAGATTTAACAAATTTAGAGCTTTTAAAAACTTGAGTCACCCCTTTCAAGGTTGAATAGGAACTGACAGGGGGCCATCACTCTTTATTCTATTACATGACTTATTTCCCAGTAGGAAATAGAACAGAGTACATTAAATAAAAGAGATTGAAACCTTCCCCTAAAACTATCCGCAGGAGCCATCACATGTCTATGAAAATTCTGCCCTTAGCGTGAGTCGCTGGGCCTTCCTCACGCAGGCCGCGCCCCTGCCTCCCTTCGGACACGCCGCACGCACAATCACTGGAGCAATTAAGACAATACGGCCCTAAAGCTCCTTGCTTTTATAGTACTTTAAGGGACAGCTTTCAGAAATCTTTACTGATAGGCTCGATTCCCATCCATACCACCAATTTTAATTGGCTAGAGAAAATACTTCCAAGTTTTGATAGGTTGATTACAATCGAGAAGGAACCAGCCGAACTTCGGAACATTAAGAAAAAAAATATCCTCAGAACCAGGTTTATAAACATCGAAAATAAATATTTCTTTATAAAATAATTAGAGTTTATCCCGTTAGAGGAAGCAAATAAACCGATGGTAGGGACATCTAACAGTCGAAGACCAAAGTTTCTTGTAGTTCGCAAGTTTAAGTTTGTTTAACAATAATAATAATAATAATAGTAATAATACGTTTTGACGAATACCGTATTTACCTGTAAATTGGGCCTGAGGGCTGGAATTTTACCCTAAAAATAGGGTTTTCTAACATTCCAGCAAATCTTCTTTTTTTTTTTTACATGACTTATTTCCCAGTAGGAAATAGAACAGAGTACATTAAATAAAAGAGATTGAAACCTTCCCCTAAAACTATCCGCAGGAGCCATCACATGTCTATGAAAATTCTGCCCTTAGCGTGAGTCGCTGGGCCTTCCTCACGCAGGCCGCGCCCCTGCCTCCCTTCGGACACGCCGCACGCACAATCACTGGAGCAATTAAGACAATACGGCCCTAAAGCGCCTTGCTTTTATAGTACTTTAAGGGACAGCTTTCAGAAATCTTTACTGATAGGCTCGATTCCCATCCATACCACCAATTTTAATTGGCTAGAGAAAATACTTCCAAGTTTTGATAGGTTGATTACAATCGAGAAGGAACCAGCCGAACTTCGGAACATTAAGAAAAAAATTATCCTCAGAACCAGGTTTATAAACATCGAAAATAAATATTTCTTTATAAAATAATTAGAGTTTATCCCGTTAGAGGAAGCAAATAAACCGATGGTAGGGACATCTAACAGTCGAAGACCAAAGTTTCTTGTAGTTCGCAAGTTTAAGTTTGTTTAACAATAATAATAATAATAATAATAATAATAATAATAATAATAATAGTAATAATACGTTTTGACGAATACCGTATTTACCTGTAAATTGGGCCTGAGGGCTGGAATTTTACCCTAAAAATAGGGTTTTCTAACATTCCAGCAAATCTTTTTTTTTTTTTTTTTTTTTTGCTAGGGGCTTTACGTCGCACCGACACAGATAGGTCTTATGGCGACGATGGGATAGGAAAGGCCTAGGAGTTGGAAGGAAGCGGCCGTGGCCTTAATTAAGGTACAGCCCCAGCATTTGCCTGGTGTGAAAATGGGAAACCACGGAAAACCTTCTAACTTTTAGTAACACTCAACTTAACAATGAGCTGCGCCGGAATTCGATTTCTCAACACGGTATGAATAATAATAATAATAATAATAATAATAATAATAATAATAATGTCCCGGGCATGACGTTAAACTGCGTCCACAAACCGAGTGACCACCGGTATAAGTGGTCCTCCTCTACCAAGTGCCAACGGCCTCTCGGAGGGCGGATGAGCGGGTAGAGGTTCAGGGCACTCTCTTGCCCTTGGGGTGGGAAACTGCCCCTAAAGGCGGAAGAGCCACTAGATGGCCAACGGCATAGGATAATAATAAATCCAGTAGCGTCTGTTCACCAATTTGGTGCGGCAACTGGTCAGCGTCTGTACTCCGAGTTGGAGCGGCTGCCTCAGAAAACCTTCAGGAACTCACCCACCTGATTGTACTCCGATCCCTCGGGATCAACCCAATCGCTTGAGAACAAGCACACCATGATTCGTGCAAGTAAGAACAACATTACTCCAGGTGGTAACCAATCCACCCGCCAACTGAAAACGAAGGCGGCAACCGGCCACTCGGATTCTGGAGGAGCCGGGCTGACACGAAAGAGAGAGTCGGAGCTCTCTGGCAAACTTCCCACTAAAACGCCCTTCTACATCGGCACGCCAAACGTAAACACACTCCTACAAGTAGGAAAACTTCTCAGATTAACATCAGAATTAGATCAGCAAAAAATCCAGCTACTCGCCGTGCAAGAGACCAGACTCACTGAGTCGGAGACGTCAGAATATGGTAACTACCGCATTTTCAAGAGCAAAACTACACGAACAGTAGGAAAAGCCACACCAATGTTAGGCATGGCCTTTTTCGTACACAAAAAGATCGTGAACTCCGTAGAAGAGATCATACCCATAAACAACAGACTAATGACCTTACGACTTCGCTGTGCAAATCGCCACTACACCTTTGTAAATGCCCACGCACCCACCAATGACTGCAAAGATCAGAAACAAACAGAAAACTTCTGGAACAAACTTGAAACCACACTCATCAAAATACCTGAAAAAGACACCATCATTCTCCTCGGCGATTTCAACGGTAAAATTGGTAAAGAAAAGTGCTACAGAAAAACCGCAGGAAGATTCTCAGCACACGAAAAGACCAACAAAAATGGCAAATGCCTCATCGAGTTCTGTCAACAACACGAACTGAAAATCATGTCAACATCCCTACGGAGAAACCCCAATAAGCTATTCACATGGGAATCACCCAACACCTGCTGCGGCAAACACCAGATCGATCATGTCGCCATCTCCTTCCCAGCACAAAAAGAAGTACACAACGTTCAAGTCCGCAGAGGAGCCAACATTGACTCGGACCATCATCTAACAAGAATCAAAGTGAAATTTATCCCAAAACGCTTCTACCAGAAATCTAAGGCAAACAAAAAATTGGACACAGCACAAATAAAAACATCAAATCTCAGGGAAACCTGGGAAAAAATCCCAGCCAAAACTTGGAAAGAATTCCACGAAAAAATCATGAAGAGTGCATCAGAGCAAATCCCACTACAGAAAAAGAGCAGACACCCGTTTTGGAACACCGAATGTGACCAAGCCATATTGAATAGAAAAAACGCATACCAGAAGTTCATTAGCAACCGTACACCTGAAAACGAAGAAAAATTCCGCGAAGTCCGCAGACAGACCTCTAAACTCATCAGACAAACCAAGAGGAAATACCTGGAGGACCAACTGAAGTCGGCCGAACAGGACTTCCGCAACTACAACACCAGAGATTTTTACAGCGTCTTCCGCAACCGACTAAATGGGTACACGCCCAAGAACCTCTGCTTCAGAAAACAAAACGGAAAATTGGCACTCACAGATGACGAAAACACCAAGGAACTCGCGAGATACTTCGAGTCACTACTCAACTGCCCAGAACCAACGGAGATGTTTCCACTTAAAACCCACCCGAACCCAAACCCAGACTCATCCCCACCTACACAAGAGGACATACAACGACTGAAAAACAACAAGGCATCCGGAGACGACGGCATCATAGCAGAGCTTCTTAAACATCTAGGAAAGAATTCTCTCCAAGAACTCACACAAATCATACAAGGAATTTGGACAACGGAAAAACTACCAGAAAATTGGACAAACGCCCTCCTCGTTCCACTTCACAAAAAAGGTGACCGAACAGATGTGAACAATTACAGGGGAATTTCCCTGGTGCAAGTCACATACAAAATCCTCTCTGCAGTCCTCCTCCAAAGAACACAGGAACAACTAGAACCACTCATAGGCGAATACCAAGCGGGCTTCAGGCCCCACAGATCCTGTGCAGAACAGATACTCAACCTGAAAACCATCTTGAAACTACGACACACAAGAAAACAACCCACAATCTGCACCTTCGTGGACTTCCAGAAAGCATACGACTCTATTGACCGGCAATCTCTCTTCCAAACACTGAGTGAGTACGGACTGGACAACAAGACTCAAAAAATCATCAGACTAACTCTCACCAACACAACCTCCCAAGTAAAATTCATGGGAAATATATCTGAAAAATTTCAGATAAAAACCGGTGTCCGACAAGGAGATGGACTTTCCCCACTACTCTTTAACATAGCCCTGGACAAAATCATGACAGAATGGGAACAAGCTCTAAAAGCTCAAGGAAATTGGCAACCATTAAGTATGACAAGAAGACATGTAAAAATCTCCTGTCTCGCTTTCGCAGATGATCTCGCGATCCTTGCAACAAACGAACAACAGGCAATCAGCCAAATCGAAACTCTCAAGAAATGCTCAGAAAAATTCGGCCTACAAATCTCCTTCTCAAAAACCAAGGTCATGTGCAACCACTGCAGCCTCCAGAATTTGAACACGAAATTTGGCACAATCGAAAAAGTTACTGAGTTCCGATATCTCGGAGAAATTATAGTACCAACAGGAAAAGAACAGAAGGCCCTCGAGGTCCGCATCCAAAAAATGAAGAGAGCCCTCGGCCGAACGCAAAACATTTACAACAAAAAATGCCTTTCAATCTTCACCAAAATTCGACATTACAACACTGTGATCAAACCTGAAATACTATACGCGATTGAAACACTGGATCTCCACAGGAAAACAGTACTCGAAGACATCCTGAAAGAGGAACGTAAAATCATCAGAAAAATTGTCAGCCCAAAACTGACTGACGAAGGATATAGACTGCAATCTCGTACAAAAACCGAGGAGCTCTCAAACCTTGCGGCCGACATCAGAAAAGGAAGCCTGAAATTTTACGGACACGTCAAACGCCTTCCAGAAAACAGACTGACAAGAATCTTACTTGAGGCAACAGAAAACATCAAAACAAATAGGTGGACAACGGTAATCCGCCAAGACCTGGAAAAATCAGGAATCAAAGTGGCCGACATCGCTAACCGAACCTGCTACAGAACGAAAATCAACAAGTGGGAAGTAGAGTCAGAGAGAAACCACAAGAAGAAGACAGGAGCTAAGTGGACAGAAGAACGAAGAACCACGATGAGAGAAAAACTGAAGGCTGCCTGGCAAAGAAGGAAATGCACAACTTCTAAGTGAGCTTTGCGTGATCAGTTTTCTGGTCTTTTTCGCATCTAAGAATAATAATAATAATAATCATAAGAGGACCTGTGCTTTTCTGTAGCATTCGTTATAAATAGGTCAGATAACTCGTCTTGATATGCCTGTTGTAATCATATTTTTTGCCTGCCCTTTTCAGTGGTTTTATGAACATTTAATTAATAAGAAGCGCGCATTGGTATGCCGCAGTTCGTAGTCAGAATTCTTCCAACTAGCAGGGAATAGTACTCGTTTGTGATCAGAGGAAGTGTATACTCTCTGGCTTAACAGGTAGTAATCAAACATGGCTGCATGCAGTGACATTACTAAGGATGAAAATCACATGCAGCGACCTATGTTGTACTACATAGATGGGCGGAAGATCTTCCATCTTTGAAGAAAGTTGAAAGCTGTTCCGCAGTGTTCTCTGGTGGGAGAAAGGAATAAATACTGACTTATAAAATGATATATTTCTTCTTGTATTCCCTCTATTCGTGCAATTAATTGCAGAACACGATTTAGGCATCTTTCGTTGTTGACAGCTAACATCTGAAGGGTGCCCCCAGGAAAAACATGGCGGACGTGCTACAACTTTCGTCAGTTAGGAGCGCTATATGATCCCTTCCGGCCAGTCTAGTAGTACAGTATAATATAGGTCGTTGATCGAATATATCAGAATATTAATGAAAGTGTTAGTCGCTTAGCAACCTGCCAAGTGGAGAATGTAGTGCGGGTTAGGGTAAGCCTTCGCCTGCAGTCACTGGAGTGATCATTTAATGATTTGATTTTATGATTACTCAAAGTTGGCTGAACTTAGAGATGAATCAATATCTCGTGATTCACCGGCAGGTAATTCCGGAGAGAATAAAACAAAAATGAAGCAAATCGGTTCAGTAGAACAGACGGACGGGTTTGCCAAATCTGATTTTAGTGAGTTTAAACTCTTTTAATACATACATAATAATAATCATCGTCATCATAATCATGTTCATCCAAACTGTCGCACCACAAAGTAACCGATAATCTGAATGTTATGACTTAACTTTTTAGTAACTATTCATGTTTAAATAACGACTACTTAATGGTAGGAGTTACGGACTATTGTGTGGAAAGGATGGGAATGCTTGAGTGGGTGATGGATATATCGTGGCGCTCATTTCACAATTCTGGCTCACATCCTGGTGCTCTACTGTGCAATAACATTTGATGGGGTGAGATAGAAATGAGGGTAACTAGGGTGGACATCTGCGAGTATCTGTATTTGCATAGCAAGTGGTTGTTACAGTACATCGATCCGACGTGTACACCTGAAATACATGTAGTTACTTGTAGTACTGTACAGGAGATAGGATTTGTTTTGTTAGTCTCCGATGTTATGTTCATACCGGGACCACTGCTTTCATCTCTATATCCTTTTTTGCTGTTTGCTTTTCGTCGCACCGACACAGATAGGTCTTACGGCGACGATGGGATAGGAAAGGCCTAGGAAGTGGAAGGAAGCGGCCGTGGCCTTAATTAAGGTACAGCCCCGGCATTTGCTTGGTGTGAAAATGGGAAACCACGGAAAACCATCTTCAGGGCTGCCGACAGTGGGGCTCGAACCCACTATCTCCCGATTACTGGATACTGGCCGTACTTAAGTGACTGCAGCTATCGAGCTCGATTCTATATCCTTTGATCAGTTTGAAATGGCTCTACAGTACATGTAGCATTCCCTTGTATAGTTTATTGACTGGTATTTTTGCTCCCCATGGAAGATAAATATTATGCTACTATACAGTAGTTGTATTCGTTGGATGTTGTCCTCGAACATCAAACTCTGGATGGGAACGGTCCATTGACAGTGTGTTCCATTATCCCATGAAATGAGCTTCGAACATGCATGACACTGATAGCTTAAGCTTACCTGTTCGAATTAACCTCTCTTCACGATAGGGCTGAATAGTACCTCCTACACTCATTGTTGAGATGATGTCTGTTGTATGTCCGGCGCTCCCTTTCTCGCTCCGTCAGCCAGCTGCACGCGCGCCTGTGTATCATTCTGCTAGCTTCGACGCGCAGCCCTCAGTGCGCGTGCCTGACCATCGAGTGTACTATAAATAGGAGCTCCCTGCCTGCTCAATTGCCCACTTACCCCGGTGTCCAGCTCCAGAATACACCCTACGTCGAGCACGGAGGCTACTCCTCTTGAAAATGTGCTTCGACCAGGTGGACTGAATTTCTGGCAGTACGAGGTTTCACCTCTGGTCACCGCTCCCTTACCTGTTTCCGCTGCCTATGTTCCGTAATTCTTTTACAAGCCATTTTCATTCCCTAATTTATGCAAGCTCCCTTAGTTTCGCTAGGTGGAATTTCTTCAATCAATTGAACTTGCTTTTTAGGAATTCAGGCACTTCAACAAACAAGGACTCTCAAAGACATTTATGTTAGTGTGCCAGATAGTTCTCGACTATCAACGTGTCAATTCACAAAGACTATCTTTTCAAGATAGAAGTGTATATAAAGACTGTAAACCTGTACATATTGTATAAAGACAGACTTTTCTCAAGATTCAATATTCCTTTTTGCTTCAAAATAAATTTCTGTTATTTGTGTAAATATCATAAATTGAAGCAATAAAAGTTGTGTTTTGTAAACTTCAACCTTGGTTACAACAATGTCAAAACTCGAATGGATTTACACTGAAAGGACGAAGTTGATACAGGCACCATGACGAAAAATCAGTCAGGTAATTTACCATAAACCTTGCCTACATAATAATCAAAACAAATTTATAGACCTAATCTATGTATCCTAGTTTTGTCAACCATAGAGATCAGCTCGGAATTTCGAACTATTTCAAAGTTTTATCTCATATCTGATAGCTTCTCAGTTGACCTCACGAGGCGTTCCCGCCCTCAGTCTAGAATTAAAATTATTGGATTAGCCGGGATTGTGACCCGGGGTATTTTGTTTGAAATATCCTGTGCGTATTCCTCCCTCTATACTCTTTAGGATTTCATGTATTACGCGGTACAAATATTGCAACCACGCCGTGAACATATTCCTTCCGTGTTGCAGGCAAGAGTGAAATTTGCTTAGAACGTAATGATTCAGAAGAGTGGATACCGAATAGCACTTATCTAATAAGCTAATCTTCTATGCGAAGAGTAATTTGCTTTGCTAAAAATGTGTGAATCCCTGAGTACAAACACGACCGAAAGGAGAGAGCGAATTTATAAAGAGTTATTGATAATGAGGGCTATGCGGCTCAGACGATGGAACGCTGGCTTTCTGAACCTAAGTTGGCTGATTCGAGTCCGGTTCATTCCGGTGGTATTTGAAGACACGTGAGCCTCGTATCGGTAGATTTGCCAGCACTTACAGAACTCCTGTGGGACAAGATATCGGTACTCTGGCGCTTCCGATAACCGAGAAAGTAGTTAGTCAAACGTTAGCAAATAACCTCCTCTCGTATATGAACTATCCGAAACGGACGGAGGTTTACCTACACTTTGCCAATAACATAATGCTTTTAGAATGAGTTTAAGTGATAACATTACCTACAAATTGCTCTAAACGCCGCTCGTCAGTCTCTCTCAAGATAATAGAACTGCAAAGCGTGTATTGGACACATTTATCTGAAGGAGTAACCCGAAAGGCGTAAATTCGTGTCCTCGTTCCGAGGTGGTGCAGCTCTTTTTAGGCACACCCCTAATGGAGGTGAGCTGCGTGTGCCGTTTTAAACGTATACCAGCCCTCCTCCCAATCTTAAATTTTTGACTCTACCGTGAATGAACCCGGGCCTCGGAGGACCGCTAATGGCGTTAACCGTTGTACTGCGGAGGTAGGCATTATGAAAGACCATCGCACAGAACGAGGTATTCAACATCTGACGCTGATTGTTCCGTACAAGAGTCTACTCAGGTCTTATATCACGAAATGTAGCCTACACAATGACCACCCTCACCCAATCAGACCACACTTTTAATGTAATTTGACCGAACGGATTGTTTACGCTTTCGGAGGATGATGGATTTGAACTCCATTGTCGGCGCCTTGAAGATATTCGTGGTTCTCCATTCTTTCACCAGGTAAATGCTGCAGTTGTACATGAATAAGCCTACAGTCGCTACTTTCTCACTTTCTATCTAGCTCAGTGTCGTGTTAGTAATGCAACTGTAGAGAGAGATAGAGGGGGGAGTAGAAAATCGACCTCTTGAAATGAAACAAAATGAGTACTATCTTTAATTTTGCTAGCATGTGCGGTTATCCCGTCTTCAAATACAACTTGCACTGAAAGGTGTCAAGGCATATTTTAATCACTATACTGCATATTGTTAGAAAGATAGTAAGTTACATATATTTCTCTTGGATATACACTATCGGCAAGATTCCACGCATTTGAGTGTTCATAGTTACGAGCACTGGGTTCGAATGTTAAACTGCAGTGCAGTGGAAGCGAATCTCTGACAGAATACGATCACAACAGCTCCTGTATCCATTTCTACAGCCGAACAGTGAAGTCCACTGCACAGTAAGTTTGAGGAACTTGTGTTTATTTTACCTTGAGTGGTCTAACCTGGCCCTCTCCCGCTCCCCAGCTTGTATACTAATACCTTCGCGGAGAACGGACCTGCTCATGGCGGGGTTGGTTTAGGCGCTCACCGTGTATGCTCATGAATGCCGAGTCGAATTCCGATGCACTCATTAGGCATTGTATGAGTGCTGGAATTCGAATGACCAGTATCAGTAAATTTACTGTCACGTTAAGGAACTCACTTTTAGGCAAAAATCTTTCATTCCGATGCCTCTTGAAATCCATAGCAATTGAAAGGGCATTATTATTCTGGGAAAGGGGTTGGCTAGTTCCTATTTCAAGTTCGTCGCGTTTTACCCAATCCTAGTTGTAAATGACTAGTTGCCCATGTTAGATCATATTTTAAGATTATGGCTCTGAACTCAATCCTCTGTCACAAATCCCCGGAAAATATTGTGTTGGATCCTGTTTCAAATTTATGGCGCTGAACTCAATCCTAGTTGTAAATAATTAGTTAACCATACTGTCACAACTCCTGGAAAATGTCAGATCTTATTTAAAGTTGGTAGTGCTTAACACAATCCTGATGCAAAATAATTAGTAACCATAAACGCCAGAACAACACAGAATGAGCAGGCATTCTCGCAACAATTGGCCGGCAAAGAAATATTTAGTTGTAAACATTTTCGGAACATTGGATAGTCGATGGCCGAAGATATAATACTTGAAATCGTAGTACCTTCACAATACGTTCATCGTATTTCAAACAAGAGGACTTTGAAAGAAAGTCATCTTATGCGACGGTCATTTTTGTGCGGTTGAGTGTACCTACACTTAGCAACATACAGGACCTATGTTTATAAACATATCCCAGTCCAACAACCTTCTCTTACTAGCCCGATTTCCAGAACATGATGTATTGAGTGACAGTCTAGCTGAGCTGAAATATATTCGATTTGCCTTTTTGGCAGTTACTTGCTGTGGATTAGGCCCAGTTGTAGAGCCGGATGCCTTTCCTGATATTTCACTACTGAATACCACGCTAAGTAATCTGATTGTCTTCGCCAGCCAGGAACTGTGCAGCGTCGTTGTTTGTCGTAGCTAATTGACCTGTTATACGTCCGGCTCCATGGCGTGCTGGCCTTTGGTCACAGGGGTCCCGGGTTCGATTCCCGGCAGGGTCGGGAATTTTAACCATAATTGGTTAATTTCCCTGACTCGGGGGCTGAGTGTATGTGTAGTCTTCAACATCATTTCATCCTTATCACGACGCGCAGGTCGCCTACGGGAGTGAAATGAAAAGACCTGCATCTAGCGAGCAGAACTTGTCCTCGGACACTCCCGGCACTAAAAGCCATACGCCATTTCATTTCAACATATTATACCCGACAGTTTTCATCTCTTGTTTTTATTTTACAAGTTGTTTTAAGTCACACCGACACAGGAAGGTCTTATGGCGACGATGGGACAGGAAAGGGCTAGGAGTAGGAGGGAAGTGGCCGTGGCATTAATTAAAGTACAGTGTGAAAATGGGGAAGCACGGAAAACCATCTTCAGGGCTGCCGACAGTGGAGTTCGAACCCCACTGTCGGCAGCCCTGAGGAGGGTTTTCCGTAGTTTACCATTTTCACACCAGGCAAATGCTGGGACTGTACCTTAATTAAAGCCACGGCCGCTTCCTTCCCACTCCTAGCCCTTTCCTATCCCATCGTTGCCATAAGACCTATCTGTGTCGGTGCGACGTGAAGCAACTAACAATGGAAACTAAAACTACTACTACTACTACTACTACTACTACTATTACAAGCCGTCGCACTTCAGTACATGGTAACTGTACCAGTCCCGTAGTCATCAGTTGAGCGACAGTTACCACGGCAGTACAAAGGGCACTAGGAAAGTTTTGCAATGTGAGTGTACACTTTAGTCTTTTTCAGAATAATTTCCACCACACTCAATACACTTCTCCATTCGTCGAAACCAGTCACTGAACCAACTCTGCCACTTTTCTTCGGTTACATTTTCACACTCTTGATCCCATGCTGCCAGAAGCTCCTAGTCGGATGCAAAACGCCGCCCTTTCAGCTTCATCTTCACTTCTGGGAAGGGTGCGAAATCACATGGGGCAAGATCAGGACTGTATGGAGGGTGATCAAGCACAGTCAACCCTGATCTGGCAAGAAAATCCAATGTTACATTAGCACGATGTGCTGGAGCATTGTCGTGATGCAAGAGTCAAGTGTTGAGCCGTGACCTTGGACGGAGCTGCTTCAGAGCCTGGATGACCTGAGGCGGACAAGTCTCACTGTACCACTTCGAAGTAACTGTCCTTTGTGTTTGTAGCACAATCCGAGTCAGGATGCCCCGTTTAGTGAAGAATACTGCAATCATCCTTTTCTTCACTGACCTTGACTTTTGCACAGCCAGAGGAGTACCCTCATCTTCAAACAGCCACACCTGGTTCTGGGATTTTGTTGGGACATCGTAATAATAAAGCCAAGTTTCGTCACCTGTAACGATGCTGTTGACGTTACGCGAAGTCCCATTTTCAAACTGTTTTAGCATTTTTGGGCACCATTTCTCTCGATGTGCCCTTTGTTCCTCTGAAAGTGACTGGAGCACCCAAAGGGAACAAACCTTTCTAACATGGAGATGGTCTTGTAGAATTGAATGAATAGCTGATGCAGGGATGTGGAGGGTCTCTTCTACCTGCCGATATGTCAACCGCCTCTCTTGCTGCAACATTTTCCTCACAGCTTCAATGTGTTCCTCAGTCACTGATTCAGACGGTCGCCCAGAACGAGGATCGTCTTCAACCCCAAAATTTCCCCTCTGGAACTCTTTGTACCAGCGGAAAATTGTTGTCCGATGTGGACAGTCTTTCCCCAGCACAGGAGTCATTTCCTCCAGGCACTGGTCAACAGTTAATCCACGAGAAAAATTGTAGCGAATAATTGCCCGATATTCACATTTAGACCACACTGACATCTTCACTTGCTTTCAATCCCACTGCTTGGTAACAACTAGTGTGAAGGTCGCGCCTTGCTGTCTTCTATACCGGTTTTCACCCCTCTTTTCATCCCTCACCCTAACAGGGGCGTCCAGCCAACCGTTTTTGCGTATTGCAAAACTTTCCTAGTGCCCTTTGTAATCTATCTTCCGGTATGAGATCTCTCATGGGCTTTGAGTAAAAGCAAGGATTATGAAATGATGTCACTGTTACGTATCTTAACATGAAAATGCTATAAAATAACTAGCGTATATCGACGTTGAATCTGAGAAATTAAAAACTCTTCAGGTATCTAGAAAAATATCTAATTTTATTCAAATGATATTCTACATAAGTTGACGAACTTCAGGAAGTGTGTGGTCACATCATTCTTAACATCATTTCAAAAATATTTCCCGATTATCACGAGATTGGTTACACATACATTTCAAATACAACGGCAAGCATATTATGGTATTCTCCCATGTAATCAAATATCACATACTATACGTTCGTGATTCTCTTCATCGATGATGCCTACACCAGGTTAATTATGCGTTTCTTTAACCTATATAAGTTATATCGTCCGTATACGTGATGTTTTTACCTTTGCAAGTGCTCCAGGATGACGTACATTAGATTTCAAATCACCAATTTTATCCAAGGTTGAGTTTCACACGCAGTTACGAATATCTCATACTGATTAATTATTAAATGCACAGTAAGAGTTTCATGTAATCAATATTCCTATCACTAATCCAGTGAATTATAGTCCCTATTACGGGATCCTATCACTTCAGAATTTACGTAATATGTATCACTGGTTGAAATGCGTTTTAAACGTGTTACTTCACTCTTTCAGCCTACTTTTCACCGTGTCGTCTCAAAACTCACGAATCTCAGAACTTACTAATTCCAGAAGAGGATTAGTAAGAATAGGTTTCCCTACGTGGGCCAGTCTCAAAACTCACGAGCAGTTCTTCTTTGAATGGATAAATGTGCACCTTATTAGTGATGGGATAATGGAATGCTTTTAATAATCGAATAACTTCGAATGAAATAATCAATTTTAATAATCGAATGGGTTTCAAATATCATTCAGTTATATCGCACAGAATAATCGGGTGCGTCATGAATAATTTGTTTCGGTTTAAGTGTGTCGGGTAGACAATCTATTAAAATAAGCGAATAGATGAACTCTTACGAAAAATAGAAATACGCTTTTTTCCAAATGAATCTCCAAGTGTTGAAACTAAATGAGTGAATTAACTGCCTTGATCTTAAATATCTCTAAATAAACTTCCTTACTCGAGTAAATGCTGCCTTCTGGCCGCATAATGGAACTAAGCCCCAGTACTACCAACAGACAGTTTCTTGTAACTAGCAGCGGGCAATATACCTACTTTAATTTTATGTCGCCCGACCTCATGCATAAATTGTTAGCATGCTGGCCTTTGGTCCATGGGGTCCAGGGGGTCCCGGGTTCGGATTCCAATCGGGTGGAGATTTTAACTTTCATTAGTTAATTCCTATGGCTCGGGAACTGGGTGTTCGTGCCGTCTTCAGCATTAGACTTCATCTTAGATAGGGCCTCATCCTCACAGACGTGCAGGTCGCCTATACGGCGTCAACTCTAAAGATCTACACCAGACCTCCCCGGAGGCCACACGTCATTATTATAAATTTGTGAAAGGGAAAAAAATACTTTATATTAGCTTTAAGACAACAGCAAAATATTTTAATAATAATACACCTCGGTCTCTTTCATTCACCAGTCATTATTTTTCCCCTGTGGGTTGGGGTGGCAGAATAACATCCAGAGTATCCCTTGCCTGTGAGTCACCGCGCACCTCATTCCTCCTGCGGTCATCGCAAGCACCTGCTCAATAGAATGTTTACTTTAGCTATCAGTTTGTAGTCGTGAGTTTTGATACTATTTGTAACTAATTTTAGCCCGTGAGTTTTGAAACTCGTGAGTTTTGAGACGTAACTGTTTTCACATGCCAGAATACAATTAAATTAAGAAAATAAGGACATAAAGAGGAACTATAATATCATAAGTTCATATTTAAGAGTTAATAGGTAAACTTTGCCACATACAGTATATTTCTCTAGTATTATTACGTTATTTCAATGTTTCTCGCTTCAGAGTGTTGCGATTCTAGAGATATATAGCTTCCGTATTCCTTTTTAATGTGAATTCTACCAGAATCACTGCAAGTGACGGGTGAAATTATTTTTTATTATTCTCCACGTTATTTCGTGGTTACTTGCTATTTTCCTTACTATCAACTCGTATTTTTGGCTTGCTATGCTAGTTTTGTGTTGCGATTTCGTATCATTTCTTCCTAGTCAAAATATATGTTTTTTCACCATCATTTTCAAGCATCATTAAGAAGACCATGTTAGGTTCAAAGCCTCATCGTGCATATTTCGTATTTGATACGCTATGAATCGAGCTTTGTATATTGTTTTCCAAGATGGATTATTATATCTGAATTTAGAGACTCCGTTGTTTAATATTTTCTTTTCGAAAAATATAAACTTATTTGTTAGACTATCGCGTTACTTCATGAAATTGTGTATAATAGTCCGATTTGTGATGTCGGAAGTAGCTCATGATATCCCTTCAGAGTTTTTTAGTAATTTAAGCGTATTCTTATGTATTCCAATATTACGGCAAAATTTTTACATCGACTCTAAACAATTAAAAGTCACAGTAACAACTAGATCACAAACAAATTAAGATTATTAGCTTCAGATTAAAATTTGTTGATTAAAAACCTACAGACGACTTCTAATACTTCAAGATTAGACATGGTTTTTAAATATTCGAAATAAATTTGCGTGTATTAGTTCGTTTTCAATACATTTGTTACATATTGAAGAGAAATTAACTGCAGAACAAAAATGGCCAACCGGACACTAGTGGAATCCGAACCCAAGGTACAGCCCCAGCGTTTGATTGGTGTGAAAGGAAGGAAGGAAGGAAGGAAGGAAGGAAGGAATGAAGGAAGAAAGAAGCGGTAAAATTGACTAATAACTTACGAAGATGAGCTGAATTCATATGCTCCCAAACTTTCACTTCAGGGATATTAAAACCTTTTGGAGAAGAACGAGAACATTTTAAAATTTACATGGAAAACAGTTAATAATGTAACGAATTAATATCCTAAGAAAAGAAAAGGACAGAGTAATCAAGTATTTAATGTTCAAATGGTACTACGTTCAAGAAATATTCATGAGTACTGTATGCCATGCGAGATACAAGCCTGAGTGTCACTTAGAGCCACCTCAGGTGCCGCTTTTAAAACGTTTTACTTTCAATAGAAGAAGAAGAAAAAGAAGTATAATCAAGAAATAACATTCAAAGGTTAACTGATAACAAACAACAGCTGTGCATAAGGGAATGAAGAGGTGAGTGCCTAAAGGCCAAAGAGAGAACAGTTTAATGTAAATAGTATTCCCTAACAATTCTTGACAGCGAGATTCAATGGGCAAGGGATGAGAGCATTTTCTAACCCTCGGGGATAGTATGTGAAATTTTCAGGATACTTTAAACAGACAGTAGCAGTCTGTTTGCCAAGCGAGATCAGAGGGCTAGTATAGATAGATCAGTGAACCGCTGCGACGTAGCAACTGTGCCTTGGGGCACCACAGCGCGAAGTTCTGTGAACTCAAAATTCCGCGCCGTAAAAGCGCTAATCTATGCAAGGACCGAGAATAAAAAACACACATGCAGCTCTAAGTCAATTCTAAGTGTATATCTAAACGACGAGGAACCTAAAACTTCCATGCCTGAGGAATAAAATGTTATCGAGTCTAAACACCGTAAATATTGATGCGTGGCTGTGTGGCAGATTATGCATTATACACTCTTCTCCTCTGCTGAGGTTGAGACTGTGTTAGTTGATGTTCAGTCCTCGATCCGTGCATCAGCGATAGAGTGCCAGCGGTTCAAATTCGGTAGAGGTAATTGGATTTTTGAAGAGCAGAAAAAGTCCATTGGACACTCCATATCATACGATATCAGCATGCAGAAGATCTCTGGTGACACACTTGGTGTTTACTCGGCAAAATTAATTAAACACTCGGCCATAGATCATCCATCATAGATCCGTTTCTCTGCCATCTAGCAAAGTAGAACGAAATGCAGAAATTGACATGCAGGCAGCTTACATGACGTTAAGTAAAAATGTCCGCACACGGCACCAAAAGCTTTACAACTGTTATTTTAGTTGACGTTTAAAAATTTCTCATTGTGTCAGTAGACAGAGAACCTCCATCAGCAGCCAGACATCTCTGAGACTTGAGGAGCTTCACGCTCTGCAGCCAGTGATGGACACCTTCGCAAACCTAGTTATTTAAGGGATCCATAACAGGAGAAAATCAGAGGATGTTTCGCTCGGCTTGAAAATTAACCTCACCTAATGTAACTGAACACAGATGTAACATGAGATAGAACTTCTCTCTTGTCTGTCTGTCTGTCTGTCTGTCTGTCTGTCTGTCTGTCTGTCTGTCTGTCTGTCTGTCTGTCTGTCTGTCTGTCTGTCTGTCTGTCTGTCTGTCTGTCTGTCTGTCTATTCCTAAAAGAGGAACATTCCTGGACTTATTTCAACCAAAGTATGTATTTGGAATCTACTCACTCAGAATAGTGTTATCAGGTGCATATGATGTCATGGTAATCACATGGAGTTGGTATTTATAAGATGATTATTCTCAAATATTTCCGTTAACAATACGTCTATCAAAAGACTGCATATAACAAACGTGTAAGAATATGTTGTTGCCGTTCTTTTATATCATGTACGTATTTATCGTATGACTGATAATAACGCTGACGATAACGAAAAATTGGATTTTTAGTCCAAGTCCTGTGGGACATGTCGTGCATATCACTTCAAGGCGGGTAAAAGGGAAAATAAGAGCAATTTTACTCTTTTCGAAAGGGCACGTATTAACGGGGGTATCATCAACGTCAGAGCGCCACGCCACTGGTCAGAGATACAATATGGAACCTGAGAATCACGGAAAATTTCGCGCAACTTCGGACCCGGAATTGTACCGTACAATAAATTCGGATATCGTCCTCACTCTCTCTAGACTTTGTTCAGCTTCGTGATATTTCACGTTACTGCCACGCGCTTTCATGGAGAAATATCATTTTAACATGTCGTTTTGAACGTGTGGATAGAGCCATGTACCTTCGCATCAATTCCTGAAGAAAACATGTAATCCACTTCAAATTCCCATGCAAAGATCGGGTACAAATGTTAAGTTATAAATAATAATTTGGTGTTACACGAATAATAAATGAAATTATTAATTCGTCGAACTCAAAGTAAAATTCAGGCGATGCCTCTCTTTTTCTTTTTTTCAAATTTGTTTTACGTCCCACCGACACAGATAGATCTTACGGCGACGATGGGATAGGGAAGGGCTGGGAGTGGAACAGGAGAGGCCGTGGCCTTAATTAAGGTACAGGCCCGGCATTTGCCTGGTGTGAACATGGGAAACCACCGAAAACTATCTTCAGGTCTGCCGACAGTGGGTTTGAACCCACTATCTCCCGGATGGAAGCTCACAGCTTCGCTATGTCTTTTTAAAGTCGCTATGGAAACAACTCCACATCCCTCTGATGTAATAATCGTGTAAATGTTTTGAACCTTTCAACAACTCATCTTACACTTTTCTCTGTTGGACTCCCATTTGAAATGATAGCTTCTGCAATAGCCGTGGGCCATTCTTTATAGAGATAATGTTATACCAAGACCAACTACAACACCTCGGACTCCTTGGCTGAATGATCAGCGTTATGGTCTTTGGCTCAGAGAGCCCCTGGTTCGATTGCCATCCGGGTTGGATATTTTTGCTGCGTGCAGTTAATTTCTCTGGTTCGAGGACTGGGTGTCTGTGTTCGTCTTGATACACTTCTCTTCATCTTCACAGAATACACCAGACTACCAGCTGTCACAGAAACACGCAATTGCGAATACATCGCTCAGGAATGGCATCCTTAGGCTAGTGTACCCTATATAATTATTCTTAAGGTGTCAACCCTTAATGATAGCTGGATTGTGTACTATGGTAACATTATTTTATTAGTAAACAGTGGCATAACAATGTTTGGGGAACCTTCACAGATAATGTCAAATTTCTCCTTTAATATTAGCTGTATCCTTAAACTGCACGTAAATAACATTGTAGAAAGTTCACTTACTGACCTTTTATGACTGAAACATGTTTACTTTACGAGCTATGGTAATGGATACATTCACGATTATTACATTTTTCAGAAATTCTCCTAACCTTATGATTGTCCGTGACGGTTAGCACAGCTAGTTGTGCATAATCTGTATGTGGAAGTAGACACGTTTGTTTTTCTCACAACTTAATATTTTGTTTGAATATCGAAACGTTGTAGTTCGAAACTATGTTTCAAAATGTTACTTTACACATTCACTCTATTGTATACTGTGCATATGGCCGTGTAATGTTTATGGTGTAGTTTTTTCCAAAAATAAATGCATTTTTATTTCTCTTTTTATTACTTCATTGTATCATGTTTATTCGTTTGGTTTCCAATAAATTTTATGCGGCGCGCTCATTGGTTAAAAGATAATAACGTAAACAAGTATTGCGTATCTCTTCCTGTTGAAATTTTATTCCCATTAATTGTTTATACTTCATTGGAATAAATATTGGTGGTTCTAAAATAATACACACTGGTGTTTATTTGCGTTTGTATTGGAGAAGGTTTGATTTCAACATCCCAACTAGGGGCTGGTTATGTTTATCTATATTTTATTGCCCTGCCCTGCTCTAGTCACGAACCCATCGTTTCAAAAGGTTCGTCACGGAATAAAATTGATGGCCTGGATGTTTCGAATTAGATGCATGCTTGTGATTGTATATATTACCTATCATCCTTGCCACCTGCTCAGTCGTAGTCCTTTTCTTCGCTAATAATTGCCGTTGCATAGATACTTCGGACGCTACTAAATTCAGGTTTTCGGGCAATTTCCCCTCACGCATGGACTTGGCTTCATAGTTGGAAGACTATGAGTCCCTTGTCCACAATACAAATAAATATGTCTTCTTTGGTCTGCAGATTTCAGCTGTGATAATTCCAGCTACCAGTAGTTCTGTATTTGACCGAGCGAGTTGGCTGTGTAGTACGAGCCGTGTAGCTGTAAGCATGCATTCGGGATGGTGGGTTCGAGCCCCACCGTCGGCTGCCCTAAAGATGATTTTCCATGGTGTCCCATTTTATCCCAGGAAAATGCTGGGACTTTGTCTTACTAAAGACTACGACCGCTTCCTTCTCGGCCCTAGTCCGTTTCTGTCCCATCGTCGCCGAAAGCCTGTCTGGCTCAAAGTTACGTTAAACCGCTAGCAGAAAGTTCTACCATTTTACTACGCTTCATGATTTAGTTAATTCCCTACGCATTCTTTTGTCAACAGTGATTCTGTGCTTTGTTCTCTGTGAACATGAGTGGTTGCTACAAACATTTGACAGAAGAATGGGTCTGGAAGAGTTCCACAGGACAGACCTAGCCGCTGTTTTTGACAGCTGTACGTTTCGCCCTGGCTGTTTGTGAGCTTCTTAATGACCGCTGAATGTGTGTCAGGACACAGAACTGGAACCTCAGCATTTCAAGCTCTGACCTGTTTAGAGCCCGGTACAAAGTGACGATCGGGAAACGAATACTCCCATGGGTTTGTATTGCCAGATAACTTGTGAGAGTATTTACATCAGTTGAGGCGGCATCCGGAAAAAGGGCATATAAGTCAAAAGTTGCCTTTGAGACATTGAGCCTTAACGTTCTTAAACATAACCCTTAAGATATAAATGATTTATTTCATTTGGTATTAAAGTGTTTTATAACTACTTATTTTTATCTGTATTGTGTGTTTGTTCTTAAAAAGTCTAGTTTTAATTAGACAGTTTAATAAAATAAGTGTGTTATGTGCCCTTTTTTCCAATCAGAGGTTAGGTTTAAAATAATGTGCACTCTAAGATCTAAGATATTCGTTTATTGCACACTGAAAAGGTATACAAGTATAAAATATTTTGGTTCTATGACTTCAAAACAAACATTTTGGCAAAAATAAGTATGGGGAAGAAAAATAACTATAGGTGGTTAAAGAGGTCTACAAAATAATATCTGCAGATAACATAAAAGTTAGGTGGCCTATGTTACTGATTAGGCTCATCCAATATTTGTTCAATCCAATCACGATCTTTTTGGAGCAAGTGTGTACACAAACTTCTTACATCATCTATTTTGCAAGCACCAACAGTGGGAACAACTATCAAACATGTGTTTACAAAAACGGTGTTACTGAACTCTAGTGCTGAGATATTGAACTGAAATTTTCACAGGGTATTCTCAATATTATGGAATGTTAGAAAAAACTATGGTCGGAAAAAGGGCACACATGCTTATGTGCCCTTTTTCCGGATGCCGCCTCAATTGCTCAATTTTAGGAAAGGAACGATTTTTACATTAATTTTTCTTTTGGAGAGGTACGTAAAATTATATATGTTTCATATTGGTCGATTCTCTTTAAATCTATCAATTGAAGATACATATTATAATTGGTACATGCAGCTCACCTCCATTGGGGGTGTGCCTGAAAAGAGCTGCACCACCTCAGGATGAGGACACGAGTTTGTCCGACTCGTTGGTTGAATTGTCATCGTGCTGGCCTTCGGTTCGGAGGGTCCCCGGTTCGATTCCCGGCCGGATCGGGGATTTTAACCTTCATTGGTTAATTCCACTGGCCCGGGGGCTGGGTGTTTGTGCTGTCCCCAACATCGCTGCAACTCACACACCACACATAACACTATCCTCCACCACAATAACACGCCCATACTCATTGGCGGGTCTGCCTTACAAGGGCTGCACTCGGCTTGAAATTTTTATTATTATTAGTTTGTAGGGTTTCATGTATAATTCCTCCGTCTTCGCGACATATTCTCAATTTTCATCTTATCGTTCCCTCAATCCTGATGATCGAGATATTTGAATATATTTCTTTGTATCCGTTTCTATCCTTCGCGGTCTTCTGCCAAGCGGGTTGTTTGCACGAAGAATGTCTTGGTGGCTCGTTTTATGCAATCTGTCCAGCGTGTAGGAGCTCGTCCACGCTTTATCTTCCCGGGCACATCTCCTAAAATTATGTTTTTTTCAAGGCTTCCTTCTTTGCGTCGCATGATGTGACCCTCCTTGTAGTGACAATAAAATTACTACCCATTCTCTCTCGAATATGAAGGTATCACATCACACTTTATGAAGACAAGGCATCTTGCACTGCCTTGGAACTAATAACTGCCGTAGTATGTCCCTACTTTTTACGAAGTTTTTTAACTTTTTAGCAGTAAGTCGGGAAAAGTGTGTGTCTTTCAGGGGTTGGTGGCTTGTAACGCCGAGGTACAGTATAATGGGCAGAACAAGATCCACACAGAGCGTATCCGAAGCCATAGCCAATGGAATGGCAGAATGAGGGGGATAAGGCGAGAGTCATGTAGACTACACTCTGCGTTGAATCCTACTATTTGCCCTTCATTGCTCCGAGTGAATGATTTTAAGTCATTTCATCAGACACGCTAATGTACGAATGCATCGGAGCAGGAAAAAAAAAAAGATTTCTCTATAATATCTGTGTCCATTTCAAGGTGTGAATACTAAATATTTGTTCAGGTTCGACACATACTTAATAGCCGAGTGGTATCATCGCTGATCTCTCATGAAGGTGGCTCGGATCGAGTTCCAGCAATGCATGTGGAATTCTTGAAATGAAGTGTACGTCCTTGTAATTCGGATTCCATTAAAATTGGAGGTTCATGCCTATTGTCACGATATGAATAGTCACGTAAAACCACAAGCTTCGACACATATAAATTGCTCCTTTGTCCTCTACTGCCTCCTCTCCTTGATGATCAACAGGAGGAGTTATGTGGTGGTGGAGACTAAGTCAGAAGGTACTGTTACTTAACAGTTTGCCAAGCCCGCTAAAATGCATACAGTAAACGACCCTCTGAGCAATGCCTTCACACCATTCATCACAGGGACTGGCTGATCAGAAATGGTATTACTAATAACACTCATACCCCAGACATTTTCATACTGTCATATTTGAGGATGAGACTGAGTCAAATCAATGAAGGTAACAAATTTGATCTTTCTCGTATCAGAAGATGCAGTGCAGTTTACACGCTGTATCTGACCAGAAATGGATCTGGGCAGTATAGTTCTTTGACGCTCAGGTAAATCTGCTGACAAGAAGGTGACGTATGTCACCACATCTGTACTGAGCAGGGATCGAACCCGTCAACTTGGACTCAAAAGGCTAGCAATCTACCGTCTGAATCACTCAGCCAGACGGAATTGTATATTTAAGTGTATGCAGTACAGAATTTCCAGGATTGTCTTGCGTCCCGTATGCGGTGGCAGCTGAAATTGCGGAGTATTACTGGATTGAAACATTATAAGCACCCTGGCATCCAGAGGTCTATGCCACTAAGGGGCCATATTCTAAAAATAAGCTTCATAATATATTTCTAAGCATACAGTTTTATAGTTAATCTGCTTTCTTGTATTCGTTAAGTATAATTCACACACGTTTCCATTTTCAACATTGAAATTGGTGATATGTGTAAAATAGTTTCAAATCGCCATTGCGATATATAAGAATAGGCTTGTTGAGTTGCACTTCATTGTTACCATTCTTCCATTCGCATTCTTCTGAGCCTGTAGAAATTCTTCTGTTAAGTCCGTTATTACGAAACCCATAATCCTCCTAATTCTTTACAGTGGACAGCTTTATTCACCGAGTTCCCGACATTAATAACAACTCTTGATTTTATTCAGCAGCTGAAAAGCGTGCTCACTCTCTAGTAATTGTCAGTTTTTAATTTTGCGTGATTGCCCATTAGTGAACGTTGGGGTGGGATTGTGTAAGCCGGGATTACTTCCCTGTTGTCCTACGTTCGTTTGTTGCGGTTTGCAATGATGACGCATCTGAGTGTAGCGGGCTCTCGTGTTGTAATTTCCGGATAGCAGTACATTCCAAGGAACAGATCATACGATTCGGTAGAACTAACCCTGTTCTTTTTTAATGCTATGGAGCAGGGGCGCTGACTCCGGGGGGCGCAACGGTGCTCGAGCTCCTCCCCCCCCCTCAGATTTTTATGGTGGTGCCTAGCAACCCCCACAGACAGGGAGAAGAAAGATTAAAAAGGAGATAACAGAAGAAAAGAAAGAAAAACGGGGGGGGGGGGGGATTTTCATCATAGTTCTTATCACTAACAATACAAAAATATTTTTGTTCCTGCATTACTAATGAGGTACTGTGGAGCCCATCAAGAAACTTTTGTTTACTTTATCTCAAGTTTCGCTGAGCAAGTGGCCGTGCGGTTAGGGGCGCGCAGCTGTGAGCTTGTGAGGTAGTGGGTTCGAACCCCACTGTCGGCAGCCCTGAAGATGGTTTTCCGTGGTTTTCCATTTTCACACCAGGCAAATGCTGTTGCTGTACCTTATTTAAGGCCACGGGCGCTTCCTTCCAACCCATAGCCCGTTTCCTATCACACCGTCACCATAAAACCTATCTGTGTCGGTGTGACGTAAAACAAATTGCAAAGAAATCTTAATTTTTGTGGACATGTTGAATGTTGGAACTAACTGAGTGTCAGTTGCAGGCTTTTGGAAAAGATTAAATTTGGTATTGAAGATATGTCTATACATATATTCACTCACAACAGGTTCGTTTTTATGTTCAGTTTTCATCCATTCGACCTATAGCAGATAAAGTCTAAATACATTCAACCCCTCTGGAAGGTATCTTCTGTGAGGAATTGCGTTCACTGAATAATGAATTGCACGTTTAGGGATGGCCTCAATATGTTCCTGTACATACTACATACTGTACTTGTTTTTCAGTAGTTTTATTAGGCCTAATGTTGTGTTTTCCCCTATCATCATGTCTGGGAGTTCGTTCCACTTGTCTTGTGGAAACAGGACGTCTCAGTCTACCATTACTTATTTTCAGCAAAGAAATGAAGTCTTTACAAATTTTCTTATCACAACCCTGAACACCAAACAAGATATTCTCGAGAAAATTGATATCTCCTGTTTAGTTTATCTTCACCGTATCGTTTGTTTACATTACTCACTTTTACACAGATGAATGCATTTTGTAGAGCGAAATCTCCTAGACTCCAAAATCTCTCAAATATTATGTTTCTGTCATTCTTATTACTTATTTACACAGTAGCATGGTGGATCCTGTTGTCTCTTGGCAACTGCCTTACCTGTACGACTGACATATTGTTCTCCAGTGTTTCATTTTTTTCTTCTTCATATTTCTAGCCCACATCTCTTCGTTTCTTGCTCTATTTCGACCTCTTGTACTGTCATTTTCCACTGTGAATTTTCGTCAGAACTATTACCTACATCACATACAACACTAACGCCTTCAGCCATTCGGATATGCAGAAATGGCTTAGACTATGGTTGCACAAAATATTCGTTCTTTATTTCGAGAGAAAAAAGTAACACAGCTTCCAACACACGAAAACCGATTTTATTCGGTATTATGTAACGATTCTACTATGTAGTTCAAGGCTAATAATAACAGATGGCGCATTTAACTCAATTTCACCGGCTGAGTGGTTCAGACGGTTGAGGCGCTGGCCTTCTGACCCCAACTTGACAGGTTCGATCCTGGCTCAGTCTGGTGGTTTTTGAAGGTGCTCAAATATGTCAGCCTCGTGTCGGTAGATTTACTGGCACGTAAAAGAGCTCCTGCGGAATTAAATTCCGGCACCTCGGCCTCTCCGAAAACCGTAAAAGTAGTTAGTGGGACCTAAAGCAAATAACATTATTATTATTACCATTATTATTATTATTATTATTATTAACTCAGTTTCAACATCGGGGACTGTTAGACCACTGCTGCCAGCCTTTCAATTTTTTGTGCCTAATGTTAAATGACAGAAAAAGTTTTACTCTACAAGAATTATGGTAGTGTTCCACATTTTGTGCATCAGCGTGGTAGTGCACTTGCAGAAAATAAATTGCTGTAAAACTTTGTGAAGTAACATAATTGTAAACTAATGGGCCTGAGCTATTAAGTCTTCATCACTATTGTTGTTGTCAGTGCTAGCTTATAGTAGAATTGCGATTGCATTATGCTAGTGAATGTAGGAAAATAAAACAAGAGAAGGAGTATCATTCTGTCTGGAGTTTTTAATAAAAGCTAGCTTTCTGTGCCATTGTTATAGACCGTTACATATTTTAGTAGAATTAACTTTCGTAAAACAGCCCTATTGTATCTCCGTTAGCCATTGTTTCCGTATTTGAGATGTCTGCATTTGCAATTGTATTCTACGATTGTATGTTACTGCTGGAAGGTAGTTTACCTTTTGAGTTGATAAACTCTGTGGCAGGTTGGCTCAGTTCAGACATATACCTGGAGGCCAGTGTTGTTACTTGGTTATTCTCAGTCTAATTAACGCTTCGTGTACAAAGTAGGTATATTCCTTTCGCTATGAAAGAGTGCGCTGGAGGAATTTCTGTTCAAGTTCATGTGTTATGGCGGAAATTATACTTCGCAACTAAAAAATAAACGGTCAAGTAGGACTAGAAAAATATCTTCGAAGCGTCTATTGGTTTTGATGTGAGAACGACCATCTGCTTACGTGTATCCTCTTCCTTAGGCGAGTCTGCGTAGGTGGTGGTTATTTTTAAAGTACAACTAAATTACACTGCTTCTTAATACTGATCACAAACTGAAAGAGGTGGTCAGATCCTTTAAAAAATGAAGGTACCGGTACAAGGAAGAGAATAGCCATGAAAGATCCCTAGACTTTGGAAAACTGATACCTTCAACCTCGGAAGAGTAGAAGAGTTGACCAAGGAAGGTCGAACATAAAGAAAAGGCTTGTTGCCCGCTACACGTTAGTCGCCAGCCCACGCTCACAAGTCCATATGCATTGCTTTTTATTTTGCTAGTAATTTAACGTCGTTTAACAAATGGTGAAATTAGATCATACAGCGGACCTCTTATGTCGGAGTAAATGCTGGGAAGGATGATAATAATAATAATAATAATAATAATAATAATAATAATAATAATTGTTACGGGGATACCCATGGCGCAGAAAGAGGTTAAAGAAGGTGCCGGGGTGAATGGGTCTATCTACAATATCAAAATTAATTTAAAACTTGAACTGAAGGTTATATTTCTTCAAAAACACAACAACTCAACAACAATAACATGTCAGGTATAAAAGCAATCTTGAAACAAGACTAGGAAAGTCCAAGATTAGTGATTTTTACAGTTTCTGGGCTTCAAGCCCCTAGTTTTACAATTTTACAAATGGAAGTGGTATTATTTAGTTAAGGGCAGAAATCCCCTATTTCAAGAGCACTTGCTCTCAAAATACAATATCTAGCCTTCCAGATCCACTCGTTACTATTACAAAACTTGAAAAAGAGCTAACAGGCTCTCAGTTTCTTACTGCCCACTCAAGGCAACGGTACATAAAAATTTACAATCTCTGACCTCTCAAGCCACCATTTACAAATTGAACTTACTTTTACAGGGGTATTTAATACCCACCCTACTGGGCCTTCATGGAAAAAGAACAGGTTAGATAACTGGCCCATACACAAAATGAATGGAGGCGTACACGGCGCTCCAAGATAATGAAAACTTAAAAACCTACAGGGCTCTAGACCGATGAAACAGAGGTTATTCCCAAACTACTGAGGTGGCTCGCATAGAATTTGCTGTAATCCATTACAGAAAGGTTGCAAAATCGCAGACACCTCAAACTAAGATGAAGGGGAGCTCGAGAGGGTAACTCACTTTCTATCCCCAATTTATAATTAAAGATTTTATTAAGTTTTTACATTAGCCAAAAGAAAAGTTACATTTTAGAAAAGTAGGTTACATAGTAAAGATTCGGACCTTCCCCTCGGAATAAATTAGCGGAGGTAGCAAGAAAGAATGAACTTGGTGGCCATTACCTTATAAATGTTCTGCTGACCGACGAAAGAGGCCGCTCGCCTTCTGCTTAAACACACAAACTTAAAAAGACGACGATCAGTTGGCAAGGAAACGTTAAAAGCCGCAGTTTATGAACCTTCAGGGAAGGTTCGAGATCATTCAAGACTAATCAGGACACACCCTCTTAATTTTTATTGGCAAATTCAAAGAGAACAAGAAATGCGGAATTGGTTGAAAATTAATTACCAAAATATATGATTGATCCGATTCAAAACTGGCGGAAAGAAAAGGAAGTGTTGCCAATCCAGAAATAAATGAACATAGATTCAGTTATGGACAACCTAGAAATACAAAACTTCTTTAAATTATAAGTTCTTTCACCTTGAACCAGAGTGCATGATCATAGTTTTTAGTAGTGTCATCTGTAGAAAACTGTTCAAACTTGTTGGTGTATAGTAAACAAAACAAGGAGAAATTCACTCAGTTTAGGAAGCTGCACAATAACAAAATTACTTAATATTTCAGTGGAGACATCTTCTGATTAAAGTTCCAACTTGTTGTTTTATTAGTTTCACTTTTTGGTCGATAGAGGAGTTCATTAAGGCGTTCATTTTGAATGCGCGGCGGCGCGGCGTTGAGGTGTATCTCCCGGTACAACAACAACAACAACAATAATAATAATAATAATAGTAATAATAATTTGCTTTACAAAGCTGGAACATGTAGATAATTTTAAGTATTTAGGATATGTGTCCGGCTTCGGTGATTGGGTCATGTGAGACGAATGGAGGAGGATAGGTTACCTAGGAGGATAGTGGACTCTATGTAGGGTAAGAGAAGTAGAGGGAGACCAAGACGATGAAGGTTAAACTCAGTTTCTAACAACTTAAAAATAAGAAGTATAGAACTAAACGAGCCCACAGAGCTAGTTACAAATAGAGGATTGCGGTGGCGTTTAGTAAATTCACAGAGGCTTGCAGACTGAATGCTGAAAGGCACAACTGTCAATAATGAAGATGTATGTAATGTATGTATGTATGTATGTATGTTGGCTTTACATCTCACTAACTGCTTTTACGGTTTTCGGAGATGCCGAGGTATCGTAATTTAGTCCCGCAGGAGTTCTTTTACGTGCCAGTAAATCTACCGACACGAGGCTGACGTATTTGATCACCTTCAAATACCACCGGACTGAGCCAGGATCGAACCTGCCAAGTTAGGGTCAGAAGGCCAGCGCCTCAATCGTCTGAGCCACTCAGCCCGGCGGGAAAGAGAGAGAGAGACATGTTAACATCATTGCTGCAGATTTTCAGAGACTTTAGGGTGTCGGAATTTTATCCCTCAGGAGATATTCAGCATGCTACAAGCCAGTGACACGGAGTTGTCAGATTTAAACACAAATACCACCGGACTCAACTACGCCACTGTGGTGTTCAGGTTACAATAGCATTCTGTATGAAGCACGGTAAACTTATCCACGGCTCATGTGGAATGGTTCAACTGGTTCAGTCATGGTGTGATATGTCTCCCGCCACAGACCGCAGTGACCGCAAACACTTGCATATTCATGTGACACTATCATTAGTGGTTGAAAATTACTGCATGCAAAAGTCGAAACTGGAGGGAATCATTGCAGTTCTGTGTTCACGGCAGCTCATATTCGTGATAATCATCGTTCTGTTTGGCCTTGGGAACACCGAGTACCAGGTTCATTCCTCGGAGTAAAGATGTCCAGGAATAGAACTAATATCACTATCCTACTTCATGCTGAGGATATGAATAGTTTAATTCTTTAACTTCTACTACCAAGTGAATCGGCTACGCGATTTGGCTCGTTCAGCTGTTAGCGAATAGTGAAAGTTTTTACCTTCCACTCCTCCACGACTTTTGAGTAAAGCATATTGTGCTTGTCTTCCCCTCAGGAGAATGTGTCTTTTATTTCAATGTGCTGTGATATTCGTGTGTGTTAAGGCACGCTGACACGACTAGAAAGCAGTCAGTATGTGTTGTTGATGCTCTGTGATATTTCTAGTCAAATGAATAATATTGATTGATTGATTGATTGATTGATTGATTGATTGATTGATTGATTGATTGATTGATTGATTGATTGATTTTAAAAAGCATACGAATACATCGACCGGGAGTCATCAAGGATTACTTTAGAGAAGTTTGGGGTGGGTGATACGTCCAAAAACCTGATCAGCACAGAGTCAGAGATCAAATTCATGGGTGATATCTCGGAACCGTTGAAGATCTAATCCTGCGTCAGACAAGGTGTCGGATTATCCCCCACTGCTCTTTAACTACTATGTTCTGGAAAAGATTATTCGTGAGTGGAGATATTTGTTAGGACAAGAAGAAACAAGCGAAGATCGGTTCAGAGTTGCTTCTTAACTCAAAGGAGTGCACATTGTTTGCCTGGTTTTTGTGGATGACCTGGCTAACAACATCGACTCAGCAGTCAACAAGATAAGTAGACTGACAGAAATAATCGAACCGACCAAGTGGCTACGCTGTATGATCACACAGCTATCAGCGTACATTCGCGAGTTAGTGGGTTATAACCCCATTGTCGGCATCCCTGAAGATGGTTTCCCGTGGTTTCTCAATTTCACACCAGGCAAATGCTGAGGATTTTTAAGGCAACGGTCGCTTCCTTCCCACTCCTAGGCCTTTCCTATCCCATCGTCGCCATAAGACCTATCTGTGTCGGTGCGATGTAAAGCAAATTGAAAAAAAATGTAGGCCCAATGGAATTCAATAATCTTGGAATCGTTCCTAAGCTTGTGCTCGTAATTTCACTATTTACAGGAGAAGACGTCATTGCCAGTAAATATTAGATCTCAATAAGCAGTAACAGAATAATCAACTACTTACATGAACATCAACAAAGGCACAACATACAGTATAAAAATTGCAGTCATGGCATAACTTACATCAGTCAGTCAGTCAGTCAGTTATTTACTCATAAAGAAGTTATAATACAGAATATATTTATAGTTCTATTATTTAACGCCAATTATTAACAGTATACTTTATAAGTAAACCGTCATAGTAAGATGATACTTCATCGAAAGAAGAAAAGGAACCACAATTAGTCCGAATATGAATTAATTGCTTTACCTGGTGTTAAAAAGATCTTTCGGGGAAGTGAATTTCTCCTTGGAGCCCCTCCAAACAGTATTTGTGTGCTTGCTCCCTTATTGGCATTACGTTCCTGAACTTTGTTCAGTAGGAAATTGTGCAACTAGCCAGTTACTAAACTGACAACAAAAAATAATATACAGAAAACAATCTCGTAAAACAATAACAGCTAACATTGTATGACTCAGGAGGATATCACAAAAGCGGTTGGGAGGAAGCTCAGCCACATGGCATCGCTAGGATCGTTGTTCATGGCAACAGACTATTTTCGAGCAGCGGTAAGTCAATTTTTTCTAGCTGTTAGCGCTAAACGTCGGATTCCAATTCTAGTGGGTCCTACTGTAGTGATTAATCTGAATGGATGATTACTAATTATGGGAAGATCGGACGAGTCAAGAATTTCAGATATGTTGGTGAAATGATCCAGCAGAACGGATTAGAAGACGAAGCAATTAACGTCAGGATAAGGATATTACACCGGGCATATCATAGAATATGGAGTTTCATTAAACGTAAGAATAGGCCAAGGTGTTTCCAGGAATGCGATAAAGATCTGAAACAATTTATCCTGGGCAGAAAAAATAATTTCAGGGACAAATTTAGACGATTGCTAAAGAGCTACCGAGGTTTTAATATAACATGAAACTAAAAAAACAAAACGGAGTGGACTTAAAGAAAGAAAGAAAGAAAGAAAGAAAGAAAGAAAGAAAGAAAACATTTAATGATGGGCTCAGAAAATACTGGTAGGATTTCGAAGCCGAAATAAAAATAAGACCTAGACACTGAAGTGAAATTGGTTGTTGTCATGCAGTCCATACAGCCTCAACTCGTTACAAAGAATAATAATAATAATAATAATAATAATAATAATAATAATAATAATAATAATAATACCGTGTACATGCGTTTTTTTTAATTTGGCATATCATCTGCATGTCTGTTCGCCACTGTCGACGTCTCGTTTTATTTTAGGCCTACTAGACGGCATAGTAAACCGTCAATCAATCGATCACCACTGATCTGCATTTATGCCTGTCGCCCAGGTGGCATATTCCCTATCAAGTGTTTGTCCAGTCTTTTCTTACCTGATTTCAAAGAAGTTGGAAATTTATCGAACAACTCTTTTGGTAAATTATTCCAGTCCCTAATTCCTCTCGCTATAAAAGAATATTTGCCCCAATCAAATTCCAACTTCATCTCCATATTATACTTCCCTGCTTTTAAAAACTCCACTTATTCGTCTAACTAATATCAACCCACGAAATCTCTCCGCTGACAGCTGGGCACATCCTGCTTAGTCGAGCACCTCGCCTCCTTACTCCCAAGTCTTCCCAGCTCAAAGTAAGCAACATTTTCGTAACACTACTCTTTTGTCGGAAATAATCCACAACAAATCGTGCTGCTTTGTTTTGGATCTTTTTGCAGTTCTCGAATCAAGTAATCCTGGTGAGGGTCCCGTACACTGGAACCATACTCTAATTGGGGTCTTACCAGTGACTTATACATGCTCTCTCCTTTTAACATCCTTACCATAACTCCTAAATACCCTCATAACTAAATGAAGAGATCTGTAACCGTTATTTACAATTTCCTTATGTGATTACCTCAATGGAGATCTTCCCTTATAATAACACCTAGTTACTTGCAGTGATCCCCCATGAGGTACATTCATCCCATCAACACAGTAATTAAAACTGAAAGGACTTTTCCCCTGGGTGAAACTTACAACCTCACTTTTCAACCCGTTTACCATAGTACCATTGTCGGCTGTCCATCTGAACATTGTCGAGGTCTGTTTGTAGTCGCTCATGATCTTATAACTTGCAGTATTTATTACTCTATTTAGTATAACATCTTCCGCAAATGGCCTTATCTGTGATTCCAGTTCTTTACGAACCCATCACTTATATAATTAAGAAAACATAAAGGTGCACTGCGGGACTCCTCTCTTAATCGTTACAGGATCAGATAATGTTTCACCTACTCTAATTCTCTGCGTTTTATTTTCTATAATTTAAGCCACCCATTGAAGTACTCTTTTGTGTAGTACAGTGACCCTCATTTTCGTGAGCAGTCTCTAATGATCTACCCTATCAGAAGCCTACGGGTTCAGCTGATTGTGAAACTTGAGCTGCCTCCTATCAAAGCAGTTAGTAATTTCGCAAATGTGCCTAACATAATCCAAAAAATGATTTCCCAAGAACTTGCATGCAGCACGTCAAATTGACTGGCCTATAAATATCCGCTTTATCATTGTCACCCTTTCCTTTGTATACTGGGGCTAATGTAGCAACTCTCCATTTATTTGGTATAGCTCCTTCATGCAAACAGGAATGGAATAAGTACTTCAGATACCACACTGTATACCAACTCATATCCCCGAAAATCTTATCAATCTTATCAATTCCAGCTGCTTTTCAGTGTTTAACTTTTGTATCTTTTTGTAAATGTCTTTGTTATCATAGGTATATTCCAGTATTTCGCCAGTATTGTTAACTTCCTCTACTTCAATATTCTCCTTTTATCCAACTGTCCTTACATACTGCATGCTGAATACTGCTTCCTTCTTTAAGTCTTCGCATATACGCTTCTCTTGTTCGTTAATGATCCCTGGAGTGTTCTTCCTGGAACCTATTGCTGCCTCGAAGTGCCTGTACATACCCTTAAATTGGTCCTAAAATTCACATTGCAATTATCTTTGCCATCATGTTATCCTTAGCTGACTTTTGTTGTTGTTGATAAATTCAATTTCCGAGTAAGTTCGATGATGATGATGATGATGATGATGATTGTTGTTTAAAGGGCCTAACGGCTAGGTCATCGGTCCCAACGTCTAAGTTCCTTCAGTCTCTTTTTACTTCCAAAAAATATTATTCCTAACTTTATTTTAAGTTGTCCCTCAGTCTTACTCTATTTCTCTGTTATAATATGGTTGCTGTGTACTATTCCTTACCACCTTTAAGGGTTAGTAGCGATTTTCGCTCTCTTCTGCAGTAGTTTGAACCCAGCGGTTTACATCTTTATGTACACTTTTCTATCGATCATAATTACTTCTTTAAACCTTCATCGTGAGTCTCTTATCATCCATACCGTACTGCTTAATAGTCCTAATTTTACAACCTTCTTATTTATTTGTAACTAAGTTCCGACTAAACAGCTTCGTGATAACTTATACCATAAATCACTTCGGTTTTTTTATATTGCTCATCTGATTCATGTCTAGATATTTTTCCCTCTAGTTATGCCACTTTCCGATTCAGCTGTCCTGCCTTGATTAAATTTACCAATTGTTGGCCATGTTCTATCATGCGCATTACCTCCCCAGGTAACCTTTGGTAAATTGAGATTACCTGCTACAGTCATATTTCTTTCTGTGCCATTTCTCACATAACCTATTATCTTACCAAATAATTCCCCTGAGCGTCAATGACATCCGTTCCAGATCTGTACACCCCAAACACTTCAAATTGCCTATTATCTTTAGAGATGAGCTAGGAGTCGACGGCTGTTTTAATTAATTTTGTTGGGTAAACACTAAAATTGTCACTAGAGGTCTTTTGCATTGCTTCATCTTACGGCATGAATGTCGAATGGTCTTTTCATCCGCCTTTCAAAAATCCGACTACCTCGGCCTGGTTTCAACTAGCGATCTCGGGATCCGGAGGCCGACACACTACCACTGAACCACAGGGGATATTATTATTATTATTATTATTATTATTATTATTATTATTATTATTATTATTATTATTATTATTATAGTTGTACTAGTACGATATTCCTCCTCCAACAAGGCGCCGTTGTACGTAAGTCTGAGAGAGGCATTTCAGTACTCATTTGTACGTAATGAAGAGAATTTCTTGACTACATTCTGAAACTTGCACAGAGCTGTCTATTTGTACAAGTTTCTGATTTGACGGAGATAAATGAACTTGCTTAAGCTGGGGTAAACTGGAGCGGAGTAAAAGCCACTTCAATCTGCGACCTGAATACCTTAGGTCAGGTAGAGAGCTGTTTCTGTCTCAAAGTAATTCTATTGCGATATGCAGGGACGCGAAGCTCAAGCACGGGAGTAGGATGAACAGAATGTGAAAGCTGTGTATTTTCCAACCGTTCTAATTGAGTATTATAAATTAAAAATTGTCTTAAGAACGAAAATATTATATTTCAGGTTTTTCATGTGTAAAGGTCTTGGTGCCAAAAAGTTGGATAAGGTAGTTTTTTTTAAGCACAACCAAAAATGGAGCTGGTTATGTCAACAGTAGAACGTGTAATAACAAAAATCGAAGTCCCACTTTTCAGATAACTTTGTCAAGATTTCAATTTTTTTTTTTTTTTTTTTTTTTTTTTTTTGCGTGCGCACCGACACAGATAGGTCTTATGGCGACGATGGGACAGGAAAGGCCTAGGAATGGGAAGGAAGCGGCCGTGGCCCTACGTTGTTGTAAATATGATGTAAACTGATTTCAAGGATTATTCTAAAGCTTGCAGATACCGTTCTGAATAGTGGAAAGTGAAATATTTCTGAAGCTTCCTGGATTAAAATTGTAAAGGAAAATCGTTGAGTTGCTTGTAAGGAAGTCATTTAATGTTATTTCTACCCGGATCACCTACAACATTGCAGAAAACTAGAAGACTACGGCAAGATCTAGCAACTACGGAGAAGGAACAACTTGAGTGTATAAATAACATCACAAGTGACAAGAAAAGGGACTCGAGAAAAACAATCCCTTATTTGCCAGAAGAACTCAAGCAATTTACTGTAGTTTATTACTCAGTCTTGCGGTGAAGGTTTGCAGTTTTTGTGCAATAATTCTTTTGTGTGGTTGTGTTAAAATAACAAATATAATAAGCCTGATAACGCAAGTTGAGACATTGATTAGTTACAAGGTCATGGGTACACAGATCCGTTCTTAGTTTTCAGTTTTCATTAATTTGGTTTGTATTGAAGTATTTTTCTGCACAAGTATACTTTTGTAAAGCTTGTGTGCTGATTTTACATTTTGGCACGTGGACCTTTTTAAAATTACCGTATAGTGTTGATTATGGTTGGGCACATCTCGGGTCATCACCCTCGTGTACTCCTAAGTATTGAACCTATCTGAAATCTGATAAACTATGAAGTGCAAAAATATAGGCCACAATGTAGAAAGAATGCCCAAGGCAGTATTTTTAAGTATTTTTAAGGAAAAGGAGGTTTGTTTGAAGTCGTGTAGGCTATGATTTCTGAGGGGTTCTGTGATAATACAATATTTCACTCACACAGTCCGTGAGCTTGTAATGATCATAGCTACCTACACCCTATTCGATGCGAAAGGTGTGCAAATTTAGATATCCGTCCATTATACGATACCGACTTACTTCTGGACACGAGCCTACAATGTAATATGTGAATGGTATCCCCTGTTGTGATGTAAGAGTTTGTAAACTTGGCTACACGCGTAATTTTTCCGGGCTCCGTTTTACTAGTCGGTGTAACGAATTGCAGACAAGCTTGAAGGTCTGCAACGGATATGTTACAACCTGACGTAACACCATTGATGTAAGAAATGAGTTAAATTAATACTCTCAACTAGGCCATTCTGGAAGTGGTTTTCGCCGTATTTTCCACTTCACCTCCTGCCGTGATGACATCTAATAATAATAATAATAATAATAATAATAATAATAATAATAATAATAATAATGTCCGACTCGTTGGCTGAATGGTCAGTGTACTGACCTTCGGTAAAGAAGGTGCCGGGTTCGATTCTCGGCCGGGTTGGGGATTTTAACCTTCATTGGTTAATTCCAGTGGCTCGGGGGCTGGGTGTTTGTACTGTCCCCAACATCCCTGCAACTCATACACCACACATAACACTATCCTCTACCACAATAATATGCAGTTACCTACACATGGCAGATGCCGCCACCCTCATCGGAGGGTCCTGCCTTACAAGGGCTGCACTCGGCTAGAAATAGCCACATGAAATTATTATTTATAATTATAATAATTATAATCATCTGTTTGTTTACCGTCCCTTCAATAGTTCTAGATTTCGGAAACACCAGGCAGTCGGAATTTTCTCTGGAAAGAGTTATTTAACGTGCTAGAAGTCAACGACAGGAAATTGTAGTATTTACGCACCCTTAAATGCCACTGACCTCAGCTGGCATGGAATTCACTGACGTGGGAAATAGAATTACTAACTGCACCACTGAGGTCGGCCACGACCGCTGCCTTCCCAATCCTAGCCCGAATTAATTAGAAATGCGTACAGTAGTAGTGACACCACAACCACACAGGTTCTCAGACTTAACACACAGGTTTATTGACCATGACGTCCAAGTCTCGTACGTGAAACAGCAACGATAAAAAAGTTACTCTTACTTGATCTCTGGTTCTGTTCGTGGGAAGTGAATCGCGGATTACTGGACTGACAGCCTGTTCACATGATTTAGGGGTAGGTGGAGATACCATACAGCTACATTAACAATATTGCCAGCCTCAACACGAATGAATCTGCGCTTGGATTTCGAAATACAGATTCACACTACTCCAAAATTGAGCTACTGTCAGTGGCGGTGCGTGCTATATGTTCAGTGGTTCAGTGAACCCCCTAGAAATAAATAAGTCTATGTAAAATGGTATATTACAGTCTGTTCCTTTAATAAGCTCTGTATATCCACGCGCGTAGCGGTATTTTTGACATCAACACTCTGTTGCTCTTCGGAACCAGCGGAGAGGTTCAATTTCAGGACTGCGGTAGCGGGGCAGTGAGACGTAAGGAGGGTGCACTAGGCGAGGGGCTGTGAGGAGCAGGGAAAACATAGCCCAGGAATCGCTGGCGACTGGACCAGCGATAGACACGAGTTACATCGAGCAGTTCCGAAATTAGCCGAAGCACTGTTACAGCGCGCGGTTAAAGTTTGCCGTATGCAGTCGACAGACCTTGCCGTATGTGGTAGGTTTTTGAGGGGTTTTAATTTGACGATTTTGTAGTTCTGATGTAATTAAACACAATGAGCCAGAATATTTTGGTAACTACGTTTTGTATAGAATCAACAGGCGTTCGTAGCCTGTCTTTTTGTAATTAATGAGTCGTTTCATTTGTAAGTGGTGATGGCCATTATTGTTCTAAGAGGAAATAAAACTAGGCAACCATCTATATATAAAATAAGAGTTTTGTCTGTACATAGCTGAGAATTTAAAAAGAATTGTATGTCTGTGTAACGGTCGTGTCCACAGTAACGAGGAAATGCACTTTTTCGTTTTCCGTAATTTCTGTCTGTATGTATGCACACGCATCATGAGAAAACGGCTGAAGAAAATTTAATAAAAATCGGTATGTAAAGGCTGAGAATAAGTCACTACAATCTAGGCCATAAATAATTTTATTAACGCTGAGTGAAATGGCAGTTTAGGGGAAGGCCTAAAATTTAATTCTCAAATATGTATGCTATTAGCGGTCCTATCGATAATTACTACATACCTAAAGTTATATAGAATTAAATTTCCGATCATTTATGTCTTATACATTCTTGCCGTATCGAATATGATAAAAGAGATATTCGTTAATTTGTAATTTTGTTGCTAAGTCCATATCATCACCGAGCCACAAGATAATGGATAAACAGAATTTAATGAAAATCGGTCTGTAGAGTCGGGGAATAAGAAATTACAGTTTAGGCTCTAAATAATTTTATTCACCCTGGACGAAATGGTAGTTCAGGGGAAGGCGCCTAAAATATAATTTTTAGTATGTTCTTGGTCGTATCGAAAAGTACTACGTAAAAAAGTTATAGAGAATAAATACCATTTCCGATCATTTATGTTTTATTCAGTTTTACCGTACCGACGACGGTAATAGTAATATTTCAGACTGGAAGGAAACTAAATCTGGCGGCCTACAATATCGAAAGCTCATGAAATCGATCAACAATAACATTACCAATAACATTACATGGACCATTGTTTGTTGTGATGTTCTTTGTCGTTTATGCTGCCACTCATCTTCGATAGATGGGGCTACTGCTGCGTACCTAGTATGACAGCCTGTCTGAATATTGGCGGGAAGTAGCTAGGGAGTTGGATAACTTTCTTCTTTAGGATGCCATTCCTCTGGTTCATACATTTTCTGATACTGCTGGTACGTAACACACTGGTTCATCACAGTATTCCACCTATTCGACCCCTACTCTGAGGCGCTGATTGGAATGCTCAGTGTGCAAACTTAACAGAATAATAACAGAGTGGAAGCGTAGTACAGTTCGTTAAAAGTGAGAAAATGTGTGGTTTTTCATTTAATCGCAACATTCCTACTGACGCCATTATAATGATATGTGTTGATTTCAGTTGGGAAAACCACTCTTTCTGATGTTGTAAAAAGGCATATGGAGAGTGAGTGTCTGGCATTATAATGAAAATTCTACAAGTTGATTGTAACTGATGGTAGGCAACAGTGCCTACCATTAACATGAAAATTCCCTAAACCAGTCTTCCATGAGAAAAGACGTATGGTGAATTCCCCGTCGCGTTTCTGGAGTAATGTTAAGAACTATGCAATTTAATACAATCTTACTCACAACGTGTACACTACCTAATCAAGAATTCCGCAGCGAAGCACGGGTTAATCAGTTAGTCCTCTATATAACACTGATCATAAAGAAAAAATGGAAGGGATCCTACGCTTCGAAAATGAAGGTGTCGGCCAAAGAAAACCAAAGGCCGCGAAGGGCGTGAAAATGAAAGTTTCCCTAGGCCTCGAGTGCTCTAATACTGTCGGGGTCGGAAAAGAACAAGAGTTGATCAAGAGAGGTCGGACAGGGTAGATGAACGTAAGGATCCTGGTGCAAGTAAGTTGAAGCAATGCCAGGACCTTGCTAAGGGCCCCGTGGTCGCCAACCCACGCTCCCAAGTTGAGAGCCCCTGGAGCCTTTCATTAGCTATACGTGTTTTTATAAAAGTAAGCAGCAAAATACGTCAATACATAAACAACAGTAGTCCGCCTAAGACGTTCTTGAAGAAGTTATTTGTACACAAGCAACGTCTTCAAAATCAGAGGAAATTGGATCAGCTTTAAGTAATTGCACATCATATTCTCTGTCCTTCATCTTCATTATTTTGGTAACTTCTTCGAGTTGTAGCCATGTCCCTTCAAAGAAAAGTCGCGTTTCTAATCAAGCAATGTCACTACTTTACATCTATGTAAACATCAAGTAACAATAAATCTCAACACGTTATTTCCGACAGCAGTGAACCCCCAGACGCTTTATCCACGCGCCGCCACTGGCTACTGTCCATACCTAAAGAACTGTTGAACGTCTATTCCAACTGCTAAAGGTCTTAGGAGATGTTTGGATGTCGGAATTCCGTTTCACAGGAGCACGCTATCGAGCCTGAAACATTCGACTCTGAGTTATAGCATTTCTCTCTCAACTGAGACGGAATGCTGCCAGGATGGAGTCCGTTCGCTGTATTATGGACAGAATGCCTACGATTAAAAGTGCAGTACTGCGTCACTGAGGGCGGTACGATGTGCATAAAGGGCTGGACTCTATTGCAGAATGAAAGTTGGAGCAATGCTCGGATCATACGAGTTTTCCACTGGTCAAAATAATGTGATTTAATAGACCAGGTCAGAATGTTAGTATATTTTATTTGTGACACCGCCTTCTGAAGAGTCGAATGTGAGATAAATACGTATTTCCATAAGGGGGCAATCTCTGAGTCAGGTCTTGTTTTGTTGTGATTACAGTAGTATTTACTGTTGCCATATTTATTGGGAAATTTCCACACTCATTACGAGGAAACACATTTTTGTGGCAATTTTCTTGAGGGAAAAACTTGTCTTTTTACACTTCCGTGGAAAAATATTGCTTGCGTGGACCGTGAGTGGGTTTCATGCTCGAAACGTGAAGTAAATTACAGTAAACATGGATATCATGATGCTTACAGGCTGTTTTGCCCGTCGTCACCGCGTTAGTTTCTCTACAATTACAACAGTAATGCTTTCTCTCGGATACATGATTGGCGGCAGAAGAGAGAGGGCACATGCCATTCTTATCGATTAGTTTTACGTGTTGTATATGTACGTCGAAATACCGGTGTGCCGAAATGTGTCTAATAAGCAGTGTTTTCTTTCCATAGCTGCTGTAGTTTATTTACTGTAACTGTAAGTTTTGGGGCTGTGATTTGAGTAAGTGGCCCGTGACTTGACAGAAAGAGTTGGGAGAAAGTAATAGGCCTACGCAGAATATCCATATTATTATTAGATGAACCCATGAAAATACATGAAATTCGGATAACTAAGAATTTTACCATCAATGTTCATATTTAACTAGTTTTCCTTTTCTATACACTGTGCAAAGGACCCATTGTTTAAATGTTTGCACCAGTTTTTCTTTCTTCCTTTTCTCTGCTATGCCATGTACAGTCTATTGGCCTACCACTGTTACTTCTCTTAGGATACAAAGTTGTGGACCAAGCTTCGTAAGTGAAGCAACACCATCGATAATTTAATTCTATATATTATTATTATTATTATTATTATTATTATTGATTTATTTGCCCAGCTCTGTGGCTGAAATGGTTAGCGTAGCGGTCTTGGGTACAGAGGGCCCCGAGTTTGATTCTCGGTCTGGTTGGGGATGTTAGGCGCTCTAGTTAATTCCTTTTGCTCGGGGAATGGGTGTTTTGCGTTCGTCTTAATGTGCGCTTCTTCATACACACACAACGTATCACACTACCAATCACCACATACATACGCAATATTGAATGCTTCCCTTTACATAGGGTTGGCGTCAGGAAGGTCATTTGGCCTTAAAACTAGGTCTAATCAACCCAAAATAATTGGGAAAAGGTCTGAAAAAGGAAGAGGACGTTAATATGTATTTCGTTTAGTGTTCACTGTATTGGACTGGGGCAGTTTTGTGTCATTTTTTCTGTTTCGGATTGATCTGTGAACCTGTCGGCTCAATGATCCCACGCTTGTCGCTTGCGTTTGGTGAATCTAAGTATTGAGCTCGCTTCTCTTGAGAGTGGAGTTGACAAGGCGGTTTGTGTATGTAGCCACTACATAAACAGTGCTCGCTGACTGAGAACAAAACACGGACATACGTTTCTGTCAGTTGTGTGACCAAGAACTCGGACCGTCGTCAAATATGGAAATAGGTCAACTGATCGAATTGCTTGTTGTACTGTATATCTAATAGACCTACTATTCCTTCACTCCTTTTCATGTATCCTTCTATCTGTTGACACACAGTGGAAGATCCCACGTATTTGTCTGTCAAGTGCCATTGACACCTCGATTGGAGATTTTAAATGTAGTGGAAATACTGTGCAGAAAATAAAAACTTGTTTATTCTTATGTCAAGATTCTTTTTTGCTTAAAACGTTAATAGTAGGCCTCAGGACAAAATACCTCAGATGTAAAAATGTCAGCCTCTGGTAATAATAATTCCGTGTGGCTATTGCTAGCCTGGTGCAGCCCTTGTAAGGCTGACTTTCCGATTAGGGTGGGCACCATCTGCCGTGTATTGGAAACTGCGTGTTATTGTACTGGAGGATAGTGTTGTGTGTGAGTTGCAGGGGTGCTGGGGACTCTTCCAACGCCCAGTCCTCGAGCCAGGAGATTTAATCATTTTAATATTAAAATCTCCGACCCGGCCGGGAATCGAGCCCAGGGCCCTCTGAACCGAAGGCAACTACGCTGACGATTCAGCCAACGAGCCATACAGCTTCTGACGGAACAGGCCGCCAGGAAAATTATATAATGACAAAGATATTGTGTTAATTATTTAAGAAGAATGTTATTGATGTACAGTACATGTGTACAGCAGATAATCACTATCACATGCTTAGTACTTCTTACAGCGATCATCAACCAAGAAGGAATCTTACCTAATTATGGTTATTAGAAATTGTGTGTCAGTAGCCGTATTTCATTGGTCTTGTTGAGGTTTCCTATTGAATACGTAACCTGATAGCTTATATAATGGTAGAGTGAGTGAGACAATGCGTTATGTAGAACTATTAGTTTAAAGTGTACGAAGAGAGCTCTTATTATGATCATATTCATTATTGTAATATTATTAAAATAGTTCCTGTTTAGATTTGTAATTTTTGTAATTTAAATTTAAGTAGGCCTATATTAAATTTAAGTATATTTGTATACCCTGGCTTCCCCTCTAACAAACGCATAACATAAATACATAAATGCACTCTCCGGACTGGTGCGTCAATCTATTCCACCAGGGCAATCCTCCCACAAGGCAATCACAGATCAAGCAGCATTTTGATATGCAGTAGTAGTTTTATAACGCTCTGCTGCACAAAGGCCAAAATCATGTGATTTCTGATTTCCCTTCACGGTGCTCGAACATATGTGAATCTAATTTCCAATCATTTGTTCGATAAAGCGAGTTATCAGAAAATGACTGTGGAGCTGAAGTCCCAGAGTAATTTTGCACGAACACGTAAGCGGTAACAGCAACTTCCCACACTGCTTCCTCTGTTTCATTCAAGAGTGAAGCAGTTCTTAAGTTCAGATGTCTGTGGGTCCATTAAGGCCTACATTTTGAAAAAAAAAATCCTCAATGTTATTCATTTCAGAAGTATTCTCTGCGTTTTCAGTGTACACTGAAACGCACAAAACGTGGGGCCGTGGCAAAAGATGACTCTTTCAAAATCCTCTTGTTTGAAGTGGGATGATATTGTGCAAGTGCTAGGATTCCGCAAGTATTGACCACCGGCTATCTACAGTTAATGAATATCTTCGCGTTTCGAGAATGCATAACATTTAATGTTTCTTTGCCGGCCAGTTTTTGTGCGGTTGAGTGTACATAACGTGTTCAAAATTATCTTTCCGTCTCATCTAATATCAGCCGTTTATTTGTCTTCTGCGTTTGCCGGGCGAGTTGGCCGTGCGGTTAGGGCCGCGCAGCTGTGAGCTTACATCCGGGATGTAGTTGGTTTGAACCCCGATGTCGGCAGCCCTGACTATGGTTTTCCGTGGTTTCCCATTTTCACACCAGGCAAATGCTGGGGCTGTACCTTAATTAAGGCCGCGGCCACTTCCTTCCCACTCCTAGCACTCTCCTATCCCAGACCTATCTGTGTCGGTATGACGTAAAGCAAATTGTTGTCTTCTGCGCTTCAAGCGACTTATATCGTACAGCATATTACATTTAACTTATGACGGATATGAATTATTTTTGTAACAAATATTTGAATTTATAGAGATTTATGTTGGATTGATTTCCGGCGATGAATTTGTTCAAGTACGGTTGATGGACGTTTCCATTTTAAACCTATCACATTGTTTGAGAGTGAAGTCATGGGCACATGCTGTTTTAGTCTTTAATGCAATTTTAGACGTCCTTAAATACAAACGACAACAGAAAGCTGTGGACTTCAGCCTGCCAAAATTGCTGTTGCCCAGGCTATTGGCCTGAAGATTTTCGAGTGCCACACGGTCAGCTTGACGACATCCTCAGCCGTATTGCTTGGCTTTCGTGACCGGCCGCTGCACCTCATAGCAGACAGCTCATGACTTGGTCTTGCGAGGTTGAGTGAAACTCGTTCTTATTATTCGGTGATGTTAACGTCCATCGCCAATGGCGGGGCTTTGAAATGTCTTGCCCCAGGGGAAGGGGGTTGGAACAATTAATAAGAGAGCTGTATTAATGCATTTTGAATACAGGGGAACCAACATATTTCAGCGTAATTCACGGTACTTTCTCCCGCATTGATGTTGGTATGTACAGCCGTGTGCTCGTTCCCCTGCTTCGGTGAGATGTAAACGATGACCTGTGTGACAGTGACCATTTCTCCATTATTCTTACTTTGTTAAAGCTGAAGTCCATCGAGCCTCCTCCCCGAGAGATTCTTAAACGTGTTGATTGGCCGAATTTCACGTAACTAGCTATCTTCGACGTGAATAGCCGGAGCGTAGGCGATGATATAATTTGTATCGTTCAAGTTAGTCTTGCTGCTGCTGAGGAGTCCATTCCATCTTTTTCCTTTGTGGTACGAAGAAATTGCAGCTATAAAAGAACGACGAAGCGCTCGTAAACGCTATCGTAGGCAGCCTACTGTGGCCAACTTAGTCACAGTTTAAAAAAAAAACTTTACGCTAAGGTGCGAGTTCTTATTCGACAGAGTAAGAAAGCTTAATGGGACAGATATGGGTCGTCCATGACGTCACATACACCGTCATCTCATGTGTGGACTAAACTTCGACACATTTCGGGAGTAGAAGGACCATCTTCTCTGCCGGTAATTTCCATTGCAGGCAGTATCGTTACTGATCTACCCATCGTTGCTAACCATCTAGCAAGTCATTTCGCTGATGTGTCTAGCTCCGGGAATTGCCATCCTGATTTCCTTTCTCTGAAGTAGGAGACGGAACGTCATCATCTATGTTTCGCCACTCAGGCTTCAGAGGACTAACAGGCTCTCGACGAAGTGGGAACTTCGCAGCGCCTGGGCGCTTTGCAAGAAGACTGCTTCCGGACCAGGTAATATTCATAACCAGATGTTGAGACACCTCAGCGAGAACAGCCTCTTATATCTTCTTGGTGCGTTCAACCGAAAATCTGTCCTCAAGCTTGACAAAGATCCTAAGTATGCGGGAAGTTACAGACCTATTTGTCTCATTAACTGTCTATGTAAACTATTTGAGAGGAAGGTGAATCGCCGACTTGTGTGGGGTGTGGAGGAAAGAAGACTTTTATCCGAGTACCAATGTGGTTTTCTAGTTGCCTGCTTCATCACTGGCCACTTGGTTCGCCTGGAGAGTTCTATCCAGGACGCGTTTCTCCGAAAACAACATTTGGTGGCTGTTTTCTTCGATTTAGAAAAGGCCTATGACAGCTGGCCGATTTGCACCGCAGTCTAAAACTTCCGAGTACCATCTCCCTCATTCTTCGAGATGACGAGCACTCAGTAGATCTTGTCATCCGTTTTAAGAGGGATAGTGGTCTGTTTTATCGTCTTCACAAGTCAAATTTTTTAAAATTTATATTTTATTGTGAACTGCTTTTTTTATTCTATTAGTTCTGTTTTAGCATGTATTTGTGTGTTTTTTTTTTTTTTTTTTTGTAATTTGAAGGAAATATACAATTTCACTTCAAAGACAATGCCTTATTCCATTTTAATACATTTTAAGGAAAGGCATTTTGAATTAGATCCACTGATATTTTAAATTCGTGATCATTTCCTTCATCTTTTAAATTCTAGTCGGTGAGTAAATTTTAATTATTATTGCATGCCGTTTCATCTTGCACATTCAGCGGCCAATGACCTAGATATTAGTACCCTTCAAATAATAATAATAATAATAATAATAATAATAATAATATAGTGGGCGGTCATATGAAATTATCAAACGTTGATGGACCATGACGAAGAGTCATATAAGACATATTTATGATCATAGAGATTTCCCATAGGGAGTTATGACACCCATTTCTTGCTAAATTACTTCATACGGTAATGTACTGTAATGAAGTATTGCAGTTACATTTCCATGGATCCCACTGTCGGCAGCCCTGAAGGTGGCTTTCCGTGGTTTCCCATTTTCATACCAGGCAAATGCTGGGCTGTACCTTAATTAAGGCCACGGCCGCTGCCTTCCAACTCGGCCTTTCCTATCCTATCGTCGCCATAAGACCTATCTGTGTCGGTGTGGCGTAAACCCAGTAGTAAAGAAGAAAACACATTTCCATGGGGCTTCATTCGCTCTAGCATTTTAATGTTGGATTCTCTTCGATGTTTGCCCCATAGTGTACGATTATTGTGAGAATAGTTGTTTGTTGTTGGCGGTGCTCACTTCGCCTCTTTTGTTGACAGCTATAATTCTCTATTCCAGGGGTAAACATATTCTGTCTTCGTAAATATTTCAGTTTCTAAGTACATTGTTTTATTTTGTGACTGCGAATGATCATTTTATCGTATACACTTTTTGATGACCCTCATGCTTTTGTTGACCTAGACTGTTATTCTGTCATTACTGCACCTGCTCTCTGCTTAAATCGATACTCGCGGGTCCGTAAACCCTCCCGGATTGCACATCAAGTTAAGCTATCCAGAAGATGATTTTCGGGTGGTTGAACGGCAATTTCGACTGTATTTCCTGATGTTGCGTAATTGCCTTCCGGTGTAATAGATACATTATACAGGTAAACTTGTAGTGTGAGCTTCGGCTAGAGACTAGAGACATCTTTGTTCTCATTCTCGTGTACAGTGCTGTTTTACTTTCTTAATGTCTATCTGTAGTGTCAGTAGTAGTAGTAGTAGTAGTAGTAGTAGTACTGAGCCAAGGTAGCTGAGTGGCTCAGATGATTGAGGCGCTGGCCTTCTAACCCCAACTTGGCAGGGTCCTGGCTCAGTTCGGTGGTATTCGAAGGTGTACAGATACGTCAGCCTCATGTCGGTGGATTTACTGGCTCGTAAAGAACTCCTGCGGGAATCAATTCCGGCATCTCAGCTTTTCTGAAAACCGTAAAAGTAGGTAGTGGGACATAAAGAAAATAACATTATTAGAATCATAGAATGAGCCCTAAAACTCCAAAACAGAGTACCACATCAGTATTTTCTTAGGACGAATGTGAAAAGATTGGTCACTACTTACGGTTGTTCCTCGATCGAGCGACAGGCATGGCAAGCTGAGCCTTAGGTGGCATAGAGCATTGGTTACAGCCATGCCCAGACTCTGTTAGTCCGTTCAACGCAGTGTATTAGGAGAAGACTAAAAGAACTCAGTTCCGAAGAAACCTCACTGACAACAATTTCAGGAGTCATCTTAGAATTTGTACTACCTTCAGTATAAAACAAAATATTCAAGGAATTGTGCAGTCCGAATAATCGAAACAATTGATAGTTCGTTTAGGCCACCTATGGACGACAGTGCTTGTATTGTAGCTGTGTTTCTATTGGTGTCGTTGTTTGTCGGCTTTAGTGTTTTTGGTGATGGGGTTTGGTGGCTGCTTTCTTGTTTGTACCTTGAGCTTTTCTGTTGGCCCAGTATTCCTTCGTTTTCTTGTTGAACTCTATCTTGCACTTCTCGGACCACTTCCTGGATTCATTGTGGTTAGCATATGTAAGGGATGTTAGGAAGGGTCTGGTTTCGATAGTTAAACGGTAGTTTAGTATCTCCTGTTGGTTATTGTGTCTTGATTTAGTTCTACGTGATTATTCTCTACCTACTGGATCCACAGGGAGCCACTGGCTTTACCCTTGACTATTTTCAAGATCTTACAGGGTAACCTGTGGGGGGATTCATTCTGTACAGGTGTCCGTAGAAAGCTAGCAGTCTTCTTCTGACTGCATATATGAGGTTTCCTTGGTGTTGGTAGAGTGCACGGTTTGGTGTGTATCATCGCCTTTCATATGGTAGGATCCTTGGTTGTACTGTATTTCTCAGGAGTTCCCATTCGTGTACTTCGAAGACTCGTAATGGGATCTTCTTGTATAGAGATAGGCACTCAGCTGCACAGAGGACTGACATTGTGACTATTGTGTTATGGTGTCCTAGTTTGACATTTATCAATAGTTGTTCCGAAGTGTTTTCTGCAGGGAGAGTGTGCTTTGTCTTCTTTGATTATCCTCAGGTCGAGAGCTACCGTTGCATTGAAGTCTTCTGAAATCCATTCTCCAAGGTACTTGATAGTTTTGTCTTTCTTGACAGGCTTGGCATCTCTCACTCTCATCATTCCAGGGGCATCTTTGATATTGGTAATGAATGCGGTCTTTCCGATGTTGGTCAAGACATTCTTTTTAGCCTATATTGAGTGATTTGTTCGGAATTGTGTAGTAGCCTCTTGCATGTCGTTTGCTAGGAAGGTCGGGTCATCAGGAAAGGCTATGCGTGTAATCTGGAGGTTGTCTGCTTCGATCCCCATCCTTAGTCCAGTTTTCACTCCTAGGAATCTGGTCCATTCCCTGATAATACCAAATCATGATCTCATGTTTTGATTGGGAACCTCTCCGAGAGATTTCCTGTAAATTTTCCTTTAGAAGTGGTGATGTGCAGGGTGGTTTGCACTAACCCATTGATTTTGTAGTTGAATCCTAGTTCCCTTAGGGTTTTGAAGAGAATGTTTTTTATCCACGGAGTCGTATGTCTTCTGGAAGTGGACAAAGGTAAACTACCCACTGTATGGCTCTTTTTTTTTTTTTGTTTGTTGCTATATTGGAGGTTGGTCTGGGTTTTTTTTTATCTGTTCGGTACAGGCACTCGATGCTCTGAACCGTGCTTGGTATTACCCTAACCTCCAGCTATCGCGTTACATGCCGTTGTAGGATTTTGGAAAGGATTTTATACGTGACTGCAATGGCTGATATTTCTCTCTAGTTGCCAGGGTGTGTTTTGCTTACTTTCTTTTAGATCGGGTGGAGAACAGTTGAAGTCCTGTCATCTGGGAGCCTCCCACTAGTCCGTATGTCCAGGATTACTTTGTGTATGTGCCTAAAGGTGTGTTCTCAGGTTTGTTTCAGCTGGAGTGGAAAGGGTACACGTGACATGCTGGTCATCATCATTAGTCGTTGTGCTCATTACTGAGCGTCGTGACCTCATAACTCCATGATTTCCTTGTTGCAACCTTGACAAGATGTCTCCATCCCGAGCGGTTTTCACATTTCGTTAATATGATCTGAAGTGGTAGCCCAGTGATCTTCTTCGCCTGATCTATCCATCTGCTTGCTGTTCTTCCTCGTGGTCTACTGCCTTCAATTTTGCCTTGTAAAATTACCTTTTCCAAGTTCTCTCCATCTCGTCTTAAAATGTGGCCAAGGAACTGGAGGTAACGTTCACTCACACGGGAAGATAGGCGTTTCTTGATGCAGAGTTCGTCCAGAATGGAAACATTAGTTCTTTTTTCTGTCCAGGATACACGTAGCATTCTCCGCCAACACCACATCTCAAAGGCATTAAGGCGCTTTTTGTCTTTAGCATTCACGGTCCAGGTCTCACAGCCGTACATAAAGACGGAGAATACTAGTGATTCTACCAAGCGCATCTTCGTGGCTTTTGATATTGCCCGGTTCTGCCAGATCTTAGTAAGTTTAACCATTGCAGCACGACCTAAGACAATACGTCTTTTTACCTCTTTATCACAGCTTCCCGTGTCATTGATGACAGATCCCAAGTATACAAATTCCTTAACTATATCCAGGTCCTTTAGGTATCCCGTAAGTTGGATTTCACCTTGCCGATCAACTACCATTAGTTTGGTCTTTTTGATGTTTATCTCTAGACCATACTGAAGACTAGTGTTCTTCACGCTTGTAAGCAAGTCATGAAGTTCTTCTTCACTACCAGCGATGAGGGAAGTGTCATCTGCAAAGCGCAGGTTATTAATTTTCTGCCACCAATCGAAATTCCACCATTCCAGCCATTGAGAGCTCTTTTGATGACACACTCTGCATAGGCGTTGTAGAATTGAGGTGATAATATACAACCTTGCCTTACTCCATTTGTCACATTGAAAATGCCTGAGAGATCACCATCCACCTTTATGGTTGCTGCGTGGTTTTTATACAGGCTTTTCAGTAACGATATTAAGTGCAGTGGAACCCCAAATTCCTTTAGCACCTGCCACAACTTGTCCCACATAACACAATCAAAGGCCTTTTTGTAGTCCAGGAAGCAAATAAAGGCAGGGACACAAAACTCGTGACATTTCTCAATTATCTGTCTCATGTTCAGGATAGACTCTCGTGTTCGTTTACGTGCAACAAAGCCTGCTTGTTCTGCGGATATCTGAGGTTGCAGGAATGGTTTTAGGCGTTGATTTATTATGTAGAGCAGAACTTTGCTTGCATGGGATATTAAATGCGATAGTACGATAATTGGAACAATCCCTTATAGACCCCTTTTTGTGAAGAGGGATTAGTATTGATGTTGTCCAGTCCTTGGGCCATTCACCAGTTTTCCTCACCATATTACATACCAAATGTAAAACACGCATGTGCCCTCCTCCCCCATCACTTTCAGCATTTCTCCCGAAATACCATCCATACCTGGGGCTTTGTTGTTCTTCAAATGATTGACAGCATTCACAGTTTCAGTTAATAAAATATCAGGTTCTTCTTCATACCTCAAAGAAATTTCCTGTTCAGCAGAATTATTTCATTTGCAATACAGCACTTCACAGTATTGTTTCCACCTCTCTATTGTTTTGTTCTGAGGTTGCCATCTTCATCTTCAATCACCCATGTGCGTGGTTTGAACTCATGGGTAATGCTGTTGACTTTTTTTAAAAAAATCACGTGTTTGGTAGCATGATATAATTAGGGCTGGTCACACATGTGAACAAATATATAGTTTTTAATTTTTCATACAAAATGAATTGTACGTAAGTATTTTCATTTATAAATAAATCCGGTGGTATTTGAAGGTGCTAAAATACGTCAGTCACGCGTCGATAAATTTACTAGCACGTAAAAGAACTCGTGTGGGACTAAGTTCCGGTACCTCGGCGTCTCCAAAAACCGTAAAAGTAGGTAGTGGGACGTAAAGCAAATAACATTATTATTATTATTATTATTATTATTATTATTATTATTATTATTATTATTATCATCATTTATAAATATTCCAAGGCTTATACTGTAGAGACGTCACCAACAGCCGTTTGCCTTTATTGCCATTCTTGTTGCAACCCTCTCGTGGTGACCAGCGTACTTGACAAGCTAGCTATTTGAACGTGGTAGCCGAGTGACGTTGTTACTGGCTTCTCACGAAGATGACTGCGATTCGAATCTTCTTCTTCTTCTCCTTCTTATACCACTCTTCCCACACCTGTGGGGTCGCGGGTGTAAAATGTGTAGCACATGTGAATTTGGCCCTGTTTTACGACCGGATGCCCTTCCTGACGCCAACCTTATATGGAAGGATATAATCACTATTGAGTGTTTCTGTGGTGGTTGGTAGTGTAGTGTGTTGTCTGAATATGAAGAGGAAATTGTTGGAACGAACACAAACACCCAGTCCCCGAGCCAGAAGAATTAATCAAACGCGATTAAAATCCCCGACCCGGCCGGGAATCGAACCCGGGACCCTCTGAATCGAAGGCCTCAACGCTTACCATTCAGCCAATGAGTCAGACGAATGCAAATGGTATTTTTAAAATGAAAATTCCTGTCGTTGTGGTACGGATACCGCGTAATACTTGAGGTCCCGAGGCTATGATCACGTTCTTAACAGTCTCGTAAAACAACAGGCTACTTTGTGTTGATTCCTTTGGTAGCTGGATCAGCGGTACGGGTCGTGTCACTAAGTTTGCTTTCACGAGATGGTCGGTTCAAATTCTATTGTTGACAGCCCTGGCTTTTCCCATGTTCACATCGCGCAAATGTCTGGGTTGTGCAACGTTAATTAAGGACACGGCCGCTTCCTTCCCAGTCCTAACCATCTCCCATTCCATCGTCGTCGAAAACTTACTTAACCGCTATCAAAAAAGTATCACCATAGGCTACAAATCTTTCGGGATTTCACCAGCTCGTGGCAGGACTTCACTATTCAAGCCAAGGATTTCGTAACATTCTTCCATAAGACCACATTTCGATTATTTGAAGTCGACTAAGCTTTTGGACTTGATGATCCATGTTCTGCACCGAATAAAATTTAGCATTTAACCATTCTTACCTGTAGCTTAAGAGGTAAGCGCCTCATTCTCATAACTAGCCCAGGAGCCTTTTCTAATTATAGGGCCTACTCTTACATGTTTTTTCTTTCCCTTCCTTTATATATTTTCGCCGTTGGGTTTATCGTCACACGAATACCCGGACGGTTTGCGGCGACCTACATTGGGAAGGAAGCGGCCATGACCTTAATTAAGAGACAACCGCAACATATGCCTCGTGTGAATATAGAAAACCACGAAAAATCATCGTCAAAGCTGCCGACGGTTGGTTTCGAACTCATCATTTCCCAAATACAAGATTACAGCTACGGGACCGCAACCGCACATCCAACTCAATCGGTTCTTCTTCTTCATACCATATCATGTCTCCCCGATGTTATCAACCAATCTGTCAAGTTAATATCTAGCTTTATATACACTAAGCAGTTGTTAAGTTGTTCGAACGCTTGTGCACCCCTTGATGTCGCAGAGACACGATGTTTGTTCTGTGTTAGCAACTCGATGGCCATTCACTCGACCTTGCAGAATAATGTGCAGCAGCTGATATGTTTCACTTCTCAATAAATTACTGTTTTAGCAGATCTCTCGGGGTTTCACTATCCTTAGAAATTCTCCAAGTGCAGCAACTCGTGGTTGGACTTCATTACTCAAGCCAAGAAATTTCTTCCGAAACACCACATTTCGAATGCCTGAAGTTGACTAAAGCGTTAGCTTTAGCTTAACATTCAAATTATCGTTGCAAATGAGTAATCGTATTCTGTTAAAGGTAGTCCTGGCTATTTCTTTTCGGGCCTTTATCTTTCTGTCAGGATCAAGGCCGTCTGTAGTGGCAGTGCTCAGGTACTTGAATTTGTTTACATGTTCAGTCTCGTTGAAATGTAGTGTTATATCATCGTGCTCCTGGCGGCCAAAGACCATTAGTCTCGTTGTAGCGATGTAATTGGTGAGAACTATAGTTCCTCGATTTGCAGAAACTGAGTGTTGAATGGTTACAACTAGAAGGTACTATCGCCAGTATATATGATAGTATTGATACTTACTTACCCTATTGATTATATCAGTCCACTGTTCAATCCATCCAGGTTTCTCCGAAAACCGTAAAAGTAATCAGGGGGACGTAAAGGTATTATTATTATTATTATTATTATTTCCATCTAAATCATTTCCGAATATACTGGGAGTGTAAGCGTTAAACAATAGTGGAGAAGGAACGTATCCCTGCCGGACTCTCCTCTGAATTTCAATATCCGACTTAAGTCTTTCAAATAGAATTTCTCCCATTTCCAATATTTCTCAACGATTTGCACTTCCATACTGTCAACGCTGGTTGTTTGAAGTATCCTCATTATTATGATGTGTTTATCCAGACAAATACTTTCTCACAATTTATGAAACAGGCCAATACATCTCCATACAGGTCTTAGTATTTTTGTAAAGGGATATTGATACCAAAAAGAACTTCGCGTGCAGCAGATGCACTTCTGAAACAAAACTTTCCTCATTCTCGCTTGGCCGATCCGTATAACAAAAGTATTAATGATATTCTGTTACATTTAAATAATTAATAAGTTACTGATTCCGGTCATCGCCTATGGTCGACTTTATTAGTTTCCTGCATACCGTACCCCACTCGCCACACTTGACCCCACCACTGAGGTCGGTTCATACCCAGTTAATCTTAATATAACTTTGCTCTGCTCATTACTGATACTTCCGTATATTTTACTTCGAGTTAGCTCTCTGTGTGGATCAGTAATACAGTGTCGGTCTCCGGATCCCAATATCGCGGGTTCAAACTCGGCAGAGGTAGTCGGATTTTTGAAGAGCGAGAAGGAATACATACGACACCCCATGTCGTACGATGTCGGCCTGTAAAATATTTATGACACATTCGGTGTTGACAAAATTAATTAAAACTCAACTATAGATCGCCTGACAGAGATCCGTTTCTCTGCCATCTGCTAGAGTAAAACCGAACATCGATACTGGTAAACAGGTAGCCTGAATTGTGCACAACTCTAGCTGAGACCATATGATTTATAATTATTATTATTATTACTACGAGTTTATGAATATCAGGTTTATCAGGGTCTTACCCGCCTTGCTGCTTGTAACGTTGCCAGTCTAAAGAAGCTAATCTAAGGAGGACAGTTTTTCCTACAAAACTCGCTTCTTTTTATGATTTTTTGTTGATTCAAGCTATTAATTCGTTACATTAGGTCTGCTCCGCTATAATTCGAAATCTTTTACTATATCACCATCTAGGGAGAATATTCACATCCCAATTCACTGCTCCAATTTCGTATGTCTTGCATTGAATTCCAGCTAGTAGTCTTCCAACGTTAGTCGTTCCTTGAGGACCATAGAAGGCCGGACAATGAGACCCCAATACTATTTGAACTGGAAGAGTATAAAATCGTACCAAAGGAGGTAAGGCAGGAGAGAAGGGACGAGGAACACAATATGGCCAAAAAAATTATCGATTTCCAGTTTCTGGATTTATGATCGTCTGCTGTAAGTGGGTCCTTTTTGGGTTCAGACGAAGAAGAAATTTCCTCTCCATTTTATTATGGCTTTGCTCTTACGGGGAATAACAAAAATCATTGCTCGTTGTGTTTGCTCTTCTCGGCAGTGCATGGTTTTAAATTCCATTTTTATATTACCCTTGCCGTGTTTATACTATATACTTGCTCTCCTGTGGGAGTTAAATAACCTTCATTTAAAACAAATATAGAGAGAGCCAAGCGTCAGTTTGCGAGAGGGAATGCCCTGACGAGCAGACGTAACTTCTCTGTAGTCCTTGAATCTACCAGAGAACTGACGATATGGTGGAGCCATTGGGAACCAGATTGGTTAAAATACTCCTTTCGTGCCTCGACACCAAGAGAATTGTTGGATAAGTTCTTTGTCTTGGCTTCTTTTGAACGTAAGTGACATAATCTGCAAAGCGATAAAACGAATAATTTATATGATTATATACTCGGTTGAAGTACAGAAACACGCAGTAGTGATTACATCACTCCATACAGGGTTGGAGTCAGGAAGGGCATCCGGCCGTAAAACAGGACCAAATCCACATGTGCGACTTAGTTCGCACCCGCGAAACCACAGGTGTGGGAAAAGCGGTAAAAAAGAAGAGGACTACTCGGCTGAAAATAGTTATTACGAGATGGGCGTAAATTGCTTACCTTCATCCTTCTAAGACAGAAAACGTGAATGATTTTTGTAACGAAAGGTACTGCCGACTTTTTCCCTTCTTTTTCCGTAGTGCCTTAACGTTACACTAACGCATTAAATGTTTTCAGCGACATAAGTATGGGAAAAGACTACGATTAGGAAGGAAACGGCCTTGGCCTTAATACACAGTCCCAGCATTTTGCTGCGCTGTCGACAGTGGTGTTCGAACCACCGTCTCCCAAATGTAAGCTCACAGCCAAACGGCGCAGCCAACTCGGTACACTACTAACTTGACCGAGTGACACATTTTGCTTTATATTTTAAAGTGCAAAGCTGAACGGAATATATTTGTTGTCGTTTTATGATTACGGTGGTGGTGGTGTTTATTGTTTTCAGAGGAACTACAACTGGGCAACCATCCTCTAATCGCTGGTGGGGGCTGGGGGTGAGGGGGAGAGTGGAAGGGATCCAAGACTTCGAAAAATGAAGGTATTTGCCAAAGAAAGACAAGAGCCACCAAGGGCGAGAAAATGATGATTCCTACCGTCGAGGTCGGGAAAGAACAAGGCTTGACCAATGGAAATCGGATAGGATACCGTACATGAAAGCGAGGAGTCTGGCACAAGTTTGTGGAAGCAGTGCCAGGAATCTGCTAAGAGCCCCGTGGTCGCCAATCCACTCTCCCAAGTCGAGAGCCTCTGGGGCCTCTTTTAGTCGCCTCTTACGACAGGGAGGGGATACCGTGGGTGTTATTGTACTGCCCCCACCCATAGGGGAATGTTATGGTTCCCGATATGTTCTTATTACAGCGTTTGTCTGCTTGGCAGTGACGTTGTTGTTGTTGTTGGTAGTGGTGGTGACTTTTGTTTTAAGATGAAATACAACTAGGTAACCATCCCTCTGGCAGTGAATTGCGTTTATCTCCAGCTGTAAATTATCCTATCCTCTGGGATGAAATACAGACAAGGATTTTTTTAAATAGTCTGGGCACACGTGATATAACGCCAAACTCAGTTTTCATGAAAGAGCCCAGATTCTCAAGTTAGTCCTGTATGAAATTGAATGGACCGTATGTATTCGTTAGTTAAATCATGTGCATGACGATGGTGAATGTTTGTTGTCATTATCAACAAGACCGCACCTCATACCGTTAATTGAAGGAGGAAATGTCCCTGACCGTCAGATAATAAAGATGTCGGCCAAAGAAAGGGAAAGGTCCTGAAAGGTGTAATAGTTGCGGACTCATCAGGTTTCACAGACCATAATACAATTGGTGTCGGAATAGATCTAGAGTTCGCCGTGTGAAGTGCGACAGCCGACATCACTGGCGCAATTTTATTGGTGGCATCCGTCACGTCAAAGAACATCTGATTGTCACAATTCTGACACCTTGCAATTGAAGGAAAATTAAACACATAGGAAGCCAGACAAAAGGAGCCGACCACTAGAAAATTGGTACAGTTGGGAACACCGTGATTTAACAGTGGGAGACGGAGAGAATGATGCCTTTTCTGTTGCTGTCCGAGAAAAACGAAGCAGATATTGAGAATAGCGTGTGGTAAATGATTATAAGACGTGAAGAATACTATCGAACTCTGTAGAACGACTGTTTGATAATCATAGTACGGTAGCCAAAGTAGACAAGTTACTAAACGAAAAGCGAACCATGCATATGTCGTAAGCTGACACTAACAGACCCATCGCTTAGTCTCTTCGGGATCACTAACTCTGAGTTCCTGAAATTACATACAGACAATATGTGTGCTCTTCTTCTACGGGAAAATAGAAGACTTTCCAAACGTTCACTGTTGTTAAATATAACGGACAATGTCGCCAGTTAAGTCTTATGGCTCTTGATAAACCATCAAGTTCTTGAGGTTTATAGTCCCTCCTAATTGAAACTGTCTCGTTTAAGAGGACATGTTTTCTTTTATCACATGCCCTTACGATTTCCAGTCACGGCGTAAGGGGATCGTGGCTCTGAGCTAGATGAAGCCGGGGCCTTCTCTGCCTCTATGAATTCATTGTTGTTGGTTTTTTTTAAGGTGTGAGATACTTGAGGCCGTCTGGCCTTTTCTCGGAGCGCAAAGAAAATCCTATTGATATGCATGAGCTACGGCCTGGATTGTAATACCGGGACTTGCTGTGAGGGGAATGGTTTATCTCTCTATTGGTTTCTTCCCCAATACCTAATAGCGGAACTGTTTCTTGTCTTTTTGTTATTCAAGAGTTTCATTTTTGATGAACAAGGCGGTGTGCCGTCTTTGGAAAACCCATTATAAAATATGAAGTAGTTGTAATATTCGTACCCATATCCGGTCCTATCTTTTAGGAGATTGTCGCTGGGCGGAATGACTCGGAGAGCCCAATTTGGCTGGTTCGATCTCGGCTCAGTGTGGTGGTATGGAAAGGTGCGCAGATGCGCCAGTGTCGTGTCGGTGGATTTACCGGCACGTGAAAGAACTTTCGCAAGACAGAATTCCGGCACATCGGCGTCTCCGAAAACCTTAAAGTAGTTATTGAGACATAAAACCATTATTATTATTATTATTATTATTATTATTATTATTATTATTATTATTATTATTATGTATTTATTGTCCATTTTAGTCTCTTATAGGCCGCGATTGCACAACTTCCTTTATTTTCTCACTTCTTTTCTCTACAGCCAGTATTCCTTCACTCTTTGCCTTACATTCGCTCGTTCTTCCTTCGAGAATACCCTTCCTCCTTGGTTTCTTTGGTTTCTCTACGGAGAGATCCGTCTTCTCTGCAATTTTCATCCTGAATACTATATGTACTATGCCTTTTTCCCTGAACCCATATTTTTTTAAGGTCATGATGGACTTGTTTCAGCCAACCAACTCTGTTGTTACCTTCTTCGTGTCGTCACCTTTGGTATAACAGCTTATTTTTAAACACTTTGTACTTGATTTTGGAGCTTGACAAGAGGTTCTGTGAATACGATATTAAAAGTAGCATTTCCAAAACCAGTGTGATAGCAGTAGGGAAGAGACGTAAGACGTAATTGTGGTCGGGAATACAAAACTGGAATATGTGGATCATTTCAGCTACCTGTGTTAAGGATGTATATTCTCCTACAATGGAAGTAGAGTAAGTAAGTGAAGTGCATAAAGCTAATGCAGTGAGCTCTGCATTTTGTAAGAGGGTCCCGGACAAAACTATCTTTATATCACTCTGTTTTCAGATCGATTTTGCTGTACTGGAGTTGACGCAGGATGAATTCAGGATACCTTATTCATATGTTGGAAGTACAGATCTGAAATGGGGAGAATGATTACTGTTAAGTACAAACAGGCGGAACAATGGCTTGAGGGTGGTTTGACCGTGGAGATGAAGTTTAGTTTAGGAATGCACTCAGTGGAAACTGTACGCATGAACCGCCTTCAGTGGTGGGAATGGAGGAGAACAGTTTACTTAGGAGTAGACTTTTCCATGGAGGGTAGGATAAGTAGAGGGAGACCAAGGTTACGATGGTTAGACTTAATTTTTGATGATATAATGACGAGAGGTGTAGAACTAAATGAAGGCTGAGAGCTAGTTGCAGACAGAAGATTTTGGAGGTGCTTACCTCACAGAGGCTTGCAGATTGACCGCTGAAAGGCTTGACCGTCTACGTATAGTGAAGATGTATGAATGCATGTTTTATGTATGTAGTTCGTCAATTTGTATATTTTTGAAGTGACCCGTTTAAGATGGTAACTGGTTAACCCAGTCGTAACACTATTTTTCTCTGTCGCTGCATATAGTTGATCGATGTGCATAATAATGTATGTACGTAAGTTGCCATCTATTTTCCCTTTTTCAGATCATCGGCGTTGTAAGTAATGGGTTTATGGCATATGATACCCTCTACATTTCGTGTTGATTTTCGTGATTGATCTAACAGACATGAAAAGAACGACGTTATGCAAGGAATTGGCATTTCCATGCAGAAGCTTTCCTAATTGCTGAATAAGATTTTCTAGTAATTACTGTAAAGCCATTGTTTTTCTCTGGAGCTGTTGCTCTGAAGTGTAAAAAGTTTGTAAGTAGTAATTCAAACTGCGAAGCTATTGTAAGCTAAGCTGTTTTCTAATTGAAATTCTATTGTTCTCTGACACAGATAAATGACACGAACAACTTTACGAAAGCACGAATTAAAATGAGAGCCCTTGTTTTCCTCCTCTTTTTGACGCCTGACTGTGTTTTGTCACTTGGTTCTTATTTTTCTGACTGTTCTCTATAGATCTCTAGTAAAAACAATTATTTCTTACCCTTCGACGGAAGAATCGTCCTGTCAGCTATATAACCTTGTTATGCTTTTCGATCTGTTGTAATACTCATATGTCTGTCTAAGAATACCACAGCCTTGTATAGGCCTAAATGCAGAAGGCTCAATTAATTTAATCTCTGCTGTCCTGTAGTGTAGTTGTACGGAAATGACTTAAGTATTTTAAGGCTTGAAGAATACCTCTCAGCTATTGAGGTTGTCACGGGAATTGTCTTCACCATTTTTAAAACTTGAACAGTTTTGAGAGCAATGGCGTATGGCCTCCGGGGAGACCTGGGACAGGTCTTTCCCTAGTAAACGGCTTATAGGCGACCTGTATGTCTGTGAGGATGGGGCCCTACCTATGATGGTTTCTAATGATGAAGACGGCACGCACACCCAGTCTCCGAGCCAAATGAATTAACAAATTAAGGTTAAAATCCCCGACCCGACCGGGAATCGAACCCGCGGCCCCTTGAACCAAAGGCCAGCACGCTTACCTTGGAGAGGGGCAGGCCATTGAGCTGGACATCCTCAAGATGAACTACTTTGTTGAAGTGAAGTGTAATGTCCTCTAAGTTATCAATTATGTTTCCTTCATTCAGCAACTACTCATGAAATACTCCTCTGTGGACCAAAAGATGATGAGAGTCTACATCATCATCATAGAGTTATAAATGTTGTCTTTGTTTGCATCATTCCCAAGTAGAACCTGCTCGAATTCAAGTAAGATTTTTTATGATGATATGTGTCAAGACGGGGTGCCAAACAATTAACATTGCTATCTATGATGATAGCAGCCCGCCTCTGTGGTTAGTGTGATTAGCTGCCACTCACAACATTTGAAAAGTGGCATGAGGACTGGAACGGGATAATTAATTTGTTGTTACTCTGTTAATGTACTTAAATATAATTATGTAGTTTTTACAGAGCATAAATTTACAGTGAAGTGTATACATTGGCTTGTAAGATATTTTGAAGTGTATATTATAGTTTTATCATTGTAGTAAGCTTGTTTAGTCTATATGGAGTATATCTGTATATTTTCATGGAGTATGACAAAGGCTATTGAACTTGTTGTTTAATGCCAAATAAAATGATTCAGTGATCCAGGGAATCCAGGTAGCTGTCGTAGCCGTCAGTCAACTGGAGTTACCCGCCAAGTCATCTCTCTACTCTTCTCAAACCCATAGCTTGAGCTCACCGGAATCTCTGCGCACCTCAACCCATCCCGCAGCAGACCTGAGAGAACCAGACTTGAAACTTTCCTTTTAAATCTTGTCACACTGTCGGGACTCCCAATACTACCGAATCCACGTCTTAAGGGGACTTAGCATCTAAGAGGAGAATTTTGTTACCTTCAGATGTGTAAAAACATTTTAAATTTGTTTGGACCTAGAATTAGGACACGAGTTCCTCCGAATTTTCTTGAGAGAGAATGTGGAGTGGATGGTAAATAGGAAAATCTACAGTTAGGATTGTCACTGTCAGCTGGGATCTGAATTTGTTTTTCCTTGTTTGAACTACTTCAGTGTCTAATGGTGACCGTGATTTTTATTTACCACTTCCGCTCAGCAGAGGTACAAGCCATTTCTGTCTTGTTATGAAGATAAGATATTACGCTGTAATTCCATTTCCGTCCGCCGCAACGTCTAGTTCTCCTTTTTCCCTCCTTTGTGAATGTTTTATGCACTGCAGGAAGCTACTTCTGTATCCCCTTCGCTCCTTTGCTTCTCGCTAAGTCTGCCATCTCTAAAGACACAAGAATCGACCAACTTAATAGAAGAATACATTTCCCATGAACTGTAAGGTACGGTTTGATACCAAATGTACTACACTCCATTACTGGATGGTATCAACAAATGGCACTAATTTTTATTCTATTTGAATTTGAATGCTCTCTCTCTCTCTCTCTCCCTCACACACACACACACACACACACACACACACACACACAGAGAGAGAGAGAGAGAAAGACATATTTTCTTCTGTACTACTTGAATATTAACCTGATACTTGGCTTTTATACTGGACTAGACAAATAATAGCCTGGCGGGTTTAATTTTTCTGTGGGTTTGTTTGTTTGTTTGTTTTCTTGGTTTGTTACAGTATCATGGGAAGATATTCATAGATAGATTTTCTTGAAATTTGGTAGTATTTAAATTGAGGATAAGGGCAAGCAGGACTTCAGCTACTGTATAAGTCGTTCTAAAAATTCAGCTTGAGGAAGTAGGGGGTTGGGTCCTTCAGAGGACGCCTTGGACATACAAATCGATGCATCTCTTTTACGGTCGGTTTTACAGGGAAATTACTCATAACAATATCACTTACAAACTTTTAAAGAATAAAGCGAAAAATGTGGGAAATATCAGTACCGGTAGTGAAAAGTTTAAGTCCAAGGGCTGGTAACTAATTCTATGTTGAGGTCATTCCGGCAATGTGTAAAGGCTTTTTTGCCTGCAATATGCTTTTTGAATATTAATCTGATCGTATCGTTGTTTTTATACTGGAAGGAATAGATCAAATTACGAGGAGGATGGAACTGCAAAGGGCCAGAGAGAGCCAGGAAGCGAGTACGTCGCGCCAGGCAGAAGTATGGCCACATACAGTATGTGCATTAGAATCTCGGGAACAACCTGAGGGGTCGACGAAGATGTTTAATTGCGTATGACAAAATGTAGCTTATGTAGAATGTTACTTACAAACTTACTTATGCGATACCTACGTGATTGTCCCGTCATCGACAGGTACACGAGCTGGTATCTCATGATACAACTTCGAGACCTTGCAAGACTACTTCTTTATCCGTATTGCTTGTTTTCTTCAAGCCCACCCCGCAAGTCTAGAGGTAGGGAGCGTGCTTCTTACCTGAGGCTCCGGTTCGATTGACGGCAACGTCGGATCTTTTACCTTTGATCTAAGGGCTGATTTCGAGGTCCACGCAGCCTTCGTGAGAAAAATTGCGAAGCTATGTGACCGTGTGGTCCCAGACAAGAAAGCAAAGTAAAACGGCCCCGGGGATTCTTCACACTGGCCACGTGTCACCTCGTAATCTGCTGGCTTGCGGGCTGAACAACGGTCGCTTGGTGAACCAAGGCCCATCACGGCTGTGGTGTTTGTGTGTGTGTGTGTGTGTGTGTTTTGTTTTCGTAAATTTCTCCCATGGAGCTCTTAACTTGTGGGTATGGAGAGGTGAGAACGCGACCCTAGTTGAGGCTAGCATCTATTCCACTTTACATGTGACTGGCTCTTCACTTTCATTTTTTTGCTATTTGACCTTCCTCATTCGACTCTTTTCTAATATTACCGCGCTCTTCAGGCCCCTTGTAATCAATAACTTCATTCTTCATTCTTCTTCTTTTCTCTCCAATGATTAATTATAGTAAACAACAATCAGCATCAAATTTACTTTATTTTCCTCTCCCTACTTTCGTATTTGACAGCTTAGTTGGAAATAGTCAAACGTTTGTGACTTGATATTTAAAAAAAATAATTCTGAAGTGAGTTAAATGCTCCGGCAATTTAGTAAGTATTTGAGTAGTCTGAGTAACTCTTCGGAAATGTCAAGGGTGGTAATAACCGCTGTCTTCCCAATCCTGTCCCCAGATAAATACAATTGCATCCACCACTACATTCATCACAACCGATCGAGTTGGCTACGTGGTACGTGTCGTTTGACTTCAAGCTTGTATTCGGGAGATAGTGGGAATCCCACCATCGGCAGCAATGAAAATGTTTTTATGTGGTTTACCATTTATACACCAGGCAAATATTGGGGCTGTACCTTATTTAAGGCCACGGCGACTTTCTTCCCAATCATTCGCTGCCGGAAACCTAGCTGAGTCAGTGCAACATTAAAACACTACCAGATTTATTTTTATAATTTTGCTTTACGTCACACCGACACAGATGTCTTTCGGCGACGATGGGATAGGGAAGGGCCAGGAGTGGGAAGGAAGCGGCCGTGGCCTTGATTAAGGAACAGTCCCAGCATTTGCCTGGTGTAAAAATGGCAAACCACGAAAAAAAAACATTTTCATTGCTGCCGATAGTGGGATTGGAATCCACTATCTCCCGAATGCAAGCTCACAGCTGCGCGACCCTAACCGCACGGCCACTTGCTCGGTCACTACCAGATTAAAACCATTGCACGCGGCACCGGTTGTAGCGATTTAGAATTGGGAACTATTTTTACCAGGTGATCTATTGTTTTGTACTTTAACTTTTAAATTCACGGAGAAGATGTTCTAATTTTTTGATTTTTGTTTAGGTTTCATACAATTAATTAACAGTGCAAATTAATTAAAATATTTTGTTAACTCCTCTATCATTATGCTTGGTCTTACCGGCACGGATTAATTGCTAATTAGGTGGATACAGGTCCGAGTTCAGGATGAGATGGTGGTGTTAATTGGTATTTTCAGAGGAAGTACAACTTGATGACCATCCTCGGTTCCAAATGAGTCTGCCATTTTAAGTTCATCGACTTACAAATGTAATATGATTATCATCATTATAAGCAGATCGAATTAACATGGCAGTAGGAGCTCATAGATATACTGTATAACTGAATAATAATAATAATAATAATAATAATAATAATAATAATAATAATAATAATAATAATAATCCCACCTTCTTTTACGGTTTTTAGATGTGTCGTAGTGATAATAAGAACACGGCTATCATCGTAGAGAGAAAATTAATTTAACCCACCAATGGCTGCTCATAGAGATCTTTTACACTAGCTGAATGTATAAGAAAATAGTTTATTTACGTTGCAGTGGCCGAAAGTGAGGCTTTACGTATGAGTTGATGAGACGGTTCGGCTGAAATTTCGAAATGAATACGTGAAACACTTCCGAATATTTAAAATAATATTAGGATGAACACATTATGCTATCATTCATTATATTGACTCCAACGAGCTAGAGCAGGGCCTCTCAAACGCCCAAACTCTCACGCGTGCAGAGCGAGGTGCATAGGCTCTGTGCACTGTGCATCGGTACCCTTCGCCTCAACTCGGCTTGACTCGGATGGTGTAGTGTGCTGAGAGCGACGAAGCGTTTGGTGGTAGACGACGTGTTTATCAGTGAAATAGACAAGCGCACGACAACAACATAATAATGGAGCAACCTGTTTCGAAGAAAGCAATGACTTCCGAAAGTCCATTTCAATCGAACTGGGAACTTTCGTATTTTTTTGTTTGTTTGTTTGTTTGTCGTGACGATAACGCCAAATGCTTAATCTGTGGGACGATAATTACGTGCGTAAGAAAATCATCTATTGAAAGACACTACAACAGACTACATTCGGAAAATTATTGTGAAATTATAGGCGACGTCAGAGAGAAAGAATTAAGGAAGTTGAAACAGCTTGAAGAAGAGCATTCTATATCCACAAATGAGTTTTGTTCCAGTACTGTAGCATTTTCATTTTGGTTACGGGTTCTGCATTTTTTAAAAATTATGTTTACATTCCTCTCAAACATGCATGTGTATTTCTAATTCACTTTTTTAATTTTTTTAATAACACTGGTAACCTTGTCCCATACAACTGTGCGTCTCCGCTCACCACACGTAAACATTTCGCAGTGGGGGAGAAACAGCAGTGAAGGTGAGGAACGCGGAGACAGGCCGAACGGGGAGACAGGTGTAGGGAGAGAGGAGTGGGGGTCCGCACTCTGGTCAACCAAGCGAAGTCGTCTTTTGCACCGTGCACAGTGCATGCACCGCGCGCATGCACCCTGAGAGGCCCTGAGCTAGAGTAACAAAGAGGCCATAGAGGGACAGTATACCCGACATCAGCACGCCTTGCGGAGGCAAGTTCATGGAGGGCAGCCATGTTCTGAGTTATCAAAATAAAGAGAGTTGGCGCGAGAACATACGATGCGGTGATATGGAAATTTGGCGTGCCGATTTAACATCGTGAGTTGTAAGAAGTGAAAAGTTAGATTCTCGCCTTCAAGAATGCCAGCCAGCCGTATGCCCAGCGTACGGCTGCACTAATCGGAGTAAGGTGATTGATACTGTTCCTTTTTTTCAGGCTTATCATAAGCGATGATTTCTTGGTACCTGTTTATCTTTTTGCCTTGAAAGTTCATTTTTGTTGCAATCTGGTGTTGGTGTATGATTCATTGAAGTTTGATATTCAGGTTCTTTCTTTTTTCTCTGTCTCTCTCCATAATGGTCCTGAAGACTTGTCTTGTGCTTGGGCATTGGTTTGATGTAGTCCTATCCAACGTACACCAAGCATGGTAAACACGGTCTTTTGCTGGTGTTCGTGAAATTTATGAAGTGTTTATTGTACACCGAGCGAGTTGGCCGTGCGGGTAGGAGCGCGCAGCTGTAAGCTTGCATTCGGGAGATAGAACTCCACTATCGGCAGCCCTGAAGATGGTTTTTCCGTGATTTCCCACTTTCACATCAGGCAGATGCTGGGGACGTATCATAATTAAGGCCATGGCCACTTCCTTCCCACTCCCAACCCTTTCCTACCCTATCGTCGCCATGATACCTATCTGTTTTGGTGCTACGTAAAGCAACTTGTAAAATAAAAGTTCATTGTAGACGTCAGTCGGATTAATATTTAAAATTAGGCTACACTTTATAATGGACCATTTTCAAGGTTAAATTTCAGCTACTAATTCTAGTATGATACAGTAAAAGAAAAAAAAAAGCAACGTATAAGCCAATGTCGTCTAAAGTATAATAAATACTTTTACTGAGCGAGTTGGCCGTACGGCTAGGGTCGCGCAGGTATGAGTTTGCATTCGGGATATAGTGGGTTCTAATCCCACCGTCGGCTGCCCTGAAGATGGTTTTCCATGGTTTCCCGTTTTCGCACCAGGCAAGTGCTGGGACTGTACCTTAATGCCAAGGGTGCTACCTTCCCAATCCTAGCCCTTTCCCCTCCCGTCGCCGAAAATCTTCAGTGTGTTTGTGCGACGTTAAACAAGTAGCAAAATAAATAAATAAATAAATAAATAAATAAATAAATAAATAAATAAATAAATAAATAAATAAATACATTAAACAATTTTAGTAGTACTCATGGGGATGTAATACGTTTAAAAATATAAGAATGAGGTTGTAACCTGTCGTAGGTTCCTTTCGTTTTAAGGACTTCCTTCATAGCCTAAATACTCATTTATGTCCGCGGTTTTTGTCATTTACGCTTAACCATAACAGCAAGCAGGATAACGCTCGTGTTCCGAATTCATGGCCTGTTCGTATGTCACTGTATGCCGATTCTCCTTATTTCCTTTTCGAACTACCCTACAATCAACTCATCGTGGTGTTGATCTCGCACTGCAACATCAATGAAGTGACGCAATTCGGACTTTATGATTATTAATGCTCTAAGCTTTCGGCTAACGATTAATATTGTAGATCAGTGATTCTGTAATGCACAATTTCAATATTTTTCGTCATTCAACAACCACGCCTCCTTGCTTATGTGACCATCGAAAACATGGCGGACGTTCGTTAATTTAGCTTCAGCCAGGCAGCGCTTCCACCTCTCCATGTTATTCTAGCTCGTTGATTGACTCACATCATGCAGTGTAGCCGTCTGGTTTGTATGTAAGTAACTATTTTACATACATCGCGGCCAACTAGATTGATGCTCCTTTTACCGGCCTGGACAATCGTTTGTGAAGCCCATTATAGAGCTGGCCGTCAAGGACACAAGAGGCACTCGCTTCTCCAGGGAAATATGGAATGATAACCCGAGTTTCAGTGGAAAACTTCGGTAATGTACTAACAGTAACTGGTAGATGAAAATCTCGGGCGCCTGGCCGAGTGGCTCAGACGGTTGAGGCGCTGGCCTTCTGACCCTAACTTGGCAGAATCGATCCTGGCTCAGTCCGCTGGCATTTGAAGGTGCTCAAATACGTCAGCCTCGTGTCGGTAGATTTACTGGCACGTAAAAGAACTTCTGCAGGACTAAATTCTGGCACCTCGTGTCTCCGAAAACCGTAAAAGTAGTTAGTGGGACGTAAAGCCATTATTATTATTATTATTATTATTATTATTATTATTATTATTATTATTATTATTATTATTATTATTATCTTCGTAGATTGCAGGGAAATATTAAGTTATAATGACTTTAGTCATGTCTGTGTCTGTTAGGTCATCAGCCCAGAGGCTGGTTGGATCCTCAAATAGCACCACCAAAGGTTATGCGGTTATAAGGAAACAACAAAAACCAATGGCAGCACCAAAATGAGGCGTACTAGGCAAGACGAGGAGTGAGATAGTTTGCCATTGCTTTCCTCACTGGGTCAGAAAGTGCTATTGCAGCACGACTGACCCTATGAGTAACACCTTTCATAACACTCAGATGCACTAGTCGTGCTCTGAATGTCATTACTCAGCACCACCCATACCCCAGCAGCTTCCATATTGTCACAGCCATGGATGAGACTGGGACTTCGGTGAAAGCTACACTTTACTCTGGCCTGTGCCAAGAGATGGATACAAAAGTACTGTATCCATCAAGAAATGGCAGCAGGCAATGACTTCAGTCATACTTACACATTATTAAAACTTTTGTAACATTTTCAGTATGTCCATTGCCAGCCGTGCAGATTGTAAGTCTAGCTTACATTGGTGGCTATACAATGTGGATAGTAGAAGAAAGAGTTAATTGTATGGGCTATTTGGGTAACATTTCCCAGAACTCCCAACAGTTCCAGTTTAATGAGCCTTATTTCAAATCAAGACTTAGAAAGTGTATATATATACTTACCAAACGTATGTCTGTAACCATTTTTACCTGCTGTTTGACGTTTTGCAGAAAAAAAGCAGTACAGTACCCTCCAAGCAAAACATGCGTTGGAAATCGCTTGTTTTCACATTGTCACTTTAGCCAGATGCCCTCTTCCTAGTGTCTTTACGTCGCATCGACACAGATAGGTCTTAATACTAATTTTAATGTTATTTGCTTTACGCCCCACTAACTATTTTTACGGTTTTCGGAGACGCCGACGTGCCGGAATTTAGTCCCGCAGGAGTTCTTGTACGTGCCAGTAAATCTACCGACACGAGGCTGACGTAATTTAGCACCTTCAAATACCACCGGACTGTGCCAGGATCGGACCTGCCAAGTTGGGGTCAGAAGGCCAGCGCCTCAGCCGTCTGAGCCACTCGGCGCGGCCAGATAGGTCTTATGGCGAAGATGGGATAGGAAAGGCCTCGGAGTTGGAAGGAAGCGGCCGTGGCCTTAATTAAGGTACAGCCCCAGAATTTGCCTAGTGTGAAAATGGGTAACACCGGCCGAGTTGGCCGTGCGCGTAGAGGCGCGCGGCTGTGAGCTTGCATCCGGGAGATAGTAGGTTCGAATCCCACTATCGGCAGCCCTGAAAATGGTTTTCCGTGGTTTCCCATTTTCACACCAGGCAAATGCTGGGGCTGTACCTTAATTAAGGCCACGGCCCGTTCCTTCCAACTCCTAGGCCTTTCCTATCCCATCGTCGCCATAAGACCTATCTGTGTCGGTGCGACGTAAAGCCCCTAGCAAAAAAGGGGTAACCACGGAAAACCATCTTCAGGGCTGCCGACAGTGGGATTCGAACCCACTATCTCCCGGATGCAACCTCACAGGATAAATTATTAGACCGCTTTTGAACAGTATAGCAGAAACTGTGAATGAAAAGTTAGTGGCGTCAGAATAGATTTCATACAAACCATTAGGCAGGAAAGTTCTCAGAGTTTGATAGAAAAGTAGAATTATTTTCATTAATATGTGGTAACAAACTACGGCCTTAGCTGTTATGTGCAGGCAGTCATGAAGACCGTCTGCGCGTCAATTTCGACATTTCGTTTTACTCTACCAGATGGCAGAGGAAACAGTTCTCTGGGTTGATTTTTGGCTGAGTGTTAGTTATTTTTGTTGTCATTAATGCTTTCACGGCCCGTACTTAAAGACATGATACTGTATAGGCTTTTGGGCTTATGCCGTGTCAAGAAAATAAGGTGAGATTCTTAACGTTTCGCAGGGAACTGTGCTCTGCGTTCTCAGAAGAAATCTCGACTGTCCACGAGAAAGGCTTCTTAAACAATGTCACTTTAAATTTAGACGGATAATAGAAGTGGAGACATGGTACGTTCATTCGCCACCAGATGGCTCCCAGTGTCATTGTTTAAGAAGCCTTTCTCGTGGACAGTCGAGATTTCTTCTGAGGACGCAGAGCACAGTTCCCTGCGAAACGTTAAGAATTTCAACTTATTTTCTTGACATGGCATCAGCCCAAAAGCCTTTACAGCATCATGTTAGTTATTTTTGTCTGTTAAACGTGGAATGTGTCACCACAGATCTTTAACATGCCGATATCGCACGGCATGAAGTATCGAATTGACGTCTTTCCGTCCTTGAATACTCCGTCTGCCTCTCGTGGGATCCGGAGGCTAACACTCTACAACTAACAGAGGGGGTTGTTATAACTCCAGTCTCAGACTTCGCTGTGTCATTTCTGTGTGAATAATATTACTTCATCCGAGTTCTCTAGACCTAATATAAAAGAGATCTAGACACTTTTAATGAATTGCTGCACTTGAATAATTTTAAAAATCTAATAAAAAAATATGACGCACTATGTCAAGCTCAAGGTTTTCCGCGAACGTGATGAGCAATATACTTGTGGTAAGTTCTGCTATGTACCTAAATACCTATCTATATATATAAAATAACTTGTCCTGACTGACTGACTGACTGACTGACTGACTGACTGATTCATCATCGCCGAGCCAAAACTACTGGACATAAAGAAATGAAATTTTGGGGATACATTCATATTAACATGTAGGTGCACGCTAAGAGAGGATTTTTGGAAATTCCGTCGTTAAGGGGGTGAAAAGGGGGTGAAATTTTAAAATGAGTGTATCTATATCTCCAAACTTGCTAAGTTTACAGACGTAAAAATTGGTATTTAAAGTCTTCTCTAAAAATGAGGAATTACGTATTTTTTTGTTTTCAGAAAATCCCAATAGGAGGGGGGAAAAGGGTGAAAAATGGGTTGAATGTCTTTAATCAGGATACCGGTACTTATATCTCAGAAACTGAAAATATTACAGACCTGAAAATCTGTACTTTTGATCTCTTTTAAAAATAAAGAAACACTTGTTTTTTTGTTTTTGGAAAATCCAATTACTGGGAGGGTGGGAAGGGGGTGAATTTTTAAAGTGACTGTATCTATATCGAGAAACTTTGAAAGTTTACAGATCTAAAAATTGGTGCATAGAATCTACTTTCAAAATAAAGAAACACGTATTTTTTTGTTTTCGGAAAATCCCAATAGGAGGGGTGAAAAGGGGTGAAAAATGGTTGAATTCCTTTAATATGGATCCTTATATTTCAGAAACTGAAGATGTCACAGACCTGGAAATCGGTATTTGGGATCTCCTTTATAAATAAAGAAACATGTACTTTTCGTTTTTGGAAAATCCAAATAGTGGAGGGTTGAAAGGGGGGTGAATTTTTAAAATGAGTGTATCTATATCTCAAAAATTTTAAAAGTTTACAGATGTAAAAATTGGTACTTAGAATGTCCTTTCAAAATAAAGAAACACGTAGTTTTTGTTTTCGGAAAATCCCAATAGAAGGGGTGAAAAGTGTGAATAAGTTGTTGAATGTCTTTAATGAGGATACTTATATCTCAGAAACTGAAGACATTACAGACCAGACAGTTAGTGTATGGAATCTTCTTTCAAAATACAGAAACATGTATTGTTTTGTTTTTTGGAAAATCTAATTAATGGGGGTTAAACAGGAGTGACAAATTGGGGTGAATTTTTAGAAACACTATATCTACAGTATATCTCAGAAACGTAAAATGTTACAGATGTAAAAACTGGTATTTGGAATCTCCTGTTAAAGTAAACAAACAGGTATTCTCGGAAAATCCAATGAAGGGTAGGGTGGGTGGTGAGGGGGGGGGGGGTGAAAAATTGACAAATTAATTGAATTAGTTGTAAGAGTATACTTACATCTAAGAAAATCTAAAGTTGTTACATACGTAAAAAGTGGTATTTAAATCTTCTTTAAAAATAAAACGACGCGTTTTGGGGGAGGGGAATCATCTTTTGGGGCGGATGTGAAAAGGAGTTGAATTCGTTTCATGAGGGCACATATCTCAACATCTGAAGATAATCGGTATTTTGAAGATCCTTTACTATTAAAGAAACAAATATTCTTTGCCGGAAAATTCACTTAAGGGGGTGGGGGGAGTGTGAAAGTAAGTGAAAAAGTTAATTATTTTTATGGGAATACTTATATCTCAAAACTGAAGGTAACACACGTAAACATTGGTATTTGGAATCTCCTTTAATCATAAAGAAACACGCCTTCTTTTTTTGGGAGGGTGGGGGGGTAAATCAACTTAACCGCGGTGGGGTGAAGACGGAGGTGAGGCCAATTGATTTTACTGTTCCTTATGTACTTATAAGGAGCCTCCGTGGCTCAGGTGGCAGCGCGCTGGCCTCTCACCGCTGGGTTTCGTGGTTCAAATCCAGGTCACTCCATGTGAGATTTGTGCTGGACAAAGCGGAGGCGGGACATGTTTTTCTCCGGGTACTCCGGTTTTCCCCGTCATCATTCATTCCAGCAACACTCTCCAATATAATTTCACTTCATTTGTCATTCACTAATCCTTGCTCCAGAGGAGTGCGACAGGCTTCGGCAGCCGGCACAATTCCTATCCTCACCGCTAGCTGGGGGCTTTATTAATTCCATTCCTGACCCGGTTGAATGACTGTTGATTTTCAGTGGACTTATTCTGATCATAAACCGATCATTTTTAATCTTTCTGGGTTCGTTTTCAAGTGCCATCCTTTCCTTTGGAGAACCTTCTTAGATTACAGTAGATTCTTCTGGCAAATAAATAGAAATTTAAACACATTTGAAATAAACGATAGGTATAAGATTGATCGTGCAATTATTCACTTCTCTAATGAGGTCAATAATACACGGAAGTATGTCATTCGTATCGCCAGAAGTCCTGCGCACTTGCCTACGGGCGACAATGTTGCTGGTCATACTGTCATCAATGACAATGGCAGCAGATGTAATTTACCGCCAAGTAGAAGTCTTGCATCTTGCTGTGGGGTCCAGAACAATAATAATATTAATAATAATAATAATAATAATAATAATAATGATAATGTTCTGGACCGTCGTCAAAATGTGCGGACCGTGCTGGAAACGGGTCCTGGACGGGTATTGACTACGATTGCTGTCCGGCCGCCGGTTCAGTACCGCCAAGGCACCTAAGGCACCTAAGAGGACACCACGCCGGATCTCCTCAAGAATTTCATCCACACTAAAAATGCTTATAGGAAAGCATGGCTAAGATTTAGGGGACCCAACTGACCGGGTGGATTATCTGGACCTAGCCCGGGAAATACGAAATCGATTGCTGGAAAAACGATTGAAAAATGGGAGGAACTTTGCCGTAATCTCTCAGTAAACGAGTCAGATCGCGAATATCGGCGGGTTATATATAAAACGTTAAACATTCAATTATAAATTTCAGTATAATACCGTAGCGAAGCACGGGTATCTTGCTAGTCATCTATATAAATACATTTGTACGGGGTCCGCTGTCTATAATTTAGTTTGCTTTGACAGTTTTTCAGATATTTATCATTTTTAAGTCAACTCAAGACCGTATCAGTGGTTTTAAAGCTTTTGTCCGTCTGTTCCACCATCACGGCGAAACGGCAGGGTAGATCTCAACCAAACTTCATAGTTAGCGGATACTCATCCAGGAGCACGTTTAAATATGCATATGACTTAAAAATCACTGAATAGACTGGATGTTGATAGGAAAACCAGAACAGGTTTTTTTCAATTTTCTCTTATACTATTGATTTTCTGTAAAATCCCTAGACTAGGTATAAGTGAAACATTCCTTCATTTTAAACTACTCTTGTTATGTACATAATTTCTCTTTCTCTTCAAATGACAGAGAAAATTACTATTTTCTGCGGGTTTCGTGCTCTGCGTTGGATGACGGGCACTCTCGCAGACCGGTTACCATGGCAACGTCTGTGACTGCTTGCCAGCAGGGAAGTAACTTTAATGCCATTTTCGTCATCATTCCTGTAAACTCGTGTTTGTTCTTTGGGTAGAAGGCGAGACAGATGTCAAGCTGCTATTCTGTGGGAATACTGTTGAAGGTTACAATCATCTTCGAATAGCACTAAGGGTGTCTGTTAAGATTTCAACAGAACCGCGGACTGTAGCCCATTAGTTCATACCGTATGGTGTTTTTCTCGTATAGGCATATGCTATAATTTTGACTGTATTTCTCTTCTACTTCTGTTTTCTGTTTTAATTTCTTGCCTCTGCTTTGCCTGTTTAGGCTTAAGTAATATCAACATAAATCATCTTCTCATCTGTTTACCTAAGCATATCTGCGGCTAAATTTCTTCTTTGTTACCGCTTTCTTAAATTCGTACTCATATCATCACAATTTAGTGAGGGACATTTAATTCTTCCAATACATCCACTTAGTGTTGACGTATTTTTCCTCCCGGCTGTCCTCAGTTATCCTATTTTCATTTAACGTCGACTTTCTTAACTGTGTTATTTTCTTTCTTAATTTCTCCTTATGTGTGCGAGCGCTAATCCCTCAACCTGGACACTCTTTCCTTTGAGGAAAAATTCCAGGCTGTTCAAATGTGTAACTTTTTGGCCCCGAAAATTATCGAAATATGGAGGCAGTTTCAATGACGGTGCAGATCTTCGTTTCGGGGTAATTGGTGGCTCTGAAACCAGTGAGATCTTCGTTTTGGGGTAATTGGTGACTCTGAAACCAGTGAGATATTCGTTTCGGGGTAATTGGTGGCTCTGTAACCAGTGAGATCTTCGTTGTGGGGTAATTGGTGACTCTGAAACCAGTGAGATCTTCGTTGTGGGGTAATTGGTGACTCTGAAACCAGTGAGATCTTCGTTTCGGGGTAATTGGTGGCTCTGAAACCAGTGAGATCTTCGTTTCGGGGTAATTGGTGGCTCTGAAACCAGTGAGATCTTCGTTTCGGGGTAATTGGTGACTGTGAAACCAGTGAGATCTTCGTTTCGGGGTAATTAGTGGCTCTGAAACCAGTGCATGTATCCGTTTGTCAAGGCCAATACGGAAGCTAGATAGAGCGACGCATGAAGTCGCCTGTGCATGCATTGAAGAAGGTATCTGATGGTATCTTTTCATCTTGGTAGGAGTTGAGTTAGATAAGTAAGTGCAGAATCTTGAAGTTCCACTTTTACATTATTTGGAGAACGTAACTTGTAACTTAAAAATTCGTCATAGTATGAAATAAATGAAACATACGCATCGTTTTGGAACAGAAACAAAGCTCCTTATTTGAAACTATTCATTAATAAAATAATTACGTTATTGTTAATAGTTACGTTATTACGTTAACTGACTACTCTAACAGTTTTCTGGGGTGTCGAGATGCCAGCATATTGTCCCGCAGAAGTTATTTTACGTTCGAATAAATCTACCGACACGAGTCTGAGGTATTTGAGCACCTTATACAACCGCACTAAGGCAGGATCGAACCTGCCAAGTGGAGCTCAGAAAGCCAATCAATGCTTTAACCGTCTTCGCCACTCAGCCCTGCAAACTATTTATTACGTCAGTGAAGTCTGTCTTGCGCAGTGAAGATCCCAGATTCCATAATGGTCATCAGCTCATCAGCGTCGTCCTTGTGTGCTACATGGTTGTGTCTTGTATCTTGAAATAGTTTCCATTAGAGGTTTCCTAATGGCTAGCCGCTCGTCCCGCATGTCAAGCTGCGCGACGTCTTTGTTCCAGGCTGAGAGAGGATCAAGGGTTATGGTGCAGCTGGTCGTATTGAATTTTCCCTCTCCTCCTTGCACTCGCCGCATCTAGCCGCTCTTACCCTCATCAAAAGAAAAATGCAATTTCATTCTCTACGGTCCAAGAATCTTTACTACCTGCCGCAAAGAACTTTAATCCCAGCTGCACACTTTCTGGAAGGTTGAGTAGAAGTGTTGTTACCAGGTAAGTACGGACTGGACGTGTTAATTTTGCCGCAATTTTACATCTTACTTTTTTAATATAGCAAAATGTCTTCACCTACTGTATTTCCACAGTTTTACTAGTATCTTAAAACAGTAATAATAATAAATAATAATAATAAATAATAATAATAATAATAATAATAATAATAATAATAATAATAATAGTGTATAAAATGTACAGTATTTCGAATCGACTCCGTGGGCGACCTGCGCATCTGTGAGGGTGGAATTTAATGTTGAAAATGACAGAAATATCCAGTCCCCGAGCCAGAGGAATTAACAAATGAAGATTAAAATCCACGACCCGACCGGGAATTGAACCCGGGGCTCCTTGGACCAAATGCTAACCAGTTGGCCACAGAGCCGGACAAAACCGTAAATGACAGACCTGGTTGGAGCGCTTTAATTTTTCATGACTGTCCTCACAAGCAAATTGCCACATCCTTGGTGCTGTAACTTCTGAATTAGGCATAAAAGTAATATGAAAGTGATACTGGGCACTACAGGTTGGACTGTACAACCCTCCTGTGACCGAGCCAGCAGTGGAGCGGCGAGCAGCAAAACGTGAGGAAGTCCTCTCATCTCGTCATTTATGCAGGGATGTGTCTAGCTGTGGTGTATTATCATCTGCCGATCTGGCCACGGAGTATCCCAACTTCGATTTGGAGGCCTTGCAGTGGAAGTAGACAGCTAATTCTTTTGGTCTTCTATAATAATGTTATCAGAGTATTAAGGTAGGATGTGACATTTCTCATGTCAGCAAAGGACTTGGGTAGATGAAATGAAATGAAGTGAAATAAAATGAAATTGACGAGACTGAGCTGGCTTGGTGCAGAGCCAACCTAAGAGTATGGGCTCTCCTCGTGTTTAAATCTCGTACCGGTTGCAGTCTGTCTGTGTACGATATCTATAAACGTAACCCTTTGATACGCCATTTCAGAGTAATTCCTTTGAAGTAGAAGCAACATCGGATTTCTTCCTGAATGTATCGCTTGTGGCGAGTGGAGCTCGTATGCTACCTTCAGATCGGCAGTATTGAATTTCTGCTGCCTTTCGCTACTCAGTGCATGTTTCTTTCTTTGTATGCGTTTTCATTACGAGCGGATTGGTTTCTATTTAAATGTAAGGTTCTTCGCATTCCAAGTAGTTTTTAATATCTCACTGATATTGACTTACTCCCTTCAAGATTGAATCCTATTTAAGTCTACTGCGACTCGTGACGACGAAGTTACAGCCCCGACTGCGAAAGAATAATGTGTGTTTGGAGAAGTCTTTTCCCAGTGCACAGCGGCAGTCTTCATTGCGGGCTGAGGTTGTGTTGCAGAGGAGGGTTTCTTACTATTTCTACTTATTATTGATTGATTAATTATTTCATTAATTAATTGATACTAATGTGCATCGGGCTTGCAGTTTAATCTCGACTGATTCCTTCTAGTGACATAGAAATTAGGGAGGGTGGTGATTGTTGTTTTAAAGGGGGCTGGGCAGCATGGTTATCTCGACCATCGAGGGTTATGAAAAAAGGAGGGCTATCCAGAAAGGAGTGATGCAGGGCTGTAGTTTGTCAGGCAACCACCACCACTTTTTTTTTTTTTTTTTTTTTTTACAGTGTTCGTATAGACCATAGAGTAAAATAAATCAAAAGGCAATATGGAAGAGCAGTCGCAGTTCAAGGAGAGAAAATCAACATTCTGAGACTTGCTGATGGTGTTATTTTACCTGAATCAGCAGAAGATCTGGAGAAATTGCTGAACTGGACAAGTCTTGAAGGAGGAGTACAAGAAGAAAATATATAAATCCAAAACAAAAGTTATGAGATGCAGTCGAATTATGTCCTGCGATGCAGGAAATATTAGTTTAGGAGATGAAGTCTTACAAGAGTCAGTTGAATATTGTTACTTACATTGAAGAATAAATACCAACGAACGCAGAAATTTACAAGTTGCTTTACGTCGCACCGACAGATAGGTCTTATGGCGACGTTGGGATATGAAAGGGCTAGGAGTGGGAAGAAATCGGCCGGGGGCTTAATTAAGGTACAGCCCCAACATTTGCCTGGTGTGAAAATGGGAAACCACGGAAAACCATCTTCAGGGCTGGCGACAGTGCGGTTCGGAACCACATTTATTCACTTTCCCCAGAGATATTTACGTAGGCTTTTAAGAAGAGTTTTCTGAGGACTTTTGTGTGAAGAGTGCTAAGTACGGACGTGAAACAACAAGTAGCTCGGAAAGAAAGAGAATATAAATTCTAGAAGCATGGTGTTACCTACAGAAATTGCCGAAGGTGATGCGGGTAGTTCGTAACACAAGTGAAGAGATACCGAATCGAGTTGGTAAGAGAAGAAAGATTTGATCAGAAGATGAAATAGAATAATAGGACACATCTTGAGACAACCGGGACTTACTCATTTAGATTTTGTGGGGTGTTTCGAAGGTAAGAATGATATGGGTTGGCCGAGGCATGATTATGGCGAACAGGATTGGCTGTTTTCAACTTCGAAAAGCGTGGAAAAATCCATGCAATTATTCCAAAAATGTTTGTAATGGTGCTTGTTGAATGGGTCATTAGCTCTCGTCGAACCATTAACTGTACTTGGCTGTGATTACGTTGTGTGTCCGTTGAGCTCACGAGTGGGCGTGAGAGGGTGGATTTGATTAACGCCCAACAGCAATCAACGTCCATCACCTGCCGCCACTCATAATGGACTAACTCACCCGGCCCGCTAGTTTTTCGGCTCGCGTCTAGCTGCCTAGAGGATGAACAGTTTCATCATTACTTCTTCTTTAGTGGCTATCGGACATGGTCAGAAGTTCGAAGTACGGTGTTTATAGTATCTTGAGTCGCGCCCATCTCACTCCTCATAACCTCTCCAAAAGAAATGCCGGCGTAGTATTTCTAGCCATGGCACTAGTACACAGTTTTACGAACACACACCGTCTGTGTGTTGATCCCAAATCACTCCCAAATATAGAAATTATGAGTGGTCTGGCGTAGCAGTGCGTTCAGGAGAGGCAGCTTCATCATTTTTTTCTCGCGGCAGATGCTTCAGTTGAACCTAACTTAAGGTCACGCCGCTTTCTTCCGGTCCTAGCTTTTTCCTATCATATCGTCATCGAAAACTTCAGTTAATGTGACGTTGAACCGCTTGCAAAGAAGAAAAAAGAGACATCTTGACACAGATATCACGTAGGTACAAGTGTACCGTGAATTTATATAGCGAAATACACGTTGTCGGGGTTTCGATGAGACCGATTGACCGCACCATATTCCGACTACTTTCTGTAAACCATCACGCACTGCCATCCCCATTACGAATTAACAATGGTACGGTTCTGTAGCAGTTGGCTATGCAGTTGTTACGTTGAGTCTGTGTAGAAGGCCTGGAAATTCGGGTTCGATTCCAGAGGTCGTCCAACTCTTGAACTCGCAAATTTTTCAGATAACACTGCTTTAAGAGCTTTTCTTTAAATAATTTACTTTTTTAACAGTGTCATTCGAGCCTGCACAGAGTATCATTCGAGAAGTGGTAATTGGCCTCCGACTTATTCACCGCGGTGAATTACTTTATCTTGAGTGAACTATCGGAAACATTTTAGCCGAGCTCTGCAATTCTGAGCTGCGGCAAGTACCTTGTGAAGTCACAGAGGCGGTTGTGGTTACTGGGCGATGTGCAGACTGCTGCCCTGGGATTTCTGGAGTTCCTTTAATTGTGTGGAGAAGCGCATTCTGTGTTAATGTTGGGAAATGTTTCACAGCGCACTTTACCTGCTAATCGTCAGCTGTTTATACAAAGATGTAGTGAAGAGATTGTGCCAACTTCAGTGATTCTAGGAAAGTAAATCTGTGTTACTCTTTATTGCATAGTCTGCTTTCTTTGTGGACTTTAAATACTTATTAGACAGGTTTAGCATGCTTGGTTTTCAGTACATTGTGGCCTCTAAATTATTATGTTAGGGAATGACTATGGAAGGCCAGTGTAAAGAGAGCAGTTGCTTAGCGTATTGGGTTAGGGGCGTAGCAGTCGAGTTACAGGCGTGGGCCTTGCATGTGGAATGGTTTTCCGCCCGTGTATGGAGCCACAAATTAAGGTAGATTATAGAGTTATTCATGCATGCATTCATTCATAAATCCACCCATGCATTTATTATCGACTCATGGAATGCTCTCTCCTCAGTTGGTGGTTATCCGTGACTGGGAGGGAAGTGTTTATTCATTCATGCATGCTTGACAGTTCAATCATGGAATCATTCATTAATTAACTCATTCATGCATTCATGTAGCCGTATGTGTAGTGTCTGTTGAATATAAAGGAGAACTCTGTACAGACTTATGACAAATAAGTAAATAATAGTCGAGTTACGTTTTCACTTGCTTCCCACTTCGGCGGCGGCGGTTCCACTCTCAGTCAATGCATTTGGGAATTTGTAATGAAAAATCACATCTCCGTAGTTCGAATTTCACATAAAACTGGAGATCCAGTGGCTATGCTTACGATGCCAGAAGTCACGTAAAACTGCAGACTTGCTCGTGTATTCGGTTAGACACTTTGTATGCTCAATGTTGTAGGCTCGAATCCCGGTAGAGTCGCCCAGCATTTAAGGACGCCTACATGTAAAGGATTCGTGTAAGTAGATTTGATGATACGCACCTTTTCAGGTCAAAATTCTGTCGCTCTGTTAGCTCTTTAAACCAATTGGACCGAGCTCGATAGCTGCAGTCGCTTAAGTGCGGCCAGTATCCAGTATTCGGGAGATAGTAGGTTCGAACCCCACTGTCGGCAGCCCTGAAGATGGTTTTCCGTGGTTTCCCATTTTCACACCTTAATTAAGGCCATGGCCGCTTCCTTTCCACTCCTAGCCCTTCCATGTCCCATCGTCGCCATAAGACCTATCTGTGCCGGTGCGACGTAAAGCAACTAGCCAAAAAAAAAAAAAATCTGAAATTGATGGGGAGTTAACCTTTTAAAATGTAAGCCAGTAGTTTTTCAAGACTAGTGATATCGAATAAACTTGTTGGCTGCGCGTTATGGGCTATGTAACTTTGCATTGAGAGGTGGTGATTTCAAACCCCTCTGTCGTCAGCCTTGATTTTTGTTTTCCTTTTTTTTTCATTTTTCATTTGTCCATCAGGAAAATGCTTGGGCTGCACCTGACTTAAGTCTGCCACACACGCGCACTCTTGAGTTAAATTCTGAAATGAACACTCCAGGAGATAAAGCAAGAGTGCGAGTGTGTGGCCGATACTTCCGGATTTGAGTGGAGTGTGAAGTTTCAGCTTTTTGATATTGAGTGCATACGCCAGAAGTGAGTGAGTGAATTTGTGCTTGCAAATTGTATAAAATTGTTTAACATGGCAGATAATTGTCAAATTTCAACAGAGTTAATGTGCGAATTTATTGAACCTTATCAAGAACAAGAATCTTGGTGGAAAATAAAATAGCCAGCTTAGGCTAACAGTATTTTATGGAGTGAAGCATGCGCGAAACTTGTTAAATTTATTCAGCCAACTTTCCCAACTACAGACTAACATTTTGTTATTAAGAAAATACATGTGTAATAAAGTACGAAAGTGAATAAATCCAAACGTTCTGACTCTGGGACCGACAGTATTTTCAAGCTGTCATTGTGATATTTTATTTTACTGTTATTCACATGGGACCAGGAAACTCCGAGAAGTAGTATATCTACCATCCTGGTTGTTTCCCGACAACTCGTGAATTAAATTCATGTGGCTATATGGATTTCTTTGCAGTAGGCAGTTCTTAGTCCAAAATCGTTTCTCCCTATTCTTTTCTTTTTTTGTTTAGCCTCTTCATTTCCTATAACTATGATCGTCGCTTGCTAATTTTCTTTTATAAAGAATGGCGTTTGCTTCGCTTGGGAGTGCACATTGAAGCGTCTGTGATCAGTAGGGCCCGGAATCGTATGCACTAAAAACTCCAAAAATATGTATGCAGATATGCACCAAAAATGTTAGAAATATGCACGAAAATATGCACTAATAAAAGAAAATACTTTTACCAAACGCATTATTAAATTTTAACTCGGTGGTATATTGATAAACATGTTTTATTCCTTGCAAAATGATGCATGGCAGTAGGTTATCAACAGTTTTTCAATGTTTTCAGGAGTCAAAGCCTTTCTGTTGTCGGACAGAATTAATTTATACGCTGAAAATGATCGTTCTACGTCGACGGACGTAACTGGGCAATACTAACCTTGTACACTGGTCCTGACTGCTCAGAATATTCTTCCGGCAGAGACTACCTGATTCCACTTGTGTAGTTTCTTTTGGAATGAATCTTATTTAGTCCTGGGTTTGAGTCCAGAAACCGCACTGAGTTTCCTTTTAACTTTTTCTCCAGTTTCAACAGGAACGCCATTTAAAAACTACATGTAATGGTGTTTTGGATTAACTGAAGAGATTCGTATAGGCGTGCACCGCGAGTTTCTAGGCCCTTAATCGCCTTCGAAAGACGCACATGGATGAAACTGATATATTTATGTAGAGTTTCAGATTCAAATTCGCACTTTGCATCACAAACACGCGCAGTATGACTACCATGACTACATCGTTCACTTGATTAAAGGTCTCCTGGTAGAACGATACTGAGGATAACCAAGTACCCCACCTTGTGAGAAAAGTTTCCGGCAGAAGGGAAACCTGAGGCAGATGAGTTATGTACAACTGTACACGAGCCAGTGCTTTTAGGAACTGATTTTTCCCACTTCAAATTAATTTGTTGACAGGTGAAAAGAGGGTGCGTATCTCTTCTGCAATACGATGCAATCCATGGGTCAAACATGTGACATGGATGAGATTTGAAAAAAGAAAAGAAAACTTGAAGAGACTGACCAGCTTTCAAACCAGCTTTCAGCATTTACGAAGCTGCATCTGTGACTAAAAGGCGCACTTTGTAACAATCACTCTCCGATTCACTAGGCCACAGGAGTTGCAAGGAATCGTTAAGATATCTTGCAACAATAGCGTGTTTGAATTTTTTTCTAGCGCTTTGCACGAAAGTAAACGCGGTTCTGGACATAATTTAATCTCTATGAAGTTCGCAATGTATCGACCATACGAATCGGTTGTTTCATCTTCCGATATCCAGACACAGTTCCCTCCTATGTCAGATCGTATCGAATCCGCGACAGAAGCATGCACTGAAAGTAAATAGTTCTTCCTAAGGGCATCCTTTGACTAGGGCAATGCTTCTCAAGAAGCGAGCGTAGATGTGGATTATTCAATTTATGGAGGGGAATGTTGCTGCATACAAAAACTTCACTAATATCAGCGAAAACGTTCAAAAATCTTAAATAATCGATCAGACATAAGAGAAAAATATATCTGTATATGCACTAACGTTCAAAATATGCATTTGCATATGTGCATATACATTTTTAAAATATCCGGGCCCTAGTGATCAGTCCGGGAAACGAGAGGCGTGTACACTTCCAAATCTTAATAGTGTGCACTCCAGAAGTTAACTCGAGAGCGTGCGTGTGTGGCAGCCTTTAAGGCCGCTTCCTGCCCAGTCCTACTCCTTTCCTGTCCTATCATCGCCGAGAACTTATCTGCGTTAGGGCGACTTTAAATCACTATCAAAGAAAACCCCTGTTGTTTATATCGCGATCATAGCCACGGGACCTGAAGTTTCGCCGGGAACCGAGCCACCAGTACATTACTCTTTTTTTATTTTCAGTTTTTTCCCGAACATCTCAGGACCTCCCATGGATGGGGACTTGCTTCCAATTATTTACGCCAGTCTTCTTTGATCAGTTCCATTTTTCTTTGAACCCTGATAGTATTAGGCCTAGGCCTGTGGAGGCTTTTGAGAATGTTTCATTTTCTCCACTTTCTTTCCAATACTTTCATCAGACCTTTCTATGATTAAAGTTATCTCGTTGAGCTTCTGCTTGCCGGGCTGAGTGGCTCAGACGGTTAAGGCGCTGGCCTTCTGACCCCAACATGGCAGGTTCGATCCTGGCTCAGTCCGGTGGTATTTGAAGGTGCTCAGATACGTCAGCCTCGTGTCGGTAGATTTACTGGCACGTAAAAGAACTCCTGCGGGACTAAATTCCGGCACCTCGGCGTCTCCGAAAACCGTAAAAGAGTTGTTAGTGGGACGTAAAACAAGTAACATTATTATTTGAGCTTCTGCTTAATCGAAAGAGTTGGCTACGCGGTTTGGGTCATATAGCTGTTAGCTTGCATTCGGGAGTTAGTGGGTTCAAACTCACTGTCGGTAGTCCTGATTATAGGTTTTTTTTTGTATGGGTGATTTCCTATTTTCACACCTGTTAAATGCCGGGGCGGTTAGCTTAATAATTAATGTCACGGTCGCCACCTTCTTAATTCTAGCCCTATCCTATCCCATCTCGTCTCCATAAGACCTATCTGAGTTCGGGCGACGTAAGATAGCAACAACAACAAAATTACCCCGAGAACAACAATAATCATTGCCACTGCCATTGGCCGGGAATCGAAACCGCACCCTGGGTTTCGTACAGGGGTTTCTGAAACTTGTCAACACTCCGTAAAATGAGGGAGACGTACGAATTTGACTATTGCTCTCTCGCTCTGGAGTTTAACTCTTCCGCTTTTTAGAATCTGTGTTATGATTTTTATTTATCATGAACAGGGTCGATATTTTTATGTAAATACGTATCCTTTTTCATTGACTCTACAGCTAACATTTTGTCATATGTTTACGGATTACGATATATTAGGAGTGATTTTATATTTTATTTTCCATGTACATTTCCGGGTAGAGTACGCCCGCCTGGTGGCCGTGATCGTTAAGGCGTTAAGTCTATAAGGTCTGACACCGTGGTTAGCCGGTTCGAGGTCCGTTAGGCCAGGCATTTTCAATCGGGAGCGAAATGCCTTCGGAGCCAGTTTACTCCCCGCTCTTGAGGAACGAGAGCAGCTTAGCGAGCAAGTAGGGGAAGAAGTAGGGGAAGTTCATGACGTAGTACGCACTGAAGGTCAGTGGCGCAAAGTTATACCACATCTTTCTGGACAGGTTAGATTGCAACACGATACGCGTGAACTCAACGTGAGGGGACAGTATAGTACGCGAACCTTTTCTTGATCTCTGAGCTTCATAGTGCTGAATAGGAAGTTGGGATCAAGAAAAGGTTCGCGTACTATAGTGTGTTCCCGCCTTTATCCTCACACCACACGAAGTTCAAGCCTAGTCGGTAAATGTTGCGTTTACTATGGAAGAGAGTTCAGCACAGCCTAGGTCATCGACGCCAACAAGTTTCAAATCTGCTTGGGAAGAAGTGTATTGATACTTCAAGAAAATAACACACAAAATGTTTAATTTGTAATAAAATATTGGATCACATTAAAAATTTAATCTGCAGCGCCGTTGTTCCTTATGTCATTCCAACAAGTATGATAAATATGAAGGCCGGGAAAGCATAGCGTTACTAGAAAAACTCAAAAATAACACATTTGAGGATGTACGTACATTTCATATTACCCTACTCAACTCTATTTATATTATAATGTTTGATAATTCCTCAGAGATAATTTATTTATGTACCGGTATGCATTTCATTGCTGTTTTTCATATGGTAACATTTCCGAGCGGCAAGTACAGTACCGCCACGGTTTGCAACCCGCCTGTCCGTTGCTCTCTTGTCACGTGACTGACAGCCGTCCCGAGCGGAGCAAGTAACATCGGCTCCCTAGAGCAACTACGTGATAACGTCTGCGTTAGGCGAAAAATGTTCACCATCAGAATGTTGGCCGGCAGAGTAGGAGAGGTGGTGGTATACAATTTATAATCTCTAGATTCCGTGACAGAAGCCTGGATTCAATTCCAAACCTCTCTGTACAGTGTTCGTATGGAATGAGGGCATATGACGCTGTTGATGGTGATTGGTCCGTCGGATGGAGACGTTAAACTTTGAGCAGACCCCTTGATGCTATTCGACAAGAGTAGGCTATGTGCAGGCACCGGGTTCCACTCTCTTCCTTCCTGTTATCATATATCACGTCATTCGTTTCATCTCACTAGCTCATGTGATGAGGTTGACTTCAGGAGGGGAATCCGGTCGTAAGATCTCGCTACGAAGATTCATCTTATTGCATACCTGACCCCGGAGAGAAACGGGTCAAAGGTTAGACGTACATTTCCGGGTATAGTATATATGTTACATATTTGAACAAAATTCTCATATACAATATTTACTTCTTGTTTAAATATGCTCGATATTTTATGATTTCAACGATATCTTGTCAGACAATCGTTTAAAATTTATTTTGCTAGCTTCAGTATTTCAAAGCTGGCTATAAAATGTAGAAAGCAAGATCTCATCTATGCATTCTTATTGGCTTAGAGGCGCTGTCGCTCAACCTGCTGTTAGACTCTTGTTCTGTGGCTTTCATGTTCAAGCAATAAATCTTTTAACTATATTTTAACTGTACTCTTTTTATATATGAAAATTGATGCAATACAGGTATTATCATCTTTTTTACACCATTTTTATAAAGAAATAGTCTATATTTTGAATTTTTGGCTCATATATACAGTATATATTTTGTCATATTAATTACATGTAACCGAGCTCGATAGCTGCAGTCGCTTAAGTGCGGCCGGTATCCACTATTCGGGAGATAGTGGGTTCGAACCCCATTGTCGGCAGCCCTGAAGATAGTTTCCCATTTTCATACTAGGCAAATGCTGGGACGGTACCTTAATTAAGGCCACGGCCGCTTCCTTCCCACTCCTAGCCCTTTCCTGTCCCATCGTCGCTATAAGACTATATGTGTCGGTGCGACCTATAGCAACTAGTAAAAAAAAAAAAAAAAACCATATAAAATGTTAGCTCTGGCGATGAGAATCAGCAGAGAGCACGTACTTCCTATAAGACGTGTAAAGAAAGCCTGTAGTTTTACGTGGCTGTTGATATGATCATAGCATTCGAACCGTCAGTTTTACGCGCAATTCGAACCACACTGGCATGACTTTTCGTTTCAAAAAGTACAGCATGTATTGGCCGAACTCGAACCGGGTCCTCTTGTGAGAAATCACAATCGATTGTCTCGAGACAGACATCTAAAAGACTGCTTACCGTAAACAGTGATGAATACGGCTGCACTGCAACAAACAGTTTATTAATCCAACCAAAAGCATCTTTTCTTTCGTTCTCTCGTCCTCCCCGCAAGTGGATATAACTTCCAGTTGATGCGTGAATACATTCTATAATTTGGAAATACCGCATATTGCTACATAGCAGCAGTAATTTTCATTGCAATTGTAATCTATATACATAAAATAGGAGTTTTGTCTGTACATTGCTCAGAATTTTAAAAGGATGGTATTTCTGGATCGGTCGTGTCCAAAATAGCAAGGAAACGCACTTGTTAATTTTCCGTAATTTCTGTCTGTCTGTCTGTATGTATGTATGTATGTATGTATGTACACGTATCACGGGGAAACGGCTGAAGAGAATTTAATGAAAATCGGTAGGCCTATGTAGTGTCCGGAAATAACTCGCTACAACCTAGGCCATACATAATCTTATTCATGCAGAAAGAAATGGTAGTTTAGGGACAGGCCTAAAATTTAATTCTTAAATATTTGTTATTAGTGGTCCTATCTTAATGAAAATCGGTATGCAAAGTCGAAAAATAAGTCGCTACAATCTCGGCTATAAATAAACTTAATCACTCTGAAAGAAATGGTAGTTTAGGGGAAGGCCTAAACTTTAATTCTCAAATTTTTATGTTATTAATGGTCGTATCTTAATGAAAATCGGTATGCAATGTCGGGAAATAAGTCGCTACAATCTAGGCCATAAATCATTTTATTCACGCTGAGTGGAATGGTAGCTTAGGGGAAGGCCTGAAATTTTATTCTCAAATATTTGTGTTATTAGTGGTCCTATCGTCAAATACTACATTACTAAAGTTATATAGTATTAAATTTACGATCATTTATTTCTTATACATTTTTAGCGTGCCGGCTATGATAAGAGATATTCATGAATTTGGATTTGTGTTGCTAAGTCCATATCAGCGCCAAGTCACGAGACAATGGGTAAACAGAATTTAATGAAAATCGTTATGTAGTGTAAAGTTGGGGAATAAGGAACTACAGTCTACACTATTAATTTCGCAAGACGCCGTAATGTCACAGAATCGAAAGAAAACTAAATGTGAAGGGCTACAATACTGATAGCTCATAATATTAAATAACAATAACATTACATTAGCCATTGTTTGTTGTGATGTGCTTTGTTTCTTCTGTTGCCAGTCATGTCAGATAGATGAGATTTCTGCTGTATACCGACACAGATAGGTAGTATGGCGACGATGGGATAGGAAAGGGCTAGGAGTGGAAAGGAAGCGGCCCTGGCGTTAATTACGGTACAGCCTCAGCATTTGCCTGGTGTGAAAATGGGAGACCACGGAAAACCATCTTCTGGGCTGTCGACAGTGGTTTTCGAACCCGCTACCTCCCGGATGCAAACTCACAGCTGCGCGCCCCTAACCGCACGGCCGACACGCCCGGTCGTACCGAGTATAACAGCCTGCCTGAATATTGGCGAGAAGTTGCTGGGGAGTTAGATAACTTTCTTCTTAAGCATGCCATGCCTCTGGTACATAAATTTTCTGATACTAAATGTACGTAACAAACTGGTTCATCATAGCATTCTAGCTATTCAATCCCTACCCTGAGGCACTGATTGGAATAAGCAGTGTGTATATTTAACGGAACAATGGCAGAGGAGTGTTCACGCCTGTCTGCGGCCTGTTCATTCCAGCGCTGGAAGTTTGGGCCGTTAGATCGGCATCATAGTACTGTTCGTTAAAAGTGAGAAAATGTGTGGTTTTTCATTTCAGTGAGTATTTTATTGATAACATTGCTTTTAATCCCTACATTCCTACTGACGTTTTTGTAATGACCTAAGTTAACTGTAGGTAGGAAAACCATAAAGACAGTCTTTCTGAGAATCCCGTAGCGAAGCACGGCTACATCAGCCCGTAAGAAATATAAAATTAAGGAACCTTTAGAATGCAGTTTTCTTATTCCCTGAATAGTGGTGGCAGGATGGAAGAGAATTTGCATTCTTGGAAGTTAACAGGTCTGGTAGTGACGTACGCAAGGGGAGGGGGTGTTTTCGGGTTTCAAGCCCCCCCCCCCCAAAAAAGTTTAACCAGTTGTTATGTTAGGCTTATATAAAAACAATTGAAGTATTTTGAGTCTTTAAAAAATCCATATTCGTTTTCTCTCTAATTTCTCACTGTCAGAGTAACAACAAAATCTATAGACATAAGGCACAGTCCGCCCTCTTCAGTGATATAATCCCTGTGCTTGGGGCTGCGCCACGTACAGTGCCTACGTGGGACACATGTCGTTGTCATTAAGCATTCTGGTCTCACTAGCGCGGTACTCGTTGGCTGAATGGTCAACCTTCGTTTCAGATGGTCCCGGGTTCGACTCCCGACTGGGTCTCGAATTTCAACCTTCATTGGTTAATTGCATTGGCTCGGGGTCTGGGTGTTTGTGCTGTCTTCAACATCCCTGCAACTCACACACCGCACATAACACTGTCATCCACCACAATAACACGCAGTTACCTATACCTGGCAGATGCCGTCCACGCTCATCGGAGGGTCTGCCTTACTAGGTCTGCACCCGGCTATAAATAGCCACACGAAATTAAATTAAAGTAGCGCGCTTCGTCTCAAAGCATACATGCCCCTTGTCGTCTACTAAGGCCGACACCAAACAAACTTAATTGTTGGATCTCGATAAACATATTGTTTTGACAGTTCTGCAGTGAAATATTGTACTCGTACTGTACACTGTCGAGCGGTATTCAACCGTAGTTTAAGTTCATATTTGTTTGTGAAGTTTCGTTTATTTTTTTATTTGGCAGTTCATATTTTTAAATAGAAACTTGATAGAGTGTGGATTCATCATGCCTGTTTCATTCTTCAACCTTGGTGAGTTTCGTATTGACATATTGTGTTAAATTAAATTAATTTAAATAATATTTGATTGTTTCCATGGATTTTCCTTTTATGTAAAGTGTCTTACCTATCATATACCAATAGGCCTAACTGTTGACTAAAATACACTGAGTGTGCAAAAGTCACGGGAAGGGGTGTCCCATTAGGAAAATGTGCCGTGTATGATCCCTCTGGGTTGCGGCTAGCTGTGGCGTAGCTGAGAAGTGTATCGCAGACACCAGTGTCGTGAAGATGGCAACACGTCGCGAGTTAACCGACTTTGAACGTGAGATGATCATCGGCGCACGGCGCATGAGTCATAGCATTGCGGAGATTACACGCGAATTCGGGTTTTCGAGGTCAACAGTGTCGAGGGTCAATCTTCGATATTGCAGAGAGAAAGTTAAAACCCGCGTAAACCGCCGCTCGGGAAGACCACAGGTGTTTAACGAACGGACATCACGTCGCCTTCGCAGAGCCATACTGGGCGCTCGACGGGCTACTGTGAGTCAGATCACCGCCCATTTGAATGCTGGGAGTCAGGAACCCATGTCGACCAGGACTGTAAGGAAGCAACTGCACCGCATAAGCTTCACCAGCCGACGACCAACTCGCGTCCCTTTGCTGACACCTCGACACACAGCTCAACGACGTGCATGGGCCCGCGAACATCGACAATGGATCATGGGACAGTTGCGGCATGCGGTATGGTCCGATGTATTCTGATTCCAGCCGTATCGTGTTGATGGGCGCACGAGTGTGGCGTATGCCCCGTGAAGCTATGGATCCTGCGTGCCAGCAAGGTTGTGTCCTGGCGGGAGGTGGCTCATTTCTGGTCTGGGCGGCGTTCTCATGGTCGCAATTAGGCCCCATTGTCCGGCTGCAGGGAGCGCTGACTGGCGCACGTTATGCGCACATTCTTTCAGACCATCTGCATCCCTTTCTGGGCCTGATGGAGATGCCATTTTTCAACAGGAGAATGCGCCATGTCACCGTTCTGTGGTGGCACGCAGGTGGAGGAGCACTCCAGGGAAGTTGCGACCATGGATTGGCCTTCCAGATCCCCCGATCTTAATCCAGTCGAGCATTCATGGGATGCTGTCGATGCTGGTGTACGCACCAACTACACAATACCAATTGTGGGTGGCAGTGCAAGATGTGTCGGTCCAGATCCCTCCAGGACGATTCCAAGACCTTGTAGAGTCGATGCCTCGCCGTATTGCTGCCGTTTTGAGGGCTCGCGGAGGAGCAACTTGTTAACTACACAACTAAAGTTACATAGAATTAAATTTCCCATTTTTATGTCATACATTTTTACCGTACCGACTGTGATAACAGATAGCCGGCCCGGTGATGTAGGGGTAGCGTGCCTGCCTCTTACCCGGAGGCCCCGGGTTCGATTCCCGGCCAGGTCAGGGATTTTTACCTGGATATGAGGGCTGGGTCGGGGTCCACTTAGCCTACGTGATTAGAATTGAGGAGCTTTCTGACGGTGAGATGGCGATCCCGATCTAGAAAGCCAAGAATAACGGCCGAGAGGATTCGTCATGCTGACCACACGACACCTCGTAATCTGCAGGCTTTCGGGCTGAGCAGCGGTCGCCTGGTAGGCCAAGGCCATTCAGGGTTGCGGTGCCATGGGATTGGAGGGGGGGGACTGTGATAACAGATATATTCATGCATTTGTATTTTGGTTGCTAAGTCCATATCAACGCCGAGCTACGAGCAAATGGGTAAACAGAATTTAATGAAAATCGGTATGTAGAGTCGGGGAATAATAAACTACAATCTAGGCTATAATTATTTTATGTTTGTGTCTCTTATTCTGCCACTCATCTCCGATAGATGAGAATATAACAGCCTGTCTGAATATTGGTCGGGAATAGCCGGGGAGTTAGATAACCTTCTTCTTTAGCGTGCCTTTCCTCTGGTTCATAAATTTTCTACTAACACTGGTACGTAATGCACTGGTTTATCATAGTATCCCAGTAATTCGATCCCTACTCTGACGCGCTGATTTGAATGAGCTGTATGCAAACTTAATGGCAGCCTGGTCATTCCAGCTCTGGAACTTTGGACTGTTAGATCGGCAGCATAATCTGTTGGATAAAAGTGAGGAAATATGAATCTTGTAATTTGATCGAGTATTTCGTATGATAGCATTGCTTTGAAGCGCGACATTCCTACTGATGTCATTGTAATGACTTATGCTGATTTCAGTTGGGAAAACCACTTAGACAGTCTTTCTGAGGATGTAAAAAGGCAGGTCGTGAGTGAGTGTCCGCCATTATAATGAAAATTCCCCAACTTGATTGTGACTGATGGTATACAAAGGGGCCTACCATTACAATGAAAATTCCCTAACCCAGTCTTTACATGAGAAAAGACGTTTGGTGACTTCCACCTCTCGTTTCTAGGGTAACGGTAAGAGCTATGCAATTTAATTACTTAGAATTATGTATACAACGTAGAATTCCGCAGTGAAATACGGGTACATCAGCTAGCCTACCATATAATATACCTTGAGAGCTCAGTCGGCTCTAGGTTTCAGTGTCGATCAATTCAGTTTGGTAGTGAACTCAAAACGAGTTTTTTTTTAAATCCTATTTTTTTCGCAACAGAAAAGCGTCACCAATTAACAGAAAATACGGAGACAGGAATCTGAACCAGGAGTCTCTCCCGTTATTTGTGAATCCTCAGATGCTACCAACCCAAGCTTGTTGCATGAAAATTAGGGCGTGAGCCCTCCCATCTTCAATTCCTGGCTACGCCACTGCTCTGGTATACCGTTGGAACAAGTACTGGGACAAGAATAGTGACTTTGTTGAATAGTAATACGTAGCAGTACTACTGTGTATTCTTATATCCACCAGTAAAATAAAACGTCTCCGTGCGAGCTCTTGATCCTTTGAAGCGCCTTTGTAAAACTATGCTTTTTGCCAGATCAACCAACCTTCGGAGTCATGACTGAACGAAGAACAATATACGTATATTAATAGCTCAAAGCGTTTATACCCAGACCGGAGTGGTCATATCTATAGAAATCAGGAAACAAGTAGATTATTCTTAGTATCCCATTTCTTCTCCCGATAAATTCTTGGTGTTTCTTTCTATAAGCTGCCGCGGTGACTTCCCCAATATAACCTAGCAGAACGCGATCCAGGATGGACGTCAGGTCCATGAATGGACCGTGTGGATGAGAAATGACCAACTGTCTAAACAGAACGAAGCTCTAAACGTCAGCGAAGTTGATCTTGGTAGTTTCCTCATTAACATCACACATATGAGAGTAAATAAAGCTGGCAGATCTGCAGATGGAACTTTAGTACTTAAAAAAGCACAGCCGCAGCTGACAAGGGAAGAGAAGGGTCAAAATATCTTGCGTGCTCCGTCCAGACCTTGCAGTCACCAGACAAATAACCGTTAGGAAAGTTTATGATATTTCTGGAGGTGATGGTTAATAAGGGGAATGCTATTTACCTGGATATCATCCACTGGTGACATTGATTCTTCACTGAAATCACTATTACTTTCAACAACTAACGTATAAGTGTACAAATCTCGTAAGTTACTTCTACTTCGTCTTTTTTCTTCAAAAATCTGTTTCTTGAACTGTTCGAAAATGACATGTTGTTCTCTTGTAGGTATGTCTTCAGAAGTACCAAGGAAATCCACTGAGTTTCACAACTATGCCTGTCTCATTGTTTGAGAAGACCGTACATCACTAATAACAAGTAAACGTACCTTCACGTCTCAAGCACGATTTACTATCAGCTTGCATTCGGGAGATAGTGGGTACGAACCCCACTGTCAGCAGCTCTGAAGATGGTTTTCTGATGTTTCCCATTTTCACACCAGGCAAATGCTGGGGCTGTACCTGAATTAAAACCACGGCCGCTTCCTTCTCACACCTACCAGGTGTATGCATAAGTCTTTTCCGGCTTTACTAAGAGACGCCGCCAGCGAACATTACGCGGCGTATGAATTTGACACCTACGTCAGTTTGTTCGTCTGACATTAACCTACCAACACACACAAGTTGAGTCTGGTGTTGTATCGTTCAGTGATCATGTCGACGTTTATGCCTGAAAAAGAACGTATGCGACACGCATTCCTTTTCTTATTTAATCAAAAGAAAAAGGCTGTGGAAAGTCATCGTTTGCTGGTAGAAACAAATGGTGAACACGCACCATCGATTAGAACATGTGAGACATGGTGTCGCCCAATCGCTTCGACAAGAAGACCATGCTTTTTGTCTTGTGGGGCCAGAGCGGTGTTGTGTACTATGAATTCTTGAAGCCCAGCGAAACCGTTAATGCACAGCGCTAGAGCCAACAACTGATTAAAATCACGCATTGATCGAAAGACGACCGGAATTGGCCAGATGACATGGCAAAGTGATTTTGTTACACGACACTGCGCCGTCTCAGACAGCAAAACAAGTGAAAGACACCTTGAAATCGCTTGGATGGGACATCCTTCCGCACCCGCCGTACTATCCCGACCTGGTGCCGTCTTTCACCTCTTCGCGTCAGTGGGGCACGCGCTCGCAGAGCAGCACTTCAGGCAATTTCGAGGAAGTTGGAAAGTGGCTCGACGAATGGTTTGCCGCAAAAGGCACGCAGTTTTTCTGGCATGGTACTCATAACTTACCTGAAAGATGGGCGAAGTGTGTAGAAGCCGATGGCCAATATTTTGAATAAACCAAATAATGAATTTCCCTTGAAAATTACGTGTTTCATTTAACCACAAAAACCGACAAAAACTTGCGCATACACCTGGTAGACCTTTCCTATCCCATCGTCGCCTTAAGACCTATCTGTGTCGGTGCAACGTAAAGCAAAATAATAATAATAATAATAATAATAATAATAATAATATCAGTACTCTACTAGTATATGTATTTATATCTATCTCCAAAATAATTTTCTCCATGCGAGTTGTTGTTACCTTATTGTTTGAATTTACCTTGAATATTACAGCACTGTAATTAGCAGGAAATTACTTTTACAGTTATGTTCCTGATATTCCTAAATAGAGTCTAAAAGCGTATGCAAAAGTAAATGCCTTACCCAAACCGCGGCCTAGTCAACGCTCTCAGGTAGACCAGTGGACCGCTGATCGTCACGGAGCGTATTTTCACTTGCGGTAAGGTGACCAATCCTTCCCGTTGATAAATAATTGTAAGCTATTTAATGATATACTGTGACAACTGTTTTAACGTAGTAATTCATCGATTTATTATGATTGCTCAGTAGTGTGTCAGTATACGTAAATTCGATATTGGTATATCATCGGGGTTTTAGTGACTCTATTTAAAATATATAAAGTACAATGTTTTCAGAGTTAATCACTGAGCGCAACTATGCTGTTTGATGGCTCAATGACCAAGTATAATGCATGTACTGATAGGATATATGTATTGTTACAGTAGATACACATTTAATTCGTCGTTAAAGTACGGATAAATATTTGAATAAAAATGATGCTTTCTTTAAATCACCAATATGGTCAGTTTTTAAATCTTGTAATCTAGACATTGTTAGTGGGATTATTTAAACATTTTGTGCACTATACAGTCTCCTTTTAAATCTGTTTTGTCACGAAAGATAAGTAATAATAATAATAATAATAATAATAATAATAATAATAATAATAATAATAATAATAATGTAAGTGATCTCGAGAAGCTGCTGAATGGTATGGACGAAGTCTTGGGTCAGGAGTGAAAATGAAAATCCTCAGCTGTTTCCAGTCATTCGACTGGGTCAGGAATGAAATGAATGAAGCCCCCATCTAGCGGCGAGGATAGGAAAGCTGCCGAAGCCTGTCGCACTCCTCTGGGGCAAAGATAAATGACTGACAGATGAAATTAAATGTTAATAGAGAGTGTTGCTGGAATGAAAGATGACAGGGAAAACCGGAGTACCCGGAGAAAACCCTGCCCCGCCTCCGCTTTGTCCAGCACAAATCTCACATGGAGTGACCGGGATTTGAACCACGGTATCCAGCGATGAGAGGCCGGCGCGCTGCCGCCTGAGCCACGGAGGCTCTTTGGGTCAGGAGTACAAGATGAAAATAAGTCCAAAACAAAAGTAATGGAGTGCAGTCGAACGAAGGCATGTGATGCAGGGCATATTGATTAGGATATGAAGTCTTAAAGGAAATAGATGAATACTATCTTGGGTAGTGAAATAACTAACGATGGCAGAAATAAGGAGGACATAAAATGCAGACTAGCACAAGCAAGGAAGAGCTTTCTTAAGAAACGAAATTTGCTCACTTCAAACATTGATATAGGAATTAAAAAGATGTTTCTAAAGACTTTCATCTGGAGCGTGGCAATGTATGGAAGTGGGACATGGACGATAACTAGCTCGGAAAGAAAGAGAATAGAAGCTTTTGAAATGTAGTGTTACAGAAGAATGCTGAAGGTGAGATTAGTTAGATAAAATCATGAATTAAGATATACTGAATCGAATTGGTGACAGGAGATCGATTTGGCTAAATTTGCCGAAAAGAAGGGATAGAATGATAGGACACATCTTAAGACACCCAGGACTTGTTCAGTTGGTTTTTGAAGGAAGTGTAGGCGGTAAGAACGGTAGGAGTAGACCAAGATATGCATATGACAAGCTGATTAGAGCAGAAGTAGGATGCAGCAGTTACGTAGAAATTAAAAGGTTAGCACAGGATAGGGTGGCATGGAGAGTTGCATGAAACCAGTCTACGGACTGATGACTCAAACAACAACACAATATATGTGAATTTGAGAGTAATAACGTTACGTCAAGCTACACGAATGAATCGGTTTAGAGTCATTTGATGCAATTACGGAGATGTAATCTCAAGCAATTTTTGTAAGTAACAGGATTAGACGCTGTGCAGGATGGTTTCTCCTATATTCAACGATCTGAAATTTAGATATTTAGGAGAAGATTCTCAGTGCGATATGTAAATCGATTATTTTAAAAACTCACTCCCTTTCACAGAGACTTACAAACTGAATGTCAAAATTCATTACAAAAAGCATTACAATCTATAATATTTTTGTAGGCTCTGTCTGCACGTGTTAACTAGTCCAAACAGAAGTTTGGTTACTATACTTTACCAAGGATAGCAATGCATGGTGTTATAGTATGATGATGTTAATTATTTGCCTTTGCACCACTGCTGTGTGGCTGCTACATATTGAAGTTCTAATTTGGTATAAACCTCTCAAAAGAATCTTCCAACTTTCTTTAAAGCGTACATTCATCATAATAGACAGTTCCGCATTTCAACGTTTTCATGCCTCTGTGTATGAAATAAACGCATTCATCTTTATTGTAACTGTTACCTCGTTTGTTTATGTGCCTCGTGCCTGAAAATCACTTTGAGTGTAATAATGTGTTCTATATCTCCTTCTCTTTCTCTTAATCTCGGTAAAAGTTGATCATTCTTCTAAGTAATATATCCTCCAATCGCCTCACATCCCTGCGAATGCGATGTAAGTTACATAGCCGGCTCTATCCAGTGTGCATTTCTAGTTTAGTTTATAATCTCTTGAGAGTTAACATCGTCATTTGTATCAGTAATAGTTCAAACTCTGTTCATAACTTACTTAATAACCCACGTTTTTAATTATGACCGTATGTTTTCAGGTACCGAGTTACAAACCTGAAGTGCTGTCATCTAGGTGTCTTGCCTACCAGTTTCGACATTCCGATTGTGCTGCTGTGTAGCAAAGCGGAATTCTGCTGGATAGTTCTTATGGCAGGGTTACTTTAAATATTTTTTTCTGAGGAGATCTTTAACTTGTCAAAAATGACATGAAATGCCAAGATTTCAGAAATGAGGTAGGCCTATTTCGGCCGCTAACCATCCAATTCGGAATCATGAGTCGTACACTGTCACTCGTCCTCTATGAGAGCTACAATTGTTACGCAGCGATCGTGTAAAAACTGAAATCTAGGATACCTGTAAGTCACCAATTTGAAGTGGTTGTGGAGGCCCTTCTGCTTGAATCCCGTCAACCTGGAAATTTGTTTTTTCATATATTCCACTTTCGCATCTAATTGAGTTCACACTTGCTGTGAGAACGGAGAAGAGGAGGTATTGATAGACAATATGTCCTGCTACCCATTTTCTTTTATGCGAGACTGTACAATCTAGTTTGAAGATAAAAACTGAGAACACCGGAGTCCGTGTGAGTTTTGCGCTTTCTTATAAGACTGCTAGGAATGTAATGAAACAAGTGTGAAGGACTAGGGCACTTCTGCCGGGAATCTGTCCTTGCAAACATGAGATTGAAGAAGTTCCGTGACGGTTATTCGAGCTTGTCTGCTGCAGCTGAATTACATGATCTCCCGGCTTCAGAGACGAGTTGGGGAATCCTGATTTGTGTCTTAAATCCTGCATCAGTCTTCGACGCATGCATCTCTCTAGTTCTGCTCCTAACGTTCGTGTAACCTCTCCGGGTATGAAAGTGGAGAAGTGTCTAATAATAATAATAATAATAATAATAATAATAATAATAATAATTTGGGATGACAAGCAAATCTTTCCTTAAGGCAGAAAAATATGTTTTCATCCTATCGTATTCAGCTTCACAAACTATATCTGTGTGCACATTTTACAAGAGGAACATTCGTGATAAAATACAGAATACGATGTGAAGGTTTAAAGGTACGTATTGGGTTGCGACGCAGGCACAATGTAAGCAGCGCGCAGACTGGCAGAACGTTGTTTGTTGCTCAGTGTTGGCCTTTGTAGTGTTTATTCGCTAAACTGTGTGCTATCTACCACAGTGTTGGGCATTATGAATAAAATATTCAAAAATGGTTGTCACCAGACAGAAGAGAGGAAGGCTGTGAAATTTCTAGTGTTTCAGAAACAGAAAGTGAAATTGCCGATGAAGTTTACGATTTGTTAAAACATTGCTTGTCAGAAACTGCAGAAAGAGAAATAACTCTATTGACTTGAGTGAAACACAGCAAGATGATAAAGAAAGTAAAGTAAATGAAAAATTGCCGACAAAATAATCTTCCGAAGGCGAGTCGAGCAGTTGACAGCAGTCAGAATCATTGTCTGCTCCTTAAAAAAACCGCAGGGAAATTTCTACAGCATTAAAGATAAAAGTCGTGAATTATTGGCTGCTTCCAAGAATATCCAGACAATATTTAATTGATCATGGGCATCAGTGAAACATAATTTTACTTGGTTGTCGTGTGATCGACAGTTGATCAAAAAGCATTAACGTATTGAACAGGAACAGAATTTTATGGACAAAATGAAGGCAGCTAATATACACATTTGAAGAATTCCGAAAATGGTGTGCAGTGTACCAGATTGTGGAAGAATAATTTGCGACATTAAAGACGCGCTAATTAAAAACTGACGAAACCAAATTCAAGGCTAGTTCATCTTGACTGCATCGATTTAAAAAGTACTGTAATATAGTAAACCGTAAACAAACTTCATTTGTAACAAAGCGGCAAGTGAAGAATAAATTCCAAAAAGAGCAGATAATACAGGCTTTTAAAATTGACTGCAAATTAATAATGGGGTCATGTCCAGGTGACCTGATTTGCAATGCCGATGAGTGTGGTTTTAATAAAGAAATTCCCATGGAAAGAACTTCGGAGTTTAATGGTTCGTCTGACATAAAAGGAGTAGTGCAATCGAAATCGGCGACCACACATTAGTATACAGCCATGCCTATCGTGTCTTCAGGGAAGCTATACTAAAATTATTTGCGATTTCCTACGAACCAGGTGGCATAAGTAACTAAGTTCAAGAAAACATGTTCAAGCGAGTAAAAAATAATTTTGAAATGGAGGTTAGTCTGTAAAAATGACAAAGCAGTTGTTCACTACATTTTCAAAGGAAGCTTTCCTACCATTTTTAAGTGCAAGAAACCTGCTCTTTTTAGACTCGTACGGAGGCCACAATGTCAGAAAAATGTCGAAAAAAAGAAGATAATCATGATTCCGATACACTTACAGCAAAAATAATACCGGCTAACACAACGTATGAACTTCGGCCCCTAGGTCGTTCCTTCTTCCGAATGCATGATACGGGAGCTCTCACACAACGCTGATTTCGACGTGTAACAGTCACCTCCTGCCTCCTACCTTGCAGTAGGGAGAAAACATCCTGAAACTATAGTCGCTAACATTCCAGCAGTTCTTTTCTCCACCGGGCGAGTTGGCCGTGAGGTTAGGGGCGTGCACCTATGAGCTCACATCCGGGAGATAGTGGGTTAGAATCCCACTGTCGGCAGCCCTGAAGATGGTTTTCCGTAGTTTCCCATTTTCACACCAGACAAATGCTGGGGCTGTACCTTAATTAAGGCCACGGCCGCTTCCTTCCCATTCCTAGGCCTTTCCTGTCCCATCGTCGTTATAAGACCCATCTGTGTCGGTGCGACGTAAAGCAAAGCAAATAGCAAAAAAAAAAAAAAAAAAAAAAAAAAAAAAGTTATTTTCTCCGCTGTAAACTGTAAAGTACCGCAGAGAGCAAGGAAGCGATTACACGTCGAGACAAGCCGCTAACAGGGTGAGACATGCCTACATATGTGCCTCAGATTCTGGGGAACAGTGTTAGTAGTAGAGAAAAAATTGATCATGCACATGTTAAGTGTTTATCCCTTCAACCACAGGTACTACAGCCGGAATATCAAATAAGTGTACCTCGTAGATGCGAAATAATAATATGGCCTTTGGTGCCGGCAGTGTCCGAGGGCATGTTCGGCTCACCTGGTGCAGATCTTTCTATTTAGCGACCATGGACGACCTGCGCGTCTGGATGATGATGATATGGAGAGAGAGTGAAACCCAATGTCGGCTCGTAGCCTACTCCTGTCGAATAATCCCCCTGTGGGTGGGGGCAGTAGAATAACACCCACATTATTCCCTACCTGTCGTAACAGGCGACTAGAAGGGGCCCCAGGAGCTCTTGGGAGCGTGGGTTGGTGACTAGGGGCCTTAACTGAGTCCTGGCATTGCTGCCCCACTTACTTGTGCCAGGATCCTCACTTTCATCTATCCAATCCGACCTCCCTTGGTCAATTCCTGATCTTTTCAACCCCGACGGTAATAGGGTGTGAATCCTAGGGATTGTTCCATTTTCACGCCCTTCGTTCCCCTTTACATCCTTTGGCCGATATCTTCATTTTTCGAAGTGACGGATTCCTTCCATAATTTCCCCTCTGATTGGTGTTAATAGAGGATGATTGTCAAGTTGTACTACCTCTTTAAACAGTAATCACCACCACCACCACCACCACCACCTTTACTTTTCGAATAACGTCAAGAGGTGTGCTCAGAACTTTAAGTCGCCTTTCAACGGACCAATCAGCATCAACACCGCCATATGCCCTCACTCCTTATGAACTGTGCGGAGAGGTTTGCAATATAATCCAGGCTCTTGGCATGCAATCTAGTGATTAGAAATTGTACACCACCGCGTATCCTACCAACATTTTGATAGTGAACATATTTTCGACTAGCGGGACTCGAGCTGGCTAACGGTGTGAGACCATACAGACTTGACGCCTCAACGATCGTGGCTAGCGGATAATAATAATAATAATAATAATAATAATAATAATAATAATAATAATAATAATAATAATAATAATAATAATAGTATAAAGATGGCAATTAAACATATCCAGGATCCATTATGAAAAGAGTGTATATGTTAAGTCAATAAGAAATCAGATTAGAACACCCAACATTTCCAAATCGAAGAAAGAAAGAGTTGTCGGTAAAGAGCTTAATGGGGAGGGTTATCAGTCAATAATATTTTACCGTTACATTTTCCGTGCATACTTACTGCGAGTATGTAGTATATCATATTGCTCACGTGACGGTATTTTTCTTATTTAGTCGTGTAGACTTGTTGTGGTGTGTTTATTTCAGCGACATTGCCATGGGGGGGGGGGTGTTACTGGGGGTTAGAACCACTTACTTAGGAGCAGATTCAGTCACTACTGATCTGCATTTAGGGCAGTCGCCCGGGTGGCAGATTCCCTATCTGTTGTTTTCCTAGCCTTTTCTTAAATGATCGCAAAGAAATTGGAAAATTATTGAACATTTCCCTTGGTAAGTTATTCCAATCCCTAACTCCCCTTCCTATAAACGAATATTTGCCCCAATTTGTCCTCTTGAATTCCAACTTTATCTTCATATTTGTGATCTTTCGTACTTTTAAAGACACCACTCAAAACTTATTCGTCTACTGATGTCCTCCCACGCCATCTTTCCACTGACAGCTCGGAACATACCACTCAGTCGAGCAGCTCATCTCCTTTCTCCCAGTTCTTGCCAGCCCAAATTTTGCAACATTTTTGTAACGCTGCTCTTTTGTCGGAAATCACCCAGAACAAATCAAGCTGCTTTTCTTTGGATTTTTTCCAGTTCTTGAATCAAGTAATTCCGGTGAGGGTACCATACACTGGAACCATACTCTAGTTTGGGTCTTACCAGAGACTTATATACCCTCTCCTTTACATCCTTACTACAACCCCTAAATACCCTCATAACCATGTGCAGAAATCTGTACCGTTTGTTAACAATCATATTTATGTGATTACCCCAATGAAGGTCTTTTCTTATATTAAGACCTAGGTACTTACAATGATCCCCAAAAGGAACTTTCACCCCATCAACGCAGTAATTAAAACTGAGAGGACTTTTCCTATTTGTGAAACTCAGAACCTGAGTTTTAACCCCGTTTATCATCATACCGTTGTCCACCGTCCACCTCACAACACTATCGAGGTCACCCTGCAGTTGCTCACAGTCTTTTAACTTATTTATTACTTCGTACAGAATAACATCATGTGCAAAAAGCCTTATCTCTGATTCCACTTCTTTAAACATATCATTGATATATATAAGAAAACATAAAGGTGCGGTAATACTGCCTTGAGGAATTCCCCTCTTAATTATTACAGGGCCAGATAAAGCTTCACCTACTCTAATTCTCTGAGTTCTATTTTCCCCCACGTAAGGTTAACACAAATAAAATGAACAGAAATTGACAGTAAACAATAAAGTAACTAAAAATTCAGATACTTGCTTGTAGAACCAACACATTTGTTTAATCCTTCTCCTAAGAGAAGCCTCGAAAGTAAACTGAACCTTCCATTCGCTGTAAAACTGTTGACCTTGATCGTATTGTTCTTGTTCTGTATTTTAATGTAATATTTTGTAGTGTACTGTAATCTGAATATCAACATAATTCACTTGTATCAGTGTCCTTATAATGGCAAGTTCTACATGCGTACGTAACGGCACCTTCATTGTGTTCAAACATCAATTTTGTATTATAAAGTTCCCCCACCCATCGGCCGATCCTGGATACGGTACTGATTTATTTTAGTGTTAGAGCAACAACAGTGCGTGCCTATTTCAAAGTAGACGAATCTCAGTGAATATTTAAAAGAAGGAAAGACCATTGATTTATAAGCAAGGCATCTTCTATAGGCAAAGCTGGGCTGATAGAGGTGAGAAATGTTCTCAATATTTCCTAACGTTAAATTATCGGTTAAACAGAGTAACATGTTGCTATAGCATACTGTTAAAGAGTTCTTACAGTGGGCTTATCAACCGGATCACATTATTCTGGGTCGATAGTTTTCTGTCCTGCGAAGTCGTATTATGAACATTCTACTTTCATTTTGAACTGACCTCAGCTTATATGAATCTATGGTCTATGCAAGCGCTTCAATATTAATGCAGTTGTGTTTTCAACAGTGTTTTTGTGGTTCTTGTTGTACTATGTAGCCTCTATTTTAAATTATTATGGGCTAGAATTACGAGAGCTGCCTCGGAACCCGAAATAATATAACAGCCTGGCATTAACCTCGCGCACTTGTGATATTACTTTCTGCTGTCTGCATTGGTGAGTGTGGCAATTAATCTCGAGAGGGGGGTAGGATCTTAATTGCTCGCACACCGTTGTTAATGGTATAAAATTATGTCAGAACTTCTACCGTGTGCCACGATATCGTACCCAGTGCTGCGAAGTTTCGAATTACTGCAGTCTCGAACATCGAATCACTCATAGGTATGAACTATCAAGGAGATCATACCAACGTCTCCTCACCGATGTGATCCATATTCAGTATACCTGCAAGTCTCAGCGGAAACTTTCATCGGTTCAAATTGCAAGGCAGAACTCTCACCCAATTTCGAGATAATGAAATTTGAATATTTCGAGAGTGTGGTTTTTTTATTTCGTGTGGCTATTTCTAGCCGAGTGCAGCCCTTGTAAGGCAGACCCTCCGATGAGGGTGGTCGGCATCTGCCATGTGTAGGTAACTGCATGTTATTGTGGTGGAGGATAGTGTTATGTGTGGTGTGTGAGTTGCAGGGATGTTGGGGACAGAACAAACACCCAGCCCCCGAGCCACTGGAATTAAGCAATTAAGGTTAAAATCCCCGACCCGGCCGGGAATTGAACCCGGCACCCTCTGAACCGAAGGACCAGTACGCTGACCATTCAGCCAACGAGTCGGACTTCGAGAGTGGTGCACAAGACCAACACGCGACACATTCCCACAACAGACGCACAGCGCAACGAGCAACTTCACTGTTGCACAAGCTTGTGATCCATGGGTCGAATTTGTTTTGTTTGTTGCTGATTTTTACGGTCCACGGTCTTGGTTCTCTGTACTTTATGACGCATAAACTACTGCTTGTGTTTATTTTTATGATCAGTAACGTCACGGGTTCATGTAGCATTCCGTAGTCGCAACATAACATAACACAACACAACTCAACTCATACGGTACTATATTGATAGACAACGAATATCGGCGAGGACTTGTGGAAAATGTTTTTATGAATGCTTTGGTCACAGCCCTTTACCCAAATATAAAACAAAAACGGCTCAAGTGCTGATACCAAACTCGCGAACATCAGTTATAACTGTACGCACGGAGTTTTTGAAACAATCAGCGTTTAACAGTAAAGTACCGGTACTCATATCGCATAATATCTGATTTCCCATAAAGAGAAGACGACAGCTTGCGATTACATATTACTGCGCATGTCCTGAATGTGCTTGTAATGCAAATGACATACAGACTGAACGTTAAAACAAACCCACGAAAAAATTAGAGACGAGATTCGATCTGTGAATCGCGAGCTAAGTGGTTGCGCTGCGCTGCGAGTTCGTTGTGGAAAGGTTTCGCGTGCTGGTCTTGTAAAACACTCTCGAAATATTCAAATATCTTCTCGGAATTGGGTGGGAGTTGTACCTTGTATTGGAACCGAAGTTCGATCTACATCTGGCGAGCTCGCTTCAATTAAACGATGACATTGGGGTGTCAGTACATTTGGGGGGAACATTTGACTCGTGCCCAGTATCTGACCAAGAAGTATGCAGGAAGGTCCAGTTACATTAATTGCTCCTCTTCACATGAAATATCACGACCGTATGCTGAATCTGTTGTTTTGTCCACTGAGCGCCCTGTTCTGAAAATCCAATTTACTACGTTATTTGCCGCATGGTTTGCTTTGTGGCTGCGAGCTTTAAATAAAAACCGGCAACATTCTACCTGCATTTTTTCTTTGGCCAATTATAGTCTGCTCGTAAAATGAATTAAAGTAATCAGTGAGCCGTTACAATACCACTGGATTGTCCGGCTCCATGGCTAAATGGTTAGCGTGTTGACCTTCGGTCACAGGGGTACCGGGTTCGGTTCCCGGCAGGGTCGGGAATTTTAACTATAATTGGTTAATTTCGCTGGTACGGGGGCTGGGTGTATGTGTCGTCTTCATCATCATTTCGTCCTCATCATGACGCACGGTTCGCCTACGGGCGTCAAATCGAAAGACCTGCATCTGGCGAGCCGAACTTGTCCTCGGACACTCCCGGCCATTTCTTTTAACACTGAATTTTAGAAATTATGAATAATTGATTTAAGGTGGTGATAATTATCGTATTAAGAGGAAATACAACAGGGCAACCATTCTCTCTTAACACTAAAAAACCAAAAAACCAAACCAAACCCCATGGTACTACAGCCCTTGAAGGGCCTTGCCCTACCAAGCGACCACTGCTCAGCCCGAAGGCCTGCAGATTACGAGGTGTCGTGTGGTCAGCACGACGAACCCTCTCGGCCGTTATTCTTGGCTTTCGAGACCGGGGCCGCTATCTCACCGTCAGATAGCTCCTCAATTCTAATCACGTAGGCTGAGTGGACCTCGTACCAACCCTCAGGTTCAGGTAAAAATCCCTGACCTGGCTGGGAATCGAACCCGGGGCCTCCGGCTAAAAGGCAGGCACGCTACTCCTACACTAAACAGAGAGAAAACGAGGAGAGGTCCGACCTTTCGAAGAAGAGAGGTGTCGTCAGAAGAAAGAGACGGGCCACGAAGGCCGTGAAGCATAAGACATCTTAGGTCTCGCAAATCTAATATGGTAGGGGTAGGAAAAGAACAAGAGTTTACCAAGGGAGGTCGTACAGGAACAGTAAAAGTAAGGAGCCTAACACAAGTAGGTAGAAGTTTGGGGCCGCGCAGTCACCATCTCACGCTTCCAAGTTGAGAGCCCCTGGGGTCCCCCTTCAATCTTCCCTAGCCTAGCAGAATTTCCATATCTGTGCCATCCAGTAGAAAAAAACGGAACTTCGGTACTGTCACGCAGGCAGCATAGCTGACGTCAGGTCGAACTACCTGCACACGGTAGCTGAAGCCATATATTATTATTATTATTATTATTATTATTATTATTATTATTATTATTATTATTATTATCATTAGTGATTTAACGTCGCACGAACACGTCGAAGGTTTTCAGTGACGCAAGAATGAGAAAGGGCTAGGATTGGAAATGTAACGGCCATGGTCTTGTTTTAGAGAGAGAGCGGGGTCGGGTATGAGGGGAAATGAATCTTCGTAGCGTGTTTTTGCGACCGGGTGCCCTTCCTCAGTTAATGAGATGAAATGAATGACGTGGTATGTGTTCGTATTAAGGGGGAGGGTGAAAACCGGTGGCGGTACATAGCCTACTCCTGTTGAATAGCACTAAGGGGTCTGATCAAGGCTTAACTTATTCATCCGATGGACTAATCAACATCAGCAACATCATATGGCCTCACTCCATACGACCACTGCTGAGGGGTTTGGAATTGAATCCAGGCTTTTGGCCCAGTGAGTAGAAATTGTATACCACCACCTCTCCTACCCTGCCGGCCAACATTCTGTTGGTGAAGGTTTCTTCGACCAAAGGGACTCGAACCGGCTGACCATGGTGTCAGACCATTGGGACTTGACGCCTTAAATATCAAAGCCGCCCGGCGGGCTTCCCGTTTCTTTACTGTTTATTAACGGAAGTAACAAGATAAGTGAATAAAAGAAGTAATATGCGGAGATCAAGTGTGCTCTTATTTAAACACGATATTATCACCAACCGTATTACAAATTTTGAAGTTTTAAAATTCTAGTTTTTTTCATTTATTGTTGAACTTTGCAGGATTTCAGTTTAATTTATATTGCAGTTACATCACTCTAGAAGAGTTATGTCCATAATGAGTGAAAAGAACAGCAAAATAGGTAACTATAGTAACCGTACATATATAGCCGCGTTCTCCACAATAAAAGAACATGAACAGTGATTAATGGAAATCAGACAATTTTGAGCTACGTCACCTCTATACGAGAGGCTTTGATCACCGTATTTGTAATAAGAAAGGTTTTCACCAGGTATCCAGCGACTGTTTGTGAAATCTGCGACCCACATTGTTCACTATACCACCTATTCGACTGCACACAAAGAACACTTCCTCTTTCTCATTGTGCTAAAGGTAAAACCTTGCATTGACAGTGCATTTCTCTATTTTTAAAATCGAATGTACACATTGTGTTTAATATTTATATTTATATTATTAAAAGAATACGAAGAACCCAGTAAGATCTCGATATGAAGGTGATAATGTCATAATGAGTATATAATGACAATGTTGTGTTGAAATGCCTCTGACTGGTTTTAATTTCTGGGAGAAGTTTGTCAGTCCCACCCTCCTATGCTTATGGTTGCAGTTTCGAATCTCGACATAGTCCTTAAATGAAATACGTATGTGTCCGTAGTTCAACATGGTAGCGGAGGCAGTACGATTATTATTATTATTATTATTATTATTATTATTATTATTATTATTATTATTATTATTATTATTATTATTATTATTGGTAGTAGTAGTAGTAGTAGTTTTTTCACTTGCACGGTAATCTTTCATTGCACAGCGTTACCAGAGGCAGCAATCTGTAGAATAATTCATAATACTAGTCTCAGAAATCTAGACTGCTCACTTGTCAGCACTGCTTTCAGGTAACACATTGATGCTTAACTGCTGGACCTGTTGTGTGTTTACGCATGTTTCTGTACAAGAGATAAAAACTAGGCATTTCGGTGAACAGTCTTAACTGTAGATCTTTTTAATGAAAATATTTTATTATTGTTAACAAATGCATCGCAATTGGGAAATATCCCGGTGGCAATTGTCACTTAAGTAGTGTGAAAATAAAGTAAAGTTAAAACATAATTACCCAACAACAACAACCTTAACGACAACAACAAAAGAACAACAAGCAATTCCATGGAATGAAAATATTACAAGAAATACTACTAGTTTAACATTCTAAATTTAGCATCGTCATATACATATTCACACACAACTTAAGTATTTCCAGTGCTTAACATGACGGCTTAGAATACTATAGGTTGAGCTTACTACTAGCGTAACGTTGCAAGTGATAATAAAATGAAGTTAAAACATAACTACCCAACAACAACAACAACTACACCAACAAGCGTAAAACAAGCAATTACAGGGAAAGAAAATACAAGAAATACTACTAGTTTAACATTATTAATCCACCATTATCTTATACAATTTCACACACAACTTAAATATTTCCAGTACTTAACACTGCAGCTTACTGTAGCTCACTACAAGTGATAATAAAGTTAAAAACATAACTATCCAACAACAACTACGACAACATGAGTACAACAAGCAATTCCATGGGAAGATAATATTACAACAAATACTACTAGTTTAACATTCTAAATTGAGCAGAAAATCACAAATTCAGTGTCCGTCATTTCAACTTTTACTTTTCACTTTACACTAGCACTAATGATCTTCTTAAATGTCTTGATATCGGAAGGGAATCTATCAAAGACTGCTGCAGGTGATTATTCCAATCTCTTATGGTCCTTTTTACGAAGAAAAACTTGCCCACATCCGTATGCTGGTTTCTGGCCCTTATTTTATGCTTGTAATCATTTCTCGATAAGTACGAGGGAGGTTCCAACCTATTCCCAATACTACTCCAGGCAGCCCTTCCCGTGAAGCTCTTATAAAGACCACACAGGCGAGCTCTAGTTCTTCTAGATTTAAGACTTTCCCAATTAATGGCATTCCTCCTATTGCCCTTTACGAAACGGATCGCAGATCCACATTTGAGAATTGGTCTTACCAAACATATATAAAATTTACTTTTGGCATCAGAATTAGCTTTCTTGATATTCCGCATAGTAAAATGTAACGTTCTCCAAGATTTCTTAACTACATTTTCCGCTTGCTCTGACCAGTGTAAGTCTTTTCTGGTACTTAGTACTTACAACTTACTTACAACAATCAACTTCAACACTTTCCATCCCAAGTTCGTAATCCCTCTTTCCTGGCATTTATATATTATTTTACAGAAACACAATTTCTTGCTTTTACCGCTGTGGATTTTCATTCGATTTTCACGCGCCCATTTTTAAATCGTATCTAAATCCTGCTGAAGCAGTAGTCCGTCCTCCTCTTTGTTATTGTCTCCCGGTATGTTACGCAGTCAGCAAAGAGGAGCACTTACGATTTTATCGTATCAGGCATATCATTTATGAAAAGTATGATAAGAATTGACCGAGTAACGCTACTCTGAGCCACACCAGACCTAACTAGACGCACCCTCTGAGATGTTCCGTTGAGAAGTTCTCGTCTCCATTTCACGACTCTGATGTCAATGTCCTTACGTGCTAACTTGTTAAAGAGGATGTCCAAGTGGCACAAGATCGAATGCCTTAGGAAAATCAATTACTACTGCATCAATCCTTGACCCACTGCCAAGCTTATCCGATATATCTTGACATACGGAACAGAGCTGACTTTCGCAGGAGAAGCCTTCCCTAAAACCATGCTGCCCCTTAAATATAATTCCAGAGGAGTCCCATTTTAACCTCAAATAATCTACTATTAATTACTCCATTTGTTTGCATACGATTGACGTCAAACTTACCGGTCTGTGGTTATTCAGGTCGCTCTTTTCACCCCCTTTGTGAACAGGAACTGCAGTGCCTATTTCCAGTCATCTGAAATCTTCGTATTGTTCAGTGATATATTAAAGAGTCTTATTAAGTATGGTAGGATTTCTTCATCCCTGAGTTTAAGTGCTGCTCTGGAAATATAATCTTGCCCACAAGATTTACTTTTTCTGAATTTGGAAAGACCTTTACGCAGTAATGAAGCTTTAATTTGGAAAATATTATTAGTTTTCGGAAAATTGTCCCTGAATAATTGTGCCGCTGGATTAAAAACTTTTCTTTAGTGCTTATTTAACGCTTCCGCTTTATCTATATCTGTTGTCGGCAATAAATCGCCTCCTATACTAAGAGAAGGAATTGACTTGTTCTTTCTCTTCGTTCTTCGTATATATTTAAAGAAGGGTTCCAGAAATTTCCCTTTTCGTTTAGGATATTGTCAAGATAATTCTATTCAAGCACTTTCTTTTCTGCTAGCAAAAGCTTCAGCAAACTTCTCTACTCTGCTTTGCACGCATCATTATTGTTTCTTCTGTTGGTCGCTCTACTAGTCTCTCTTTCTTTTCTTTTTTTTTTTTTTTTTTTAAATTTTCAAATTATTTTTAATTGAGCTCTTCAGTACAAGAGTTTTCTCTTGGTCTGATACATGGAATGATGATTGAATACCAGACATCATAACAGGACCTCTAAAAAGGAAACTATATGTAAGTTAAAATTCTTCAGTTGAATGGTGGTCTAATCAAGAGGTGTCCCGAGCTCGATAGCTGCAGTCGCTTAAGTGCGGCCAGTATCCAGTAATCGGGAGATAGTGGGTTCGAGCCCCACTGTCGGCAGCCCTGAAGATGGTTTTCCGTGGTTTCCCATTTTCACACCAGGCAAATGTCGGGGCTGTACCTTAATTAAGGCCACGGCCGCTTCCTTCCACTTCCTAGCCCTTTCCTATCCCATCGTCGCCATAAGACATATCTGTGTCGGTGCGACGTAAAGCAAATAGCAAAAAAAAAAAAAAAAAAAAAAAATCAAGAGGTGTTGTGTAGTTCAGCTAGGCAGTGTTTTATAATATCAAATGAGATTAACGCAGTGGAAAGTTCTAGAATTTGATGGAATAGAACTGCTACCTCTTCCAGCGTACAGTCTTGATTTTGTGCCTTCTGACTTCGGTTTGTTAGTCAACACCATGATGGAGGCGTAGCGTGCCTGCCTCCTGCCTAAAGGCCCTGAGTTCGATTCTAGCCAGTCCAATGATTTTATTCTGGGTGAAAGGGGTTTCAGTAGCCGTATGAGACAAGTTGAAGAGCTGTTCATTAGAGAAGGGCGCGGATCCAGTCTCCAATGCATCTGAGAATGTCGTCACTCCAATATTTACGCACCATCTAACTGTTCGTCATTCGTGTTGGCAAGTCAAGGTCCTCAAGGGATAAATATGCACGGAATTTTCTGACTATAATTTGTTCCGGTGCATGACATCAGCTCTTCGAGCAGGACGGTTATAATCTTGAAGACGGCAGAAACGGTTGTGTATTTCTCTTTCTTTTGGTCAGGCGCTTTACTAGAGGTTTTATTTCACTAAAACAAACAAATGTAACGGCGCTAAGCCCTAATCGGTCTTGGTCCAGCAAGCAACCTCTGCTCAACACAGAATCCTGCAGGTTACGAAGTGACGCCTGGTCAGCGCGATGAATCTTCTCGGTCGTTCTTCGATGTCTGGACTGGGGCCACTGTTTTAACGTTAGATCACCAATCAGTTCTTACATAGGCTGATCGCACCTCGAACCAGCTCTCTGATCCTGGAATCGACGCCAGGACCTTTCAGTAAGAGTCAGAATCGCTATCCCTAGACCGCTGCATCGGGGGTATTATTTCACTACTGCCATGAATTTCGTTAGTCAGTTACGTCGCCGTCGAGGTAATAAGTCTCTTCTGTTAACATATCGATCCCTTAGAAAGCTAGAAGTTTTTTGTTTTTTTTTTGTTTTTTGTGATTTGACTGGGCATTAGTGGAAAATATGGCTTCTGAACAAACTTTGTCTGACAAGTGACTGCGAACGAAGTGTCGGAGAAATGGGGGAAAGATGAGAGTACCGTTTTGTATTGTACAGGTTTTCATTAGTCACCATTGTACCTGAAGTATTCGGTTCAGTGAACTGCCTGTGGACTTGTTGCTTCTTGTTTTCTACTTACTTACTTACTTACTTACTTACTTACTTACTTACTTACTTACTTACTTACTTGGTGTAGTTCGGAATACGAAGGAGCATCAGTGTGTTTATACTTCTGTATCTTGTATTTGTTTGGGGCTAAAATAAGTTGTTTTACTTATCCTAGCGAAGTTATGGATAAGCTCCCGTTCCTACACCTATCCATTCTTAACCTAATATACCCTTACTAACAATACCTACTTTTAAATGTTGCAAATAAAATGAATAAAATAATCAAACCTAGTGATATTAAGTGTAAAATCGTATCTTATATACAAAACACACATTACACGTCAACAGCGAACATACGAACATTAAATTCAGGTTGATATAAATGTCTAAGAGAACTAAATTTGCTAATTGAAATAAAAAATAATACAAATTTAAAGACGATACCGAAATATCTCCTTCAATTTAGAGGTGAAGAGGAGGAATGTGTGAAAGAAGTGGCTCTGGCTTACGTGTTTGGTCATTCACCTCGAGAAACCACTGTATACAGGTCGACTGTATGGGGCGGTGGGCAGAGGAGGAGAACTTTCAACGTTGTCGCTCTACTCTGCTGGAAAGTTTGTGTAATACTGTAATGAAGATTGAAATTATGATGTTGATAAATGACTTAAGCAATCTCCGAAGTTCTGTAGGTAAGAAGGAGGTTGGGAGGAAAGACGTGGTTGTCGGCTAACATCGTCACGCGTTTTGTACCAAGGAGACCGGGCTTCGTATGATACTAATATAGGCCTATATGGGATTGTTGAATTGAAAAGTTCCATCCCTAGTATTCGGGTTCCACTGTAAGTTTTTGCTACTGTTTTAACGTAACAGTAATCCAGAACAGTTTTTGGTCACGATGGATTGGGAAAGAGTTAGGACTGATCTTAATTTAGAAAATGGTCCAGCATTTGCTCAAGGTGAAAACGGGTAACCACGGAAAATCATATGCAAGATAGCCGATGGTGAAGTTCGAATCCACCATCTCCCGAATGCAAGTTTATAGGTGCGCAGCCAACTCGCTCGGTGGTTATTTTAAACGGGAGGTTCCATCGGCAAGATCAAATTAACTTAAACTACAATACATCTAATAATTTAATGTTATTAGCTTTACGTCCCACTAACTATTTTTACGGTTTTCCGAGATGCCGAGGTGCCGGAATTTAGTCCCACAGGAGTTATTTTACGTGCCAGTAAATCTACCGACGCGAGGCTGACGTATTTGAGCACCTTCAAATACCACCGGACTGAGCCAGAATAGAATCTACCAAGTTGGGGTCAGAAGGCCAGCGCCTCAACCGCCTGAGCCACTCAACTCGGCACAAATCATCTTACTTGCTCTGAGTAAGAAGCAAAGTTTTGCCTTACATCCTCCGTTATGACTTCTGATGAGCTTGCATTCGGAAGATAGTGGGTTCGAACCCCACTCTCGGCAGCTTTGAAGATGGTTTTCCGTGGTTTCCCGTTTTTACACCAGACAAATACTGGGCGTAAAGCAAAAAAAAAAAAAAAAAGACCTAGCTGTGCCAATGCGATGTCAAAGCAATTGTAAAAAATTGATATACGCTAGTAACTGTAGAGTTACCGGCAAATGGGAGATGCAGTGTATTTGATAGGATTCCCTTGATCAAATCTGTCAAATCTGTCGTGCTTCTTAATGACATTTTTACGGGGAGTTTCTCTACTTATTTTTGTCTTTTTCGGTTGTGTGCGTATCTGCTGGGCTATATGCTAAATAAATACGTCATCGTTGATTGAATAAATTACGAGCAAAGTTTTACTGTTGCAATCTCTCTGCATACAGGAAAAGGTTGAGAACAATACAGCCGCTCACAAAACCGCAGTAAATCAGTTCATGAACAAAGTGCACCTTTGTTCGATCGGCTGGTAACGGCTGTAGAGAGAGATTTGTCTTGGCTTATTATGTTATTATTTAATAAAGACTATGGCCACGTGTGCTTCAAATGATTTTAACTCTGCGGTTGTGTACAGTCTTAAACTGTAACTTGCTCTGTTTCCCTTACTACGCATTCGTAATCAGTGGAAGCGCTGTTAACACGTGAACAGTTCTCCTCCCTGACTCTCATCTCGAGTTCTATTGACTGAATATATTTTCTCTAATAAGACATTGTCCTATGGCGTCGGCCTAACTAAGACAGTAAACGTAATAATTATTGATAATATTAACAACAACAATAATAATCGTATGGCCTCAGCTACTGAGTGCAAGCATTCTTAGTTTGACGCTGTTATTAATTATTAATGATTGAGTTGTCCTTGCGGTTAGGGCCTCGTAGCTGTGAGCTTGCGTTGTTATTGAATACATCTTTTTTGAAGGATCTTGTGTAGTTTAAAATTATTTATCAACCTTCATGAACATTGAAACTCCATTAAGTAAATGAAATGTAAAGTGAACAGCAAGTAATTATTTCTGAAAATATTCGGAGTGTTTAAATTTCTGTGAAACTGATTTAAAATTTAAGGATGCTTTTTGCACATTGCTATGTCTGTCCTGTGTAACTGCATAACACGGAGACTACGAGACTGAAATCTTCAGTATTAAAAAAAATAAAAGCATTTGACCGAGCGAATTCACCGTGCGTTTATGGGCGCGCAGCTGTGAGCTTGCATTGCGGAGATAGTGGGTTCGATTCCCACTGTCGGCAGCCTTGAAGAGGGTTTTCCGTGGTTTCTCGTTTTCACACCAGACAAATGCTGGAGCTGTACTTTAATTAAGGCCACGGCCAGTTCCTTCCCACTCCTAGCCCTTTCCTATCCCGTCGTCGCCATAAGACATACCTGTTTCAGTGTGACGTAAAGAAACTTGTAAAAAAAACCAAAAAAAGCAGCATTTCAGTCGTGGCCATACCGCCGCCTATTGACAGTTCCCTGGACTGATCGAGTATGGAACAATAACATCTTGAAAAGAGATGTAAGGAATTCATTCAGAAAATAGAACACAGAAAAACATCTTAGTTCACATAATGAGGAATTCCAGTTTGAAATCTTTCAACTAAATCTTAGTTGGCAAAATATATGGATGAATAAGAGAAAGCTCATGACTTAAGAACATACAAGACTTGGCATCAATTTGACCAGCTAGTGAACTCTTCCATTTAGTCTCTGACCGAATGGAATTTCGACATGTGATCGTCAACATCCAGTAGTGGATAGGCAGTTGAAGAAGAAAGAGGAAGTATCCTAAAGGAGCAGATATATTTGGAAAGTGCCCTATGTTATTTCAGTTTGTAGTAGTTTCAGTATTCTTCCGTTCTTAATATCGTGAACCAAAATAGAATGTGTTACTAGAATCACTATGCTTTCGTAATTCTTATTGGATACGTTTCTCTGCAACAAAAGACAGACGTAATTCTTCCGTGACAGTTGCCAGTTCTCAGGAAGGTAGCTACGATTCGTGACCCAGTCATTGCTACTGAGATTTTAGAGGAAAGTTACGTCGTGGTGATACGGATTTTACGTGAAACTTTTCGAGACGTATAAGCCTCATGAATCTACATACTAACGTTTTCAGTATCCGAGGATGGATACTATGAAAGTGTCAGTGACATCCTTAGCAATAACAACCAAGAAAGGACGTACTGAAGTGATTTAAACTGAGAAAAGTGGAGTAATTTCCGGAAATAAAGTGCACTCTCAGTATTCAGGATATCTCATTTTTCTAGGCATCCAGTCCGTGATGATCGAGGTTCTCTTGACTTGACCTGGATGTATGTGTACAGCGCAAGTCGATACAAGAAGTTCGATACTGAATATTGTACGAAGGCGGTTTCAGTGGATTGTGAGAGACGGGTTGCGCTCGCTTCTAGCGGAATAAGCTTCCTTATCGGAGAGGAATCAAAGGGAATGTGGCTACAAGGCAGAGGAGAGACGAAATTCAAATTTGCATATATCATTTTCGCCCGCTGAAACACCATTAAGGGAAAGATATGTGTGGATGATACTATTTGTTGTCGGTCGCTAATCCTCTTCGTGTGATAGTTTAAAAAAAATCGAATTTACTTGCTGTCATTTTTGTAATTTCCATAGGCTGCCAGTTTGTGGGTATAGGTCACAGCTGAAGAGAAAGCTGCTGTACTAGATGAGGGAAGGAGACTTCAGCGGGTGACTGTTGATTCCCTCCTGCGGTCAATTCTTATTCTAGATTCCCTCCAGAACAAGCTTTGTAAATATCCCAGTTCCCTCCTCACAAGAAGTTAGCAGCAAGATATAAATACGCCAGTTCCCTCCCATAACAGACTTTACTGACAATATTGTTTTCATTTCGGCCAAGCATGGTGGAGAAAATGCAGAGTTGAGGATTGAGAACTTTTGCAAAGATGGTAACTCTGATATTGGTAAATGCCTAAGGCTCATTTTTGAACTAACATATTTTGACCTAACTGTCATCGGAGATTGTTTCGTAAGATCACTTCATTTCGCAGATTTCTGATTATAAAAAATTAAGAGCATTTGACTACATGACAGAAAATGTTACAGGTAATGCACTTTTCCCACCGATTCTATGGTCGAAAATATTTGCCAGTTTCTCTTCGAACCACGAGCGCATATGAAAGTTTTCATGCCAACATGTAAGTTATATGTACTCTTCACGCCCCAACATTTTTGTACTTTTTAGTTGAACGTACAGGGAGACACGAAAATAAATTCCACTGTCGTCATCATAACTTCAAATAGAAAGACTTTCAAACAGGAAAATCACAGTTATTTATGAATAAAATTGAAGAATTAGATGGCGGAGATATGACTACTTCACGGTATTGCCATGGGATGTCTTAAATGCCCTTCCCAATGTTTTTATTTTGAAGAAACACAAAGATTTTAATGGCATTTAAAGGAACTTTCAACATAATTAACATTTGAGTTTTAATTAATTGGTATGACTAGCAAGGTAATTTTATAAATATCAACGATATCATGTTATAGGCCCACTCTTAATAGTCTGAAGTCTGTATAAAGGATGATGGAAAATTGTTTGCTAGCTTAAGGAGTATTTGCTGAGGTGGGAACCGGATTGCATTAAAAAATAAATAACTTTATATTTGGAGGGAGAAGGACTGTTGGACGTGAATCATACCCTGATTTTTGGGAGATAATCGGCGTTATTCGACTTACACCTGAGGCTTTAAAAATAGGGAGGAGGAGAACCGTTCCCCCTTCTGCTGCTGTTTATTTTTTGTGGCAGTTACCTCCACGTGAATAAGAGTGAAATAGGCTGTTTAATTGATTGATATAATATGATATACCATAAAATCCTTTATTGGTTAAACTACGACCGACTGCTTCATATTCTTTAACCCAGTCCATACTGCGATGGATATTAAGGTGCGTACGCCCGATCTGTTTTCAGACTGAGAAACGTGGTTCAACCAGCACAGCACATTATGTGTCTTACTTCAACCAATTAAATAGTCTATTTTTTCTTATCCACGTGGAGTTTGCTTGCACAGAAGACGAACAGCAGCAGTAGGAGGGAATTGTTCTCACCACACTCCTTTTCAAACCTCAGATGTATTTCAGTCTAGCTATAAAATGTACTATACTTCAGTTATTAAGTGGCTGGTGGGCCGGTGTTGCCTGAGATGACTTTCAGGCAGACTGTCTAAGCCAGGAATGTTACCCAATCTCGCGATAGCATTTTAAATGGCCTGGTATAAATGTATATTAAACATCACTCTCCTATGGTACATTTTGCGATATAGTGATGTGCAACTTTCCCGAAGCAATTTTCCAGACCGATATCAAGTTAAGGATATGAACGCATGTTGAGGAAGAGGTATTGCGGCGTCTTCTATGCTGGCGTTATATTTCAAAACAACTCTCTGTCGATCGAGTGTTGTGTTACTGTACACGGCCAGGTGCCTCATATTGTAAGTTTGTTTTCTCCTGAAGCGATTATTCCGAGGAGCGATAGCTGAATGACATATTCACTAGCTTCTCACCATGGTAGCGCGATTCAGATCCCAACCAACGCATGTGGGATTCTTTAAGTGTTAGTAGTTTACATCTTTCTGGTTTGAATGCTATGAAAGTTTGAATGTCCCGTAGTAATGCTCATAGCGTTAAATCATTTAACACTATCAGCTTACTTCGGATACTATGTCGTTTATAGATCTTAGTTGAGATGACGAGCAGTCAGTATACCTCGTCAGCCGTTTTATGAGGTGTAGAGGCCTGTTTGATCGTTTTTAAAAATAAAGTTGTTATTTTAGTTATTTGTTTTTAACTTTTATTTTATTGTGAACTCCGCTTTTATTCTCGGTGGGAAAGGGAACTATGTACATGTATTTCTCTTCTCTCACCTGCCAACGCGCCATACTAATTATTTTTCTGTACCACGTAGTTAGTCTCCTTGAAATAACGGTAACAAAGCATAGGTTGAACACTTACCTTGTCAGTAAGGATGCACTGCTAGTCATCTTTGAATTAGCGTACCGTGGTTTCTAATTCCAGTTGCTATAAAATACTGGATTGGTTCCTTCTTGTAGCCCTTTACTTCTACTTCTTCTTCTTTTTCTCCACTTGTTAGCTCAGTTATTATAAGAACACGAGGACAGACACCATTAGAACCATGGGTCATATTCGATATATTTTATAAATGCACAGGGATTACTCGGTAGTATTGACGAAATCTGTAAATCTATAAAATGAAGCAATTAAACCAACACTTGTTATTAGTTGTTCTTCTGCGACTAGTTTCATCGTCTGTTACGTTGTATCTACAGTTCACGCTGTAGTGAACACCGCGAAGTGTGCAGCCAGAAATAAATGATCAAGATGATTATTCACGCACAGAGTAAAGTGAATAATGGATTTGGTTAGTGTAGCGAGGAATACGATTCTCGCTTGTTCATTTCTTGTTATATACGAGTATTAATCTTTTTCATATTCAGTCGTTGTTGAGACCCTGTTTGTGCGCCTTGGTGTGTACGGTAGGCTATATAGATAATGACATCAGAAACTAAATTAATCTGCAGTATACAGTTGTTCATGCAACAATCAAGTTCTTGTAGTACTGCGTTTTTTCGTGCTAACACAATATTACTGTAGTTTGTTTCACTTCATTTCTTTCTGCCTAAATGGTCCTTTAGTAAGAATCTTCTCGCTCCTAACTCACGTAATATATGTTTCAGCACAGTGGCTGGCTCAGGTGAGTTGACGTCGACTTTTCACTGCAGTATTCTGGGTTCAGATCGTGGTGACTCCAAGCGGGACAACGGATGATTTCGATTTTTCACTACTGTTTGAATTTTATGTCGGCTGTTAGCAGTTAGGTGTTCGCAAGTGGTTTAACGTCGTACTAACTCATCGAAAGTTTTCGGCGACGAAAACCATCTTCAAAGAAGCCGACGCTGGGATTCGAACCCACCATCTCCAGCTACGTGATGCCAACCGCAAGGCCAACTCGCTTGGCTAAGCGGTTTGCCTTCGCGTTAGAGAGATCTGTAATCTCTATAAATTTAATTGTAGGGGGTCCGCTGTTTGTAATTTCGTTTGTTTTGCCAATTTTTCAAATTTTTATCAGATTTATGTCAACTAAAGACCCGATCAGTGTTTTTTAGCTTTCGTGTCTGTCTGTCTGTCTGTCTGTCTGTCTGTCTGTCTGTCTGTCTGTCTGTCTGTCTGTCTGTCTGTCTGTCTGTCTGTCTGTCTGTCTGTCTGTCTGTCTGTCTGTCTGTCTGTCTGTCTGTCTGTCTGTCTGTCTGTTCACCATCACAGCGAAACAGCTGAATAGATCTCGGCCAAGCTTCATATAGGCCTGTAGAGTATACTCATCCAGGAAAGGGTTTAGATATGCATATCATTTGAAAATTTCTGAATAGAATGGCCGTTTATAGGGATACCAGAACAGTTTTCTTCCATTTTCTCGTATACTATTGATTTTCTGTAAAATCCGTGGACTAATGTGAAACGTCCCTTCATTTTAAACAACTTTTGTTATGAGCATAATTTCGCTTTCTCTTCAAATGTCGGAGAACATTACTACTTTCTGCGGGTTCCAAACTCTACATTGAGTGGATGACAGACGGACAATGAACCTACCGGTTACCGTGGCAACGTGCCGAGCTGCTTGCTAGCGGGGAAGTAACATAATGTCATTTTCGTGAACATTCATGGAAACTCGTGGTTATTTCTTGCGTAGAAGGCGTCATGCTGCCAGTCTGCGGTAAATTTGCGGAATACCGTTGGAGGTTACAATCGCCTTCGAATACCTCTAAAGGGGCTGTTAATACTTGAACAATACCGCGCAGCGTAGCCCATGATTTTACACGGTAAAGTGTGTTTTGGCATGTGCTATACATTTTACTGTATTTCTCTTCTACTTCTGCTTTCCGCTTTTATTTCTTGTCTCTCTCTCGCCTCTTTAGGCTTAATCAATAACCTTATAAGTCGTCATCTTATCTCTTTACCTAAGAATCCCTGCGGCTAAATTTCTCCTCTGTTACTGCCTTCTTATATCCGTAACTCATATCATCACAATTTAGTGAGGGTCATTTCATTTTCCAATACTTTCACTTGGTATTTACATATTTGTCCAATCCGGCTGTCCTCAGTTATAATCTTATTTTCTATTTCATCTGTCTTAACTGGAATACTTTCTCCTTTAATTACTACGCATGTGTGCGAGTGCTATTCCAGAAATCTGGACGCTCTTTCCTTTGAGGAAAAATTCCAAGCTGTTCAAATGTATAACATTTTGGCCCCGGAACGTATCGAAATATGGAGGCAATTTCAATGACGGTGCAGTCCTTCGTTTTGGGGTGATTGGTGGCTAAACGGTAAGTCGTATCACAAAAAAGATAGCACAATCACGTTTCAATTTGGAGAGATCTACAACTTCGATCCTATGACATATTTGTTACTGAACTGAACACTATTTCTCAATTTTAATTTTATACTTTTTACACGTATATCTTATCGTTTGGCACATTTATAGAAAATATATAATCATCATATTCGGTACGCACGTTGACACGACCAGTGGTCATACAGTATGTTAGCCAAATTTTATGATTTCAGCTGCCACACAGATATCCGAAAAATAAAGTAATGTGTGAAAACGGTACCCAAATTTCTCCGTATTAAATGTTTCTAACTCAATCTAACCCATAAATATAGGAGAAGCGAAAAAATGTCATAGGACCAACCATGTAGAACACTGAAAGAGGCGCCTGATGGCGAAATCCGTTTGTCGATACGACGTACCTTTTAAAAGCAGTAAATATCGAAATGAAGGTCTGTACTTATATACGTCTCCATGCTTATCTATATAAATAAAGTTGCAGTGGGTCCGCTGTCCGTAATTTCGTTTGTTTTGCCAATTTTTCAGACATTTATCCGATTAAGGTCAACTTAAGACAGGATCAGTGGTTTTGTAGCTCTGTAGCTTTCTGTCCGTCTGTCTTTTTGTCCGTCCGTCTGTTCCACCATCAAACGGCTGGACAGATCTCTACCAAACTTTAGTGTATACTCATCCAGGGGAGGGTTTAGATTTAAAAATTACCCAATAGAATGGGGGTGTATTGGGAAACCACAACAGTTTTCTTCCATTTTCTCTTATACTATTGATTTTCTGTGAAACCCGTTCACTATATGTGAAACGTCGCTTCATATTAAACAATTTTTGTATGTACATAATTTCGCTTGGCCACTGGACACTCTTTCCTTTGAGGGAAATTCCAGGCTCTTTAAATGTGTTACTTTTAAGCCCCGGAAAATATCGAAATAAGGAGCCAATTTCAACGACGGTGCCGTCCTTAGTTTCGTGGTAACTACTTTCTAAACGGTAAGTCATTAACAAAGTAGATTACACAATCGCTACTCAATTTGGAGAGATCTTCAACTTTGGTTCTATGCCTTACTGTCGTATCTCAGTTCCTCATACTTTAGATAGCACAGCATTTCTCGATTATAATCAAGTCTCTCCAACTCGATTGTGACTGTCTTTAACAAATGGGGCCTGTCATTATAGTAAAAACTATCCATCTTTATTTTGAATGGCAGTTGATAAATGAAAGTTGGTATTGTAGAAACTCCTGAACTCGATTGTGAATGGCAGTAGGAAATATGGCCTGCCATTATTAACAAAATTTCCTCAACGTGCACTTTACATCGGAAACAACGAATGTGGTCCTCCCCGTTTTGTTTCTCGGATAGCGCTAAGAGACATGCAGTTTAATATAATCTTACTCACTGCGTGTACAGTAACTTACTTAGAACTCCATATACAAGGTAGAATACCGTAGCGAAGCACGGGTACATTTGCTAGTACATACATATTCTAGGACTCTTTTCAAGACAACATTCTGGTTATGTCGCATTTCTAAAGATCACATACATTTTTGAATTATATTTTGGTATTTAAATAGAAAATATTTAAATTCTAGTATATTGTATTAGGTAAGACTCCAGTCAAGATAGTTTTTTTTAAAGATACAAGTGTGATTGATGGGTTGAACAAATGTGATAATCCACACAAAGGTGCCTACATTTCACATTGTGGAAAATTGGACTGAAATTATTTCGGTTAACTTATTTTCTGCTGACGGTCTATCTAAAGCTAGAATGATGCGTATATGTATCCAATCCTTTTTTTAATAACCCTCACGGGCAAATTAACGTTTATTCAATTGTTACACCATTTATATGATGCTATATTTCCTTGGGGTAAGGGTGATACGGAATAATGAGCCTTTCCAACTACGGACATTGTGAAAATTGAACAGGTTGTTACTGAACTGCTTTCTGTCTAAAATATATTCAGATAGAATTACATAGACAAAAGTTTCGTAGTATCTTCTTGTTGCTTGATTATTACAACATTACTGCTGTAATTTTTAAATTGCATTCTTTTTTTTTAATGTATTTACATATATTTTCTTTTCATTCGGTGTCAAGTAATCTCTTGCTTATTTTTATAATAATAATGTAAATGATTCTTTGTTGCTATGTAATTTATGTTTCACTTAACTTCGTTGTTCAACACTACTATTACAAATTGACATTGCCACTAGGATATGTCTCAATTGCTTTGTATTTTTGTTGTTGATAATAATATTAATAATAATAATAATAATAAAACCAAACCCTATGGCATTACAGCCCTTGAAGTGCCTTGGCCTACCAAGCGACCGCTGCTCAGCCGGGAGGCTTGCAGATTACGAGGTGTCGTGTGGTCAGAATGACGAAACCTCTCGGCCGTTATTCTTGGCTTTCTAGACCGGGGCGCTATCTCACCGTCAGATAGCTCCTCAATTCTAATCACGTAGGCTGAGTGGACCACGAACCTGCCCTCAGGTCCAGGTATAAAATCCCTGACCTGGGCGGGAATCGAACCCGGGCCCTCCGGTTAAGTGGCAGGTACGCTACCCCTACACCACGGGGCTGGCTAATAATAATAATAATAATAATAATAATAATAATAATAATAATAATAATAATAATAATAATAATCTTGAGGAAGAAGGTGCCATTCCGTCTGACACAGCCATTTTCAATCTAGCCCATATGTGTTCAATGCATTTCTTGTCGGTGAATTACCTGGCCAATTCATATGGTTGATACTCGCTTCTCTCATGAATTTTCTCACTGTTGTACCTCGATGAGGGCGAGTATTGTCATGTACGAAAATGATTCAGCACCATACTCATCCATAAAGTATTGTACAAATGGTCGAAAAATTTCATCGGTATGCCGCTGGGCAGTTAACGTCCCTCGAATTGGTATCAAAGGTGCACGACGGCCATGCATAATCCCACCGTAAAACATTACAGAATAACCTCTGAATGGATGTACCTCTTAAACATGCTGATACTTTCTACCGCGTCCTTTACGTCTTTGTGTATCCGGCCTAAGTGATACCCTTGTTTCCTCTGCAAACATGACGTTACGCCATTCATCCATCCGTCGTCCAGTTACGATGTTGGATGGCCCATCTTCTCTCAACACGATGACGATTCTTGAGTGGAACACATCGACTGACCTTAATTGGGGCCTATGCAGCCGATTGCGTACAATTTAAGCAGATAGACGGACCCCGATTGCCCTCAAGAAGTCCTCTCGTTCTTGTGCAGTCGAAGTTACTCTCCTCTGCGCTGTTACGCGGATATACCGATCTTGACGTTGCGTTGTCACCCTCGCTCGACTTCCCTCGGTCTGTCAGGCGCATCATTAGTCTCACGGTACCTTTTCCACGTTTCTGACTCTGCATTTTGGGTAACCTCTTCGATGCGAGACACTGCTGCTTGTGTATCTTCACGTCCACCCTGAATCAGTGCTCTGGCTCGGTCAAACTAGAAAGTGCGCATTGCACATGAAACGTAAACACTAGCTGAAGCTCATACTGCACTGTGTACACTCCTACCAGTCTTCACCTGAAATGTCATAGTTAACCCCAGGCTCAACACAGTCCATAGGCGGCGATATTTGCTTTAATGTAAACAAGAAATTGAATCGAGTGTGTGTATACAGTGCTGTCTACCACTTACAACAAGATGACTTCATCACTCTACCATGGGTGTACCTTCAGCGAGATATCCACACTGTGTTAGAAGATGATGATGATGATGATGATACTTGTTGTTTTAAGGGGCCTAACATCGAAGCTCGTCGGCCTTGAAACTCAATGGCAAGAGTTCTCTCTCGCGGTTATAGGTGGAGATAATGTCGTTAGATACACTAGAATGGTGAAGATTCATTCATTTCACTGATAGAAGGTATTTGTCATTAAACTGTTCAAATATGATGGACAGAATTGTATAGTTCTTGTAACCTATGTCTGGTGCGAATTTCAGCCTTCTAAAATTTCCCGGACAGACAAGTAGCCATTCGGTTAGGGTCGCGCGGCTGTGAGCTTCCTATCTGGAGATAGTGGGTTCGAACCCCACTGACAACTGTGCTGAAGATGGTTTTCCGTGGTTTCTTATTTTCACACCAGGCAAAATCTGGGTCTGTACCTAAATTACGGCTATGGTAGCTTCCTTCCCATTCTTAGACCTGTCCTAATTCCCATCGTTGCCATAAGACCTCTCTGTGTGGGTGGGACGTAAAACAAAGAGCAAAAATGTATCTAACATTTACCGGTTGTATATTGATTGTGCTAAAAGCACTTTCTACCGTATTCTCTGTTGCTGGGTTTTTTATTCTGGTTCATGTACAGAAAAGCGTATGCTACTGTTAATTTCGACTCAGTTACATAAGGAATGTCCCTAGTTTAAGCTTGAGTGTATCGCAATCCTCTTAGCTTGGTAGCGACGCCTGTAATCTGCGCGCCTGTCAGCTCCAGTTGAAAGCCAGTACCCACAAGTTTACACGACCAGCCTTTTTTCCTCCACCGCAGCTGTAAATTCTGCCTTATACAGTACGTCTCTCCTATACTGCCATTGAGATCCTTTGGTTGTAATAAACAAATTCATACCTCAAGTTTTTATAAACCCATCTTCAAGCAAAACTGTCGATAGGTGTAAAACAGTCGCCTGCGGACTCTAGAACAGAGAAGCATCATATGGAGTGACAAACCACACTACACGTTGCGGCAGTCCGATGGACTTGTAATGGACTTGGCAAATACCTGGTGAGTTTTAATAGAGTGCATTGTTACTACCATGAAATTTGGCGGAGGAGGATTTATGGTGTGGGCCTTTTTTCCGTGGTTTGGTCTTGGTCCACTGGTTTTAGCTCCTCGAATGATGAATGCCGAAGCTTATCATGCAAAATTGGACAATTGCTTACTTTCCGGCATTTGACAGTTTGCAACCGGCCCGTTTCATTTTCAACATGACAGTGCACCCGTACATAAAGCGATGGCCATAACCAATTGGTTATGAATGAAATCGAATGGCCAGCCCAAAGCCGTGATCAGTAAAATATAGCGGCTTCAGTACCATGCAAATGTAAGACTTGATCGTGACTTGATGAAAATATATAACTTATATGCTGGGGAAAAATTACTGTTAACCAGTAGATGTGTATGTTTAAGACTTGTGTAAAGTAAGTACGTGCAGGGGAAAATTTTCCGTAAACCAATTGAACTAAGCAGTTAGTGTGTTTAATTTTTTTGTGAAATAAATGCATGCTGGAAAAAAATGCTGCACATCATTATTTTCAATGCATGGGCTTCAGGAACTCACATGCTGCGTTTGTTTGTACGCTCCAAGTTTCTACGAGTACATTAGTGCGCCGAAAGGTTCCCTTTTAATTGCAAGGGCGCTTCGCAGATTTCTCGGCACTCAACTAATTGATCGGGCACCGTTGTAAAAACCGCGTCCTAAGTAGAGCAAGTTGATTGTCCTGTCTGCTTGTGTAATAAGGGAGTGTGCGGGCGAAGATTGGCTTCCTTTTGCGATACAAAATATAGCCTACAGTGGGAAGCATATAGTTATACTATTTCCCTCATCTTCTGAATTCCATTAAGTTAATTACGACCGGGCGAGTTGGCCGTGCGCGTAGAGGCACGCGGCTGTGAGCTTGCATCTGGGAGATAGTAGGTTCGAATCCCACTATCGGCTGCCCTGAAAATGGTTTTCCGTGGTTTCCCATTTTCACACCAGGCAAATGCTGGGGCTGTACCTTAATTAAGGCCACGGCCGCTTCCTTCCAACTCCTAGGCCTTTCCTATCCCATCGTCGCCATAAGACCTATCTGTGTCGGTGCGACGTAAAACCCCTAGCAAAAAAAAAGTTAATTACGATAATATATTCTCAGATAAGTGTGTCCGTACTTCGTTGGTAATTGACCAATAAATAGAAGCGCAGAGTTCTTAGGACTATTTCTCAGATTTATTTAAACGTAAGGATTGTAGCAAGATCTCCAGTAAGATTGAATATTAGGTGGATCGCCTCTAACAATAATGATACAGGTTACGGCGTACTAAGTAGCGTAGTTAAAAAGGATCTTGCTTCCTTCGCTCAGGATTGTGCGATAGAATCCAAGCACATTTGGTGATATTTTTGAAAACCGGTACTTAAATGAAGAGTTATTAGATTTGCTTGTACGCTAAGAAACTTTCCTTCAGACATAATTCCGGCTTTTCGGCATTTTCGTATGTCTATATTTGTTGGCCAATGATGATGATGATGATGATTATTATTATTATTATTATTATTATTATTATTATTATTATTATTATTATTATTTGTATGTTAAATTCCTACAATTTGAATGATGTGTTTATATTTTTATAATTGTAATCTCCATAGTGTTTTAATTCCAGTAAGTTTGTAGTTTCAAACTAAGAATATTTTAGTAAGTTGCAGTAATCTTGAGATGTTTGGCCTGTTAAAACTCTCCATCATCATGATGATTGTAATAGATTTAGTTATTGATGAAAAATGAACAATATGAAACAATAACTAAAAACAGGACTTACTTACAAAGAAAGACTAGTATTGGTTCGATACAGGGAGTTAAATCTCAAGACGTTATTTATCTTACAAGGTAAACTGTAACAATTGTTCATAGGATGTAGCGAACTGACTCTCCAGCGTGTTGAAAATACTATGTATTTGCTTTACGTCGCAGCGACACACACAGATCGTTTGACAGCGATAGGATAGGGCTAGGATTGGAAAGGAAGCGACCGTGGCCTTAATTGAGCTACAGCAAATTTTGCCTGGTGTGAAAATGGAAATACCACGGGAAACTTCTGGTCAGTGCTGCCAACAGTGGGGTTCGAACCCACCATCTCCCGAAAACAATCTCAGAGCTACGTGACACAAATCGCTTGGCAAACTTGCTCTGTAAACTAGATCTGTGCCCTTCACATAGAATCCCTAAATTTCAGTCATAAGCATTCGGTTGTTTAAATATTCGTAAATACAGTATAATGTACCACTTACAATTCCCTATTTTACTGTGAGGAAAGTTTTCCACGATGATTCACGGGAATGTTGTGATTACTCGTGTATAGGGAGTTAGTTCTGTCATTTGTCCGCCACTAAAGGCAGTCCGGGCTGGTATTTCCATTCGTACAGCGTAAATAAATACCAGGCACAAAATATTACTTTTACGTTCATACTCTGTTGAATTTCACAATATTTACTCTTCAAAATATTGTGGTAAGTAGAGCGATACTGTAGTTACTCAGGGCACTCAACTTCCTACCATCATGAAAACCTTTTTCAGAAAACTTTTTCATTGCATATAAAATAGTTACTCTATTTGGTGGGGACATAAGTCGTTTCGTATTGTAACCCATACACATACAGCAGGAATATTCAACCTGGGAAGGCGACTACTCGCCTCACGGCAACGGTAGAGCAGTTGCCGCATCACTCATTTGCGAAGACAGCTATTCAGTGTGTATCTGACTGTCTGTGACGTCGCTACCGTCTGCTGCGGTTCGTGTACGCTTGTTCTTTTACATGAAAAGTTTAAATGAGCTTTTCAGGCACCTTATACTCTTTTTACTATCGCAAGGGCAAAAGCGCTTCGTAAATTCGGGGAAAGAATTGTGCTGTTTACGGTTTACTCGATCGGACATGCCAGAAATGGTTTTCTAGGTTTCAATCTGGAATTCGTTCCTTCAAGGACAAACCTCGTACCGAAAGATCCATTGTTACAGACTAAGAAAAACTCAAACTGTTGGTTGAAAGTATTTTTAGGGCGACAGATGGATGGAGAATTAGCTCAAGTGCTAAATACACTGAGTGACCAGAAGTCACGGGAAGGGGTGTTCCATTAGAAAATATGCCATGTATGACCCCTGAGCGTTGCGGATAGCTGCGGCGTAGCTGAGCAGTCTGTCGCAGACACCAGTGTCGTGGTCGTGAAGATGGCAACACGTCGCGAGTTAACCGACTCTTCGATGTTAGGCCCCGTTAAACAACAAGCATCATCATCATCATCATCCAATTTCGAGTGATTATGATTGCATTCAAGTATCGATTTTATTTTGCAACCCACTATGGTTTACAAGATTGCCTCACAGTCTGTTTATTGATATTATTTTTGTTGTTAATGGTACGCATATACACATCTATTTATTTTCTTTCAGATGCACGCTACGTGATTTTTATTGTATTCCAATTAATGTTGATTTTAGTGTAGTAACTAGGTGTAATTTTCCATATACATATACTATTCTGCATTTTTTCTTTTCATTTCAGGTAACAGTATTGTATTTCTTCACTTCTACACTGTAAGTACCTACTTTATTTTTCGTGGATGTAAACTAGTAGCTTGATTGACTGAATCCACTAATAATGTTATTTGCTTTACGTTCCACTGACTACTTTTACAGTTTTCGGAGACAACAACAATAATAATAATAATAATAATAATAATAATAATAATAATAATAATAGTAATAATAATAATAATAATCCTGTTTTGATATAATAATGTTAATGGCTTGTGGCCTCCGAATAGGCCTGGTACGAGTTGACACCACGTAGGTGACTTGCGTGGTGTAAGTGAGGATGGGGTCCTACCTAGGATGAATTCTAATTATGAAAACGGCACAAACACTCAGCCCTAGAGCCATAGGAAGTGACTAATGAAAGTTAAAATACCAGACCTTGCTGGGAATCGAACCTGGAACCCCTCAGCCGTGGAGCCGGCCTCCTGTTTTGATGCTGTTAGCATTTTGAAATCAGGTTCAGATGTTAAGTACATTCTTAAATCAGGGCTTGCATTGAGTTTGTTTCTGCATTTGCTTTTTTAATGTAAGAATACTCCGGCTGAGTGGCTCAGACGGTGCAGACGCTGCAAGTTCGATCCTGGTTCAGTCCGGTGGTATTTGAAGGTGCTCAAATACGTCAGCCTCGTGTCGGTAGATTTACTGGCACGTAAAATAACTCCTACGGGACTAAATGCTGGCACCCCGGCTTCTCTGAAAACCGTAAATGTAGTTAGTGGGACGTAAATCCATTATTATTATTATTATTATTATTATTATTATTATTATTATTATTATTATTATTATTATTATTATTATTATTATTATTATTATTATGAATTTTAGAATACGAAGAGACAGCTCTCTACTAGATCAGTATTATAAATGGCACTAAAACTTGAAGTGCTTTTTTACTTAGAGGTCCATATTCCTCACTGATGCTTGCTCCGAAATTTCCAAGGGATTTCTTTTTTATATTCGACTTTAACGAAGAATATTTTTTTTTTTCTGAATGGATATCTTGGCGGTCTTGAAGTTGACTTCTTTAAACGGGTCTGCAGTCCAATTGTCTCCGTCTTCTCGTGTAGGGAAATACTGCTTAATGGGAACCATGATGCCTGTCAAGTGTAATACTACGTTAGTTATGAGCTCCTGTGATAGGCCCAGGCAATTCTCATTTGAGAAGCCGTGCAGTGTTTCGAAAACTTCAGATTATTTTCAACGCAGGTTTTCCAAAACCTGGACTCTCAAGTCGGTTCTGGTTGAAACTTTAAATACTGTTATTGAGCTGTTCTTTAATCCTAAGTTTAATTTATCTCTGAAAAAGATCGTCTAAATAAGTTGCCGAAACTAGTCACTGTCGTGAAACTTTGAAGCCAGGTAAAAAAGAGTGTTCTTCAAAAATGACTGAGTTCAAATAATCGTGTGAGGACTTTTCCTCGAGAGAGCTCCTTACTTCGGTGTGCACAAAACAATGTGGAGTGAATACCGCCCATTTCCTCATAAAGTGCATTAAACAGTTGTCCGACTCGTTGGCTGAATGGTCAGCGTACTGGCCTTCTGTTCAGAGGGTCCCGGGTTCGATTCCCGGTCGGGTCGGGTTAAATGGTTAATTCCAGTGGCCTGGGGGCTGCGTGTTTGTGCTGTCCCCAACATCCCTGCAACTCGCACACCACACATAACACTATCCACCACAATAACACGCAGTTACCTACACATGGCATATGCCGCCGAACCCCATCGGAGGGTCTGTCGTACAAGGGCTGCACTCGGCTAGAAATAGCCACACGAAATTATAGTCTGGAGTTTGTTGGCTTTGACAAAGTTTACAACTTTTACTGATTCACTACCAACGTCATTCATTTTAGTTGGCATTTCTTTTGAAGCACGTCTTTGCCTATAGATACACTACATGGAAATTCTGTGTTCTGTAAAACGAAATTGTACGTAGTATAATTGGTTAAATTTAGAATGTACTGGTTCTTACTTCCTCCTTCCTGTTTTCCCTGGTTTCGTAGCGAAATTGTTTAGCTGCTCTCTTTCTACACTCAATAATAATAATAATAATAATAATAATAATAATAATAATAATAATAATAATAATAATATTGTTCTCTCGTATTGTAACGGCAATAACTAGCCTACATTAGTGTTAACAGACGTGCCAACTCCCCCGGTTTAAGCGGGAGGCTCCCTGGTTTTGGTCATTCCCCTTCTCTCCTGATCCCAGAGACTTATTTCCCGATTTTGAGAACAGATTTAGTATTCCTGTATTTTTTTAATCTCAGGTTTTTCCTCGTTCTTTAAGTATCTGAAGATAATTGGTCTTCAGTGGGCACTGGAAAGATACATTCAATCAGCTGGTGGTGTTCCTAAATATGACGATCTCTAAAGTAATGCTTTTCATTTTATTTCCACATGGCAATGCCGTCTGTGAGACTATATTTTTAGTATATTTACAAGGACAAAAACTCAAGTTCAGACCAAAGCCTCCCGAAAAAGAATTTTGGAAAAAATTACACCTTTAACCCGTTCAACAAGGCCAGTGCTTTGAGCATAAATCTAGTTCAGAAATTTATGAAGAGGCCTAAGGCAGTTACAGTGAAGAGTCATATGTTCTAAAGATCAGATGCATGCAGTATTTCAGTATAAATAAATAAATAAATAAATAAATAAATAAATAAATAAATAAATAAATAAATAAATAAATAAATTAGCAAGAGAAATTACATAATTGAGTAATATAATGTGTTGAATCTTCTTCAAAATTACGTCATCAGTGATGTGTCGTAACATGTCGGGATATGCCGAAATAAAAGACTCCTGATTTCCTACTTTTGAAAGTAATAATACGTCTGTGTTAGTAAGCTAGTAAGAGTAGTGACCCTGACCCCCACCCCTGTTTCCCCATTGAATCTTCGCGAGATCTGATAAAGCTAACACTTGCTCTGTGCAGAATAAAGAGGAACATCTGTTTTGAACCAATCAGCTAGGAGTAGGCTACCTTATACCCTGTCGCCAATTGCCGGTTATGCAGATGAGGTTTAATACGTCATGTGATCATTCAATACAGGGATGCGTACAATACAAGCGATCCATTATACTGATAACAACGTTATGTAACATTGATTGCCGAAGTCCCGCCCTTGCCCTAGTGTTGTTTTAAGCCCCTGAAAAAGATCTAATAGTCACGTTGTAAAGTCTTACGGTTGTGTCATTTAAAGTCACGGACACAACCTGGCTTTTTTAAATGTTAAGTTTCTCCAAATTTCTGGTCATTTATGCTATAGAAGGGATATGTATTTTCGGGTATACAGTTCTTGTCCCATTGCATACTAAACATTTTGGGTATAGCTAAGCTAATAAGTGTTCCCGTTCGGACATGTGGATAAAACTAACGTACTACACTAACATCCGTTCTCCGCACACAGGCACAATCCATCGGAGGATGTAGACAGGCATCGTTTTTACTGTATGCAGAAATTAATGACTGCACGAATTACATCCGGTAATTATTCAATTAGATCCTCATATTCTTTGTGGCTATGTGTCAGACTCCCATTCTTATTCTATCTAACCGTGGAACCATAACTAGCGAGAACACATCTATAAGCGAACTATGTTCTTTTACTTGTTGTAATGACATAGTAAAACTACGTATCTGATGTATGAATAACAGTATGCTGATACTAGAAATTAAGTAATTTGTTCCGTAAGGGAATGCGACTAGTTCCCGGAAAAAAAACTTTAAAAAATTACGGGAAGATATAATACAGTACAGGGCAATACAAATAAGTTCGAATGCGACACACATACAATAAATAAATAGCACACATTTCACGAATCTAAAAACTAACCTTCCCTGTAAAAAGAAAAATGTTTTTAGTTCCTTTTAAGAAATCAAGGACACTGAGATTTATTATTGAAACTTCAAAAGCATGGCTGCCTTATCTGAAAATCCTTTATTTCACCTTTCTTGTCGCAGAAAATTTTCAGTAAAGTTAAAAAATCTAGATAATTATGTCCCTTCTAAAAGAGGACAGGGAAAGACAGATAATGAATTACTGACGCGCACACTGGTATCAGCATGCGATTGTGCGTGGCCCAGACGGTGGAGTGCTGGTTTTCCGAGCTCAAGTTGGCGGGTTCGATCCAGGCTTGGTCCGGTGTTATTTCAAAGTGTTCATATATGCCAGCTCCATGTTGGTAGATTTACCGCATGTAAAAGATTTATTTATCGTATGGTATAAGTACTGTCTGCATAGTTAAAATGTACAAAACGTTTACAAACATAACATTGTCACATGGTATGGGGAGCTTATAGCTTCAGATGTAATGCGCTGGTCCGCTCTATGGCTGTCTATATTGCCAACAGGAAATCGGACGGGTCCCCGTGGTATGCCCTCGTCATGCATTCGAACACAGTGTGCTTAATAGCCTATGCGGGAACACCACAGTCGCACTGAAGCGATGGATTTATACCACAATTGTAAGGGGATTCGGCACATATTCAATTATTGGTCCGATTTCTATTAATAACACTCCATATCCTCGGCTGTCTCTGTTTAAATAGGACCAAATCTCAGGGCTGGTATTCAAGTTCTCTTCTTCTCTTCCCTGGACATTTACGTACAAAAGGCTCTCTCTCAAACTCTGGGCATAAGTGATTGACGGATGTCTGAAGTAGGTGCCCAGAATGATCTGGAAGTGGAAACTACGAGAATCTTCCGTGGGCCTATAATTATAAGGAGCGCAGCCGTGACGAACAGTAGTCTCGAGCGAGTGTGAGTCGCGAGTGAACGCTTGCTTCGACGGCTCCTTGGCTACACAATTCCGGTATCTCAGGGTGTCCAAAATTGTGAAAGTAGTTATTGGGACGAAACATGAGTATTATTATTGTTATTGGTCCATGGTTGAGTGATCAGAGTCTTGCCTTTCGGTTCTCGGATTTAATCCTCGGCCAGATCGAGGGATTTTTAATCTCAAACTGTTAGTTCCATACGGTAGGGGGACTGGGTATTTGCATTGCCTCTAACATGCCTGCAATTCATACACGCCACACACAGCACTATCCTCTACCACACTTACACCTAACAGGCAATTTACCGTACTCGGCAGATGCAAACCACCACCGTCGGAGGGCCTGCCGTACAAGGGTTGCTCCAGGCTAGCAATAGCCACACAAAATAACATTAATAATAATAATAATTATTATTAATTGTACATTAGTGTAGAATGACATACTTTTAAGTTTATAGTTTGCGTCAATAATTCACTGCAACGCTACTGCGTGAAGATGGTTTCGACTGAGATGTAACATAAATATTTTATTTTAAATTGTGGTATTCACTGATTCACCTCACAAACGGTACAGCGGGTTATACTTCCACATTGACAGCTTTTCGCTATATATTCTGAGGTAATATTTTAATACCCTTTGAGAGAGATAGTACGATTATTGTTTGCATAGTGTATCATCATCCCGTACGGCGCTACATTTACACCATACATTCTAAATGAACGTGGTAATCAGTGGTCATAATGACGGTAGAGTAAGCTCGCAGTCATTAAAAGGAGATGTACGGTGACATGGATAGGACATGGTGGGAGTGCATAGAACAGAACATTTATGTTTCGTTACCTGTGTTCGATAACCAAAAAATTGGACAATACTGATGGAGATTAAATGGACTTAGTAATTTTGCTCTTCTCCGAGTTGTTTTTGAACACTGTGTGCCTTCACGTATTCGGTTGCGATTGCTTTAAGGGGAAAATTACTTTTTTTTTTTTTTTTTGCTCCACATAATAATAGGGAAGAGGAAGATTTCCGGCCAAGATTGAGCGTTGGGCCAAGAAAGCAGTAAAATTAACTCTTAAGGCCTTGCAAACCCAGTAACCTCGACATAGAAAGAAAACAATAATATTAGGAGCCTGCACGAGAGCGTGGAAGCAATGTCAGCCCAGTCACCCATCACGTGTCACAAGTAGCAAACCTCGGGGATTTTAGAAATGTTTACAAGAGCGTTAATTAAGTATGTTTGCAGACTAGTTTTAATTAATTGTTCTCTATGACATGGTGGTATTGAATTAACGTTGATCCATGGTTGCTTGAAGAAATGATCCAATTCTTGTTGGTCCTGGTAGCATAACTATCTTATATTGAGGATTATTAGAACTTGAATAATAATAATAATAATAATAATAATGATAATAATAATAATAATAATAATACATCCAGTTATTTGGCTGAATGGTCAGCGTTGTGGCCTTTATTACAGAGGCTCTCTCCCTGCATACGCTGCGTGTATGTTTAATTCCTCTGACTTGGGGACTGGGCGTTTGTGTTCATCTTGCTTCAGATATCTTCAATCACGCACAACACTCTCTAGAAACATACAGTAGTAAATATAGCCTTCCACATACGGTTGAAATAAGGAAGGGCATCCATCCGTAAAACTGGGCCAGCTCCACAGTTACCGCGACTCCTAGAAATTGGGAGCAACCGTTTTGCGTTACATCTTAGTATTCGCTGAACATTCTTTAGTGTTTCTTCAACGAGTGGAAAGGACGACCGATTAGCGAAAAGAACCTCATGTGAATATTCCTAATTGGAAGATTCGCACGTAATAAATAATGTTTATACAGCCTACTGTTTAGTTCTTTGTGATAATCTTATTTGCAAAATAAAGTGAGTTTGTACTTGGTTGTGTTATTTAGTATTTTCTGTAGTTGATTTCTGTAAGCATTTAAAAAGCATATGTGAGTACTATTAATGATGAAAATGAAATGCGTGTGGCTTTTAGTGCCGGGAGTGTCTGAGGACAAGTTCGGTTCGCCAGATGCAAGTCTTTTGATTTGACTCCCGTAGGCGACCTGCGCGTCGTGATGCGGATGAAATGATTATGAAGACGACACATACACCCAGCCCCCGTGTCAGCGAAAATAACCAATTATGGTTAAAATTCCCGACCCCGCCGAGAATCGAACCCGGGACTTCTCTGGCCAAAGGTCAGCATGCTAACCATTTAGCCATGGGGCCAGACACTCTTAATGATAATTTATTGCTTTCGGGAATGTCATTCAAGCCTTATAAGCGCTTAACATAAATTTGTTTGGACTTCCACAGTCCGTAAAACTATGCATTATTCCTAACTAAAATTATTTGTGTAGTTCATTTACTTTAAAATGAAAACTTTGAACTTGTCAATTTTACTCCGACAATTTGTATTTATAATTTTGACCTTGTTACTCATACTTCGTTTTTATCTCAGATTATGCAAACAAGTTCAATTAACCTACATTCTTTTCCGTATATATGACGTTTGCAGTAACAACAACAACAACAACACAACAATAGCAAACACTCGAAAACGAGTAGGTTAGTCTTCCAAACAGAACTCCTCTTCATCTGTGAGTCCGTACGTGACTGTACAGCCCAGTACGGGAGAGAGACAATTTGCCGCAGACATGGCAGATAGTCCCAGGTGAAGCAGCCATTGTTCTCCTATTTCGTTCTTTTCCCTTTCTTCGTTGCCTCTTATCGTTCGCTATTCGATCATTAGTTCATCGCGGCACACTACTTTTTGCAGTATCACGTGAAGATAACAAAACTCGGTATTTAAAATAGTTGGATTGGGAACTTGGTAGTGCTAGTTGAGTGGAATTATTTCAATAACATCGTTAATATAATCCTATCGAAATGCTTTATATGATAAAAATATTTGAAAGTCATTTTTAAATGTATTGAGTTATTTACTTAATATTTAAGATTCTAGTGTTTTAGTTTCCTCTGGAATACTTCGTAGCAATTTGTTATTGGCTTTACGTCCCACTAACTACTAAAGGAGACTTTGACGAAGTGTCCTGAGCCTTTGGAAGTACAACGGAAGTGAAGTACAAACAGAATGCACTGGTGTCCCGATGAGGGTATTAAAAAAAAACAAAAAACGGGCCTGCAACCTCTTCGCTTACTCTTGTACTTTTTCAAACCCTCTCGGCGTCCGTTAGTGAGGGTGACTAAGTGTCTTGACACCATTAGATGTGTTCATACTTAGAGTATACTGCGCTTTCGCTTTTATATATTTGTGTGTTGTTTTATTGTCTTTTTTTCTGACTACGGCTACTTTCAGATTAACAGTGTTGTGATTGACTTGTTTTGAATAAATGCACAGATATAATTGCTTATTGAGACCTGATGGGGTATCCTTACCTTTAGAAAGTGATTGACGGACAGATTCAGTTCTTGAGAGAGTATACTGATGATCGTCACCAAGTCAAGATACTCAATTCTCCGGCAAAACCTGTCTATGGAAAATACGAAAGCTGGTTTAAAACCATTTAAATAATTTTATGGTAATAATGAATCTAGAATATTAAAAGACTTGAGTACACTTGCGAGCAGAAAATGTGGCCCGTATAGGCACGGCTTTTTTTTTACGAGCTGCTTTACGTCGCACCGACACAGATAGATGTCATGGCGACGATGGGACAGGAAAGGCCTAGGACTGGGAAGGAAGCGGCCGTGGCCCTAATTGAGGCACGGCCCCAGCATCCGCCTGGTGTGAAAATGGGAAACCATGGAAAACCATCTTCAGGGCTGCCGACAGTGGGCTTCGAACCCACTATCGAGCTCGGTGGTCAGCGACTTAGGTTGATAGTGAAATATCTAACAGCCCTGCCTTTTTCCAGTGTCTACCTCCTTTCCCATATAGCATGCTTCGGGCAATTTGATTGTTACTGACCTACCCTAATGGGTGAGCACTTCACACTGCTTCCTCTACAAGGTCGAGTCTAAGGTTCGCATGTTACAGAGCTTGATAGCTGCAGTCGCTTAAGTGCGGCCAGTATCCAGTAATCGGGAGATATTGGGTTCGAGCCCCACTGTCTGCAGCCCTGAAGATGGTTTTCCGTGGTTTCCCATTTTCACACCAGGCAAATGCCGGTATGTACCTTAATTAAGGCCACGGCCGCTTCCTTCCACTTCCTAGGCCTTTCCTATCCCATCGTCGCCATAAGACGTATCTGTGTCGGTGCGACGTAAAGCAAATAGCAGGTTTGCATGTTGAGGAAAAGCCATATTTCATCCCTGAGCTCATTTTACTCGAAATCTGAAAAATACCTGGGAATGATAGGTCCGTGACCCCGTTTGAAGCAATTTTATGTTGCATATAAATGCACATTTTGGTCATTTTAATTGTGTTTGTCATATTTAGCTCATTTTAGTGATATGAAATCATATTTGGATATAATTTGAGCATTTTTGTTTAAATTGAGGCGTCGTTTATAACAAGATACATGCTATCTGCGTCGAGTTTCAAACACAGGATTTCCAAATACTGTAGTAGATGTGTTTTTCTTTCTTTTCCCGCAACAGACAGGTGGTAGGGTTTACAGGACATGATCCTGAGAAAGACATGCTGTACGAACAAACGACACAGTCCGCCTCCGTAGCGTAGCGGTTAGCACTACTATCTGTCGTCCTCGGAGGCCTTGGTGCGATTCCCGCTAGTGCGAGAGATTGAAGAATGGCAGAAGGGCTGATATGCGGTTAAAATAGCACGTGCAGCTCATCTTCGGGGGTGTGCCTGAAAATAGCTGCACCACTTCAGGATGAAAACACAAGTTTACTTACTAAAATGCACGTTTTTTAAAAGTTTTCAGTTTTTTTTTTAAATAGAGCGAGAACTCCGCCTCAGTGTTATGATACTGAATGAATGTATAAAGTTTTAACGCACCTACTGTAGTCTGTCAGTTCGCATGATTAAATGTGTGTGCTGGATTATCACTACTCACTTGTTGGTACGTTTAATGTCGGTATTAACATAATACTTGTTACAAGTGATAAAAATCATTGCTATCCGTATTGAAGATACTGAATGTAGGATGCTAAAAGGTTAGTTTTTTCCACCTATTCAATACATATAAATTTTATAAATTAGGAATTTATTATTGATTCCACTTGAGACATGTTTCGCCCTTCATTGAGGGCATCATCAGTCAAAATATCACCTCAAGGTAAAAAATCAGGTAACTGGTTAGTAGTTGACATGTACAAATTAATACATATTATTAATACAATTACAAAAATTAATACATATTATTAATACAATTACAAAAATTAATTTGTACATGTCAACTACTAACCAGTTACCTGATTTTTTTACCTTGAGGTGATATTTTGACTGATGATGCCCTCAATGAAGGGCGAAACATGTCTCAAGTGGAATCAATAATAAATTCCTAATTTATAAAATTTATATGTATTGAATAGGTGGAAAAAACTAACCCTTTAGCATCCTACATTAATACTTGTTACCCATCCCTAACATGCTGAAGTCATATTTTGCCTTTTCTATGTCATATTTAGCCAATTTTTTAGGGTGTATTTACTTGTATCTTTGGTACTACTTCAGGTCATAAACTTCCGAACCCTACTAATCACATTATAGTGGGCTCGCCCACTTCTTATTTACTCCAGTCATAACAGATTGTACTGTGGAGACTGTTTCTTACCCAATCTTCATTTCACACCGAATGCAGCATCGTTCAGTAATGAAAGAATCAGTGAGGTCTAGATGGAGTCAGTTGTGTTAATTAGGCAAACGTGGAAACTTTACCTTAGGAAAGAAAAAAAAACCACTGTAGCAGGGCCTGACTTTTTGCACGCAAGTCTGCATACACTGAACTCGGAATATCTTACAAACCACTCTACCTGAACCCTCCAAAGCGAAGGTCTAGTTAGCACTTTGAATATTAACAGGAAAGCCTCTAGGTAGAATGTGTCACCAAATGGGGTAGTGGACTTTTAAGAATTCATAAGCAGCTGAATAATGCATGGGGCGAGTTCTCTCAAGAATGGTCAAAGACTTGCACCCGAGTAGTCTGTCTGTAGACCTTGCTTTGAAACAGAAACCAACCGTACTGCTAAGATTAAGTGAGATACAAGAAACAAGGCTCAGTAATAACTATGTGACTATGTATTATGTAAGACCTTGTATTGTTGTTGTATGAGGGCTTTGTAGGCTAAGTGGAACACAGGCACTGGGAAAGATGTGCATTGCCCATTTGCCCGACCGAGAATGCTAACGTTCACACCATGGGAGAGGATTAGGAAGCGGAAGTAGAGTACGGTAGTTGGAACCTGGGTAACAGCGACTTTCCTTAGTGTAATAGAATGCTGAAATGGTGCATTGTTTCAAATTTAGCGGCACCTGCAACATCCTAGAATTTTATAATCCTAATATTTGGAATGTAACCATAGCGTAGCTGTAGTGTACGCACGTCTGACCCGGAGGGCCCAGGTGCTGTATCTGGCCTATCCAGGGATTTTAATTGTGGACTGAGGTCTGAAACGAGGTTCACTCAGTCTCATGAGACGAACTATGGAGCTGACTGGTATGAGAAGCAGCGGATCCGGTCAAGAAGACCAAGCATATTGCTAAGGTCGCCATGCTCACCACATGACACATCGTCTGGCTGGGCAGTAATTGAATGGGGTGTGGCCTCGTGGTTTGTTTTGTTTTTTAATAGATGGAATGTGAGTACTTATTACACGATACCACACGTTCAGATAATTCCACACAAGAACACGGGTACTGGAGACCAAAACGGCCCGTTCTCCTGTTACAACAACAAAAACAGTAACAACAATAAAGGAATCCGGTTTTTTTTTAATGTTTATATTTCTGCGAGAAGTGATCGTTATTGGCACGCAGTTGAATGTCTGGTTATGCCTCAATTTTTCGTTCTCAGTCTGCTCCTAAACAGAAAATATAATAATAATAATAATAATAATAATACATCGTCTGACACGTTTACCTGCTACAGGATGGAATAGACCTTACAGCCGGCGACTCAACGGCGGTAAATTACCCGACCTCCTGAGAGGGCCAACGGCTTTGGGCGGAAAAGCCTCCTTCAGGTGTAACGTTCCAACAGTGGTAAATCAGTACCCACCTGAAGGGGGCTCCTCCGCCCAAAGCCGTTGGCCATCTCAGGAGGTCGGGTAATTTACCGCCGTTGAGTCGCAGATTGTATGGTCTACTCCATTCTGTAGCAGGTAAACGTGTCAGACGATATATTATTATTATTATTATTATTATTATTATTATTATTATTATTATTATTATTATTATTATTATTATGGTATTTTCTGTTTAGGAGCAGACTGTGAACAAAATTTTCAGATTGAACGCCGAAAGACATAACGGTCTATATAATGAAGATTTATAGTATTTATGTATGTATGCATTATTGCTGATATTGATTCAGTCACTTCCTGTCCATATGAAAGATGTTTGTTGTTTAAAGGGGTCTTAACATCTAGGTCATCGGCATCCGTATAAAAGAAAGCGAAGTGTCGAGTTAATATTAAAACCTACTGACTGATGTGCAAAACCTACAAAACGTTGCCGGAACGATCTCCATAGCAATTTTTACAGTTTAGAGAATCTATAGATTTAGTTACCGGTTCTTGGGCTTAAACTTTCACACGACTGCCACCGATATAGGCTTATCCCTTATTTTTGGCTGTATCGAAAAAAAAGTATAGGACGAAAAACCGCCATGAGCTATTTTCGTGTAAAACCAACCGTAAGAGATATATATTCGGAGTTTTATTCCTTAGACCCGTTGTGAAGCAACCTCCCCTCGTGAAATGCTTTGGACAATTTACACCTAAGGTCATACTTGATCTCACTCTAAACTGAAATACCAAGTGTCATTTAAACCCACCCATCCATTTTCACGTGATGATGTAGTCACAGACAAATATTAAAAACTGAACTCGACATGACGTTAGTATTCTTGTCAGAATACCGGTTTTTTTTTGTTTTTTTGTTTTTTTGCTTTACGTCACACCGACACAGATAGGTCTTATGGCGACGATTGGACAGGAAAGGCCTAGGAATGGGAAGGAAGCGGCCGTGGCCTTAATTAAGGTACAGCCCTAGCATTTCCCTGGTGTGAAAATGGGAAACCACGGAAAACCATCCTCAGGGCTGCCGACAATGGGGCTCGAACCCACTATATCCCGGATGCGAGCTCACAGCTGCGCGCCCATAACCGCACGGCCAACTCGCCCGGTGAATACAATATTAACCGACTGGAATGTCGTATTTAAAAAAGCGACACTGTCACATGAAATGATCCATCAAATGAAAAGCGGCACAGAGTTTCTCCTTCACGAACAGTACTACGCTGGCGTTCTAACAATGCCAAGTTCCTGAGCTGGAAGGAATGACCCGGCCACAGACAGCAATAAACACTGCTCTGCTTTCACTTTAAGTTTGCACCCTGTCCATTGCTATCAGCGCCTCATAGCAGGGATCGGATAGCTGGAATGCTATGATGAACCAGTGTGTTACGTACCTGCAATTATCAAAAAAGATATGAAGCTGTGGAATGGCATGCTAAAGAAAATAAAGTTATCTATCTTCCCAGCTGCACAGTTCAAAAAAATTAGGAGAACATGTTTTGTAACGTGTAGTATGTGAACGTTAATTTGGTAGATGGGGTTCCGATGGTCGTACAGCTTATCTTGAGACCTTAGCTACTCAGGGTATGTCATATCGAAGTTATACTCCATCTGTAGGCGTAGCCATGCATTAAACTCTCAGGTGACCCCTCAAAACAAAGTGAATAGTGGTGCGTCCGTGTGTCGTTGTGAGGTACACAGACTACTGCGGTTATTTGAGCACGTTGTACGTCAACCAGCACATCCCATGATACATCGTAACGTGGTTCAAGTCGCAAGGGCCGTCACTTTGATCCAAGAAGGATGGACTTTTCGTCGTGTTGCTGTGGATCTCAATGTCTCTCCGTCAGTTATTGAACGCTTGTGGAATTGCTACAGTGAGACAGGCCAGTTCACAAGGAGGGTTGAGCAAGGTCGTGGACGCATGACAGCCCCACAGGATGACCGATATCTGACCATCTGTGCGTTGCGGCGTCGTTCAGCAACTGCCAGAGAACTGCAACAAGACCTCAGGAGGGGCACTGGAGTCACGATGTCTGACCAGACAGTAAGGAACAGGTTAAGAGAAGTGTCCTTACAACCCAGACGTCCTGTTCGAGTGTTCCGTTTAACGCAGCAACATCGCGCAGCTCGTCTTCTGTTTGCCCGTACTCACGTCAACTGGCAACTTCGCCAATGGAGACCTGTGTTGTTCACAGACGAGTCCAGGTTTCCCCTGACCCAGCGTGATGGACGTCAACGTGTATGGAGACGCCGTAGTGAGCAGTACATGCCAAATGTTGTCCAGGAAGGCGGCCGATTCGTACAAGATTCTGTGATGATGTGGGTGGCATCAGTATTGATGGCCGTACGGACCTTCTCGTCGTCCGTGGTAATCTTACCGCTGAGGGGTACATCGAGCAGATACTGCTACAGCATGTGTTGGTTGCTGCATACGGTGTTGGCTCTGAATTCGTACTAATGCACGACAATGCCAATGGTCATGGAGCGCGCATCACCAGAACTGTCCTGCGAGAACTGGACATTCAAGAGATGGAATGGGCAGCAGTGAGTCCCGACCTTAATCCCATCGAGCATGTGTGGGATAGGCTTGACAGAAGTGTTCGTGAGCCTCCTGTTCCACCACAGACTCTCCAAGACCTCGAACAGGCTCTCATTGAAGAATGGGACCTGATACTGCAACGTGATCTTCGTCGACTTATACGGAGCATGGCACTAGGCGCGAAACTGTGATAAATGCTCGTGGAGGACATACACCATACTGAAGCTCTCCAACTGTGATAAAAATCCACCCTGGAGGACTGTTATCACTTTGTTCTCGCCCCTATGTGGACATTTCCGTTTGTATTCTTAAAATTAACGCGAATCCATCGATGTTCTTATGCATACTTCAACGGTAGGGAATAAAGGTTTAGTTGGTAATATACCTGGGTGTGAAGTATTGTTTTGTGGAGCATGTCACACGGTCAAGGAATTGTTCCCCTATTTTTTGAACTGTGTACTTTCCGCCAATATCCAGGCAGGCTGTTCTACTGGGCAGCGGTAATAATGCCATCTATCGGAGGTTCTGTGATATTAGGGAGTCCTCCTTTCTTTACAATGTTCCTTTCCTTTACTTACCGCAAGATAAAGACGACTAAAACCACCACCATCGCCAGTTAACACGATTGAACAATATTCCCCTGTTATCAATGCTCGGCATTCACATGGACTAAGCAAAAAATATAAATTATGAATATTTGTATTATAGCCGGTACGGTAAAACTATGTAAGGCAGAAATATTCGGCAGCCGTATTATCTATAACTTTCGTTATGTAGCATTTGTCGATAGGACCACTAATAACATAGATGTTCGGTAATTAAATGACCGAGTGAGTTGTCCGTGCGGTTAGGGGCGCTCGGCTGCCAGCCTGCATCTGGGAGATAGTGGGTTCGATCCCCACTCTCGGTAGCCCTGAAGACTTTCTTCCGTGGTTCTCAATTTTCACACCATGCAAATGCTGGGGCTGTACCTTAATTAAGACCACGGTCGCTTCCTTTCCAGTCCTAGGCCTTTCCTGTCCCTTCGTCGCCATAAGCTCTATATGTGTCGGTGTGACGTAAATCCAGTTGTTAAAAAAAAGTTAGACTTTTCTCTAAACTACCATTTCACCCAGCGTGAATGACATTATTTACAGCCTAGACCACGGCAGAAATCCTGGGCTCCAGGACGCCGCGGCGACTTGTTTTGCTAGTGACGCCTATGTTTCGGGCTCCCCCCCCCCCGAAAAAAATCTGTTTTCCGTTTTTTTCGTACTTTTTTCTTTTCCTGACCATCAATCTGCAACGAAAGTCCCGTGACATAGGACTTGATGTGACATCACCGAACAAGCTTAAACCACGGCACGTTCTTCTAGAAAATAAATGATTGCGAGACCAAAGAGAATATACTGTCTTTTTTTCTCTGCACAGGAGTATCGATGTATATCCACGAACGAGACACATTGCTCTGACGATATTGGATAGTCGACGTGCATAACGCTGACCATTCAGCCAACGAGTCGGACCTTAACAACTAATTACTTCACAGTCGCATGAAGTCAAAAGTACAATGAATTCATGGTACTATGTGTTACATTTTATTTAAATATATGCAGGGCTTATGCCTGTAATCATAAATCTTGTGCTGGCGTTTAATATTGTGCTAGCTTCGAACAAGGGACGCAATAAAACCCCAGGTGTGATGGTCACTTAAACCAGGGTAATTTGACACAATTCTTCACAACTCCTGTGCATATTAAGCGGGTATTGGGAGAAAACAAACACGCAGAAAATACGACTGGTTCTTCCATAATAAGCACAGCAGGAGTTCAGACTTTCAGTACGACAGCAAGAGAGCCTGTAAATGAAGTTAAACTTGAAGTGAGAAATGCATCAGTTTTAGTAGGCCTACAACCATTTAAAAGAAAATTCAAAGAAGTGTGGTGTAAGAAACTTGGCTAGCGTTTGATGAAACTGCAGGTATAGTTCAACGTAAATCTGGTGGAATTCACCCCCGCCCTCCAAATTCTTCAGATTAGTCTCCGAACAGAGTAGCAGGTTTTACAGGGCGATTTAAGCTAGAAACATAAGGAACATACCAAATGTTTACAACACAGAAACTGTGTGGCAGCTTGTAATAACAACATTGTTTCCAGAAACAAGCCCCCGTGGTCACATGTATAAAGAAAGTGGATTCTAATATGTTTGACAATTTGAAGAAACATTTCACTATTGCTTATTGTATTGCAAAGAATAATAATCCATTCACAGACCTGTATGGATATAATACATACAAACTGAGTGGTATGAGTTCAAAATTCTTGGAAGAGGAAAAAAAATAGGTTCGAACTGTTGGAGTTGGCAAGCAGTGACAGATATCCTATTCTGGGACAACTACTATCTGTTTTCTGTGTTCTTCCAGTCTCTACAGCATTGTGTGAATAGTCAGATAAACCTTATACAAGACAGATTCAGCTGGTCATTAAAAACAAACCTTTTGTGTGATTTGATGATGGGTAATACGAATGTACCTGCATTTAATTAATTCTATCTTGCAAGGGCTGCGGATCAATGATTTTTTAGCAGCAAGTCCACAAGAATTAGGCTATTATTCTGTGAGATACTAAGTCTATTTTCAGTATCTTCTGATTTTTGTAAAACAAAGCTGGCACTATCCTTTACAGCTAATAGTCCTACTATAACTCTTTAATGAAATATTTCTGGACAAATTAAAATAATGTTAAGATTAGAAAATTAACACCCAGGTCAACGCTAAGTAGCGCAATTCGTTTATTTATAGGTATAGTTTGGTAGGATTCTTGCTGGCTCCTAACTTTTGGGCTAGCTCCTTAATTCAGACAAAATGTCAGCACCCCTAGCCTAGACTATAGTGCCTTATTCCCTTATATACCAATTCCCATTAAATTCTATTCAGCTGTTTTATCGTGGCTCGGCGTTGATATGGACTAAGCAGCAAAAATCAGATCAAAAATTAGATGTATGGCTTATCAGGCGTTTGCTCTGTTAACCAGCATTTCGTCTTAGGTCTGACACTAGACTCGTCAGAGTGGGATGTGTCTGACCCTACCCACTGATGCTGGGGTGTATGCAGGTGAACTTATCAGAAGCCTATTTATGAGGCACAATCTGATGACTGCATACGGGAGATAAAACTCCACAATGGAATGAATGCCCGCCTAGCAATTCCAAATGGGAATTAAGAATTTCCATAAGCAGCAAAAGTCTAAATTCATGTATCTCTCTGTTATTATAGCCGGCACGGTAAATATATATGACAGCTGATAGCAAATTGTATCGTCTATAACTTTTGTTATATAGTGTTTATCAATAGGCGCACTAATAACATGGTTATCTGAGAATTAAATTGTAGGCTTTCCCCTAAATACCATTTCACCCAGTGGGAATAAAATTATTCGTAGCCTAGATTGTAGCGCCTTATTCCGCGACTTAACATACCGATTTTCATTCAATTCTGTTCCGCCATTTCCTCATAATGCGCATACAGACAGACAGACAGACAGACAGACAGACAGACAGACAGAGATGACGGAAAATTAAAAATTGCATTTCCTGCTTACTGTGGATACGAACGATGTAGAAATACAATTCTTTTTTTTTTTTTAATTTTGGTCAATGTACTCCTTGGACGAAAGGTCAGCACACTAATCGTTCAGCCATTGAGCCGAACAAAATTCAAATTGAATACATTCAGGCCTTTTTCCCATTTGAAACTTAGTTTTGGAATTTACAATATGCTTGACATGCTGAAAGACGCCGGAATGCGATCCCATTAGAGCAAAACTCCCGGTTAGCAGGCAAGAGCGTTCACTAGACCAGCCATTCCCAAACTGAGGTCCATTGGACCCCTGGGGGTCCTGACGATAATCTAAGGGGACCGCAATAATAATGTAAGTTTACAGTATTTAAAGAGCGATATTTTATTGTACACACACAATTTAGATATCATTATTCTATATTTAGGAACATTTATCTTCACTGTCGTATAACTTACATACAGTACATGCAATTTTTGGCCGATAAATGGTACAAGTTGCCGGTATCTTTTGAAGACCTTGCATCACAACTCCACGTCTCTGATCGACTTTTGATTGTCGCCATAAGACCTATCTGTGTTGGCGCGACGTAAACCACAATTGCAAAAAATAAAAAAATAAAAAAAAATCGTCTTTTGGGTCCATGACATCCCCTATACCCCTAGGAAAGGAAATACTGCGTTTAATGCTCAGTATTTCACCCACAACATTATCACATAGAAGTGTTCGCAGGTACAAGAACGATGAGTGAACGACAGGAACGAAAAGAAACTCGTTGTTACTGATAAGGAAATTTTGTAAGACTGAAAACTATTTTCTTGCTGACGTTCAAGGTGTATTTTGATAATAGTATCACCAGTTTCAAGACTCAGTATACACTGGTGGAAGTGGAAAGTATTACATCCAGAAGGAGGGGTCGTAAATGATTAAATTTGTCCAGAATATTGCTGAATGGAAGGTACTGAGGTAACAAAAATATATGTAGCATTAAGAAGCAAAGTGTCATTCGTAATGAAAAAGGGCTAGTTAACTGGATTTTATAAGTCGTGGAGTGTATTATCTAACAAGACTGTCTCTCATCGGTTGTTTGTAGTCGGATATGGACATTTGTGAAGTAAACCCAAATATCAGACTTCGATGGATGTCAGATAATTGGCAGGTTTGAATTGGGGACGTATCGTCATGTTATCTCCCGAAGGAATGACCGTAGTCCGTATCAGTTCAAAGTGTGGTAACGTAGTAAACTTAACTAAACTCAAGTCTCATTCATGTCCACATAGGAGGGCAATGCAACATCAATTTCACTTATAAATCTACAGTGGAATGCAACAAAAATCATCCAGAACTCTGTAACTTAACACAGATAAGGTAACCAGCACACACTTTTTATATTACATTTAAAATATATTCATAATTAAATAAAATGTGTGGACTATAGTTTTATGTCCATTTATGGTCCAGCGGTTTTTTCTTCTTGCAACATACTTTTCGTCGTTATCTGCAGTTTCATTAGATTTATTACTTAATTAGAAGTAAAAAATACAGCAGTTTTGGAACATGAAATACCTTTATCAGCCGCAAGGAGAATTTTTTTTCATGGAATACAAATCTCTCCTACAAGTCACTTGTTGGGGAATCAATTTTACACTTTATATCAGAAAGTTTATACTTCTAGTACATCTTCATTCTTTGGCCAGGTCCAAAAGTTTCCTTTTCTCATACACATACAACTGACCGTTGCTCTAACTTTTCTCCTGTTCATTATTTGGTTTATGTCCGTTTCAGTGACCAGAAATTTGAAAATGATAACTTCCTGAAGTCTTCAAACCATTAAAAGAAATTAATAAACACTTTGAAACATCATCTTCTTCTTGCTAGTTGCTTTACGTCGCACCGACACAGATAGGTCTTATGGCGACGATGGGACAGGAAAGGCCTAGGAATGGGAAGGAATCGGCCGTGGCCTTAATTAAGGTACAGCCCCAGCATTTGCCTGGTGTGAAAATGGGAAACCACTTTCAGGGCTGCCGACAGTGGGGTTCGAACCCACTATCTCCCGGATGCGAGCTCACAGCTGCGCGCTTCTAACCGCACGGCCAACTCGCCCGGTCTTTGAAACATCATTTGTGAAGTTTAATGTAACTGTAATGTTATGTAAACACTGGACTATAGTTGTGTTTCAAGTAATCATTTTCCTTTTAAACATTAACAACCATATGAATGTTTTCATAATCAGGGATAATTATATCTTAAGAACATCACCAATAAATGTAAATACAAATACATTATCCCTTTCTAAAATTGTTTCTTACTTTGCCCTCAATGCACAACAAAGTTTGCAGAGGTGTCACCTCATAACAATTTTTTTTTTCACAAATAAAGCTTGTCTCCAGTAGTCCCTTATTTCTTGGTACCGTAGTAAATTAATTTATCCAATGAAGGCACCACTAAGTAACCTTCCATGTTCAACGCAGAAAAATATGTTGCTAAACAGAGAAATAAGTAGAAGGATTGGTTAACGCAAAAGTATGTACACACACACACACACACACACACACACACACACAAGCGTGGACCATAGTTGCATACCTGGACTCTGGAATTTATTTTCTGTTCATAATTCACCATCTATCCATGTATATTGTAATAATCAAGGATAATCACATATTAAAAACATCACCAATAAATATAATTACAAATACAATATTCCATTCTAAAATTGTTCCTTACCCTGCTCTCAGAGCACAACAAAGTTTGCAGAGGTATCACCTCACAACAAAATGGCTGTCTCCAACTGTCGCTTCTTTCTTGGTAGTAAATTAATTCCTTCAAAGAGGGCACCACTAACTAACCTCCCATGTTAACGCAGAAAAACATGTTCGTAAGCAGAGAACTAAGGATAAGAATTGGTTAACGCACAAGTGTACTAATCCGTATTTCCATAACTATAGTCCAGAGATGCAACTATGGTCCACAATGTACGGAATTTATTTTCTTTTCGTAGTTTACCATTTATCCTCATTACAAGATATTGAAAAATCTTTTGCGGGCCCGCCACTCAATTTCCCCTTTGAAATTTGAAATTCCTAATCTGTACGGATATTGCTTTGCGATTCAAGGGGTATCATTTGGAGACGTCCAATATTCCATTTTGCTTCTTTCTTAATTCTCACCTTTTCTTTGGAAAGAGTGATCCAGTAGGATCGGCAGTTTCATAAACTGCTGACTTTGTACTCTTGATAGGTCATATTTCCTCTCCATTCTTGCAAACATTTATTTCTTTGTATGAACCATATTTCATTAATCTGCTCATCGGTTTGATTTCATAGGCAGTAAATTTGTAATGATTTGTTCTGTTTGTACCGTATATTTCGAAATGCATAGGGATCATGTACTGCTTTAAAGCTCGCTCTGTTAATAATGCTTTCTAGATTATCGAATTACCTTGTAATAAATGGTCATGAAATTGAAATCGTATGTTAATTGCCACTGAATATTTATGTCTGAATAATGAAAATGTTTTCAGTTGTTTGTAATGATGTTTTCGTTTCAAATGAATAAACTTGACTTACTTTGAAATTCTGCTCCATGTGTAAAAATGCCGTGCTTATGTTAGCAATGTAGTTACAGCTTGCGGTAAAATGACATGCTGTTTGTTCTCAAATGACATTTCAGTTATCCAGGTTTTTGAACAATACATGCAGATATAAACTTTCCAAGGAATAACCATTGAGACTAAAAGAAATAAATGAAATGGATTAAAGCCACTATATGTGTTTAACAATAAAGCCGAGCTTTCAGCCAGATTGCATTGGCCTTCATGAGGGCATGCGAAGTTCTGAGTCCAACAGTGAGCAAAGAAATTCTTCGAAGGAACGTGGAAGTCATGCCCGTGGTATTAGTAGGGTAGGCCGTGGATAGTGCGGGCATGACTTCCACGTTCCTTCGAAGAATTTCTTTGCTCACTGTCGGAGGCAGAACTTCGCATGCCCTGATGAAGGCCAATGCAGTTTGGCCTAAAGCTTGGCTTTATTATATATACTGGTATATAGTGGCTTTAATCCGGTTCATTGCAATGAGCCACGAAAACCTACGTGCATTAACCAATGAGATTCTTTATTTTTATAGCGAACTCTTTAAAGATCTGTTTATTAATGAAATAAATTTAAAACAATTTGAACTGTGTGTTTAACCGAGGAGCATCGATTCTTCATAGTTAGTTTTGCCTGACAAAACCAGAAACTATTGGAAATACAGTACCCTGATCAAGTTAATTTAAAATTATTATTATTATTATTATTATTATTATTATTATTATTATTATTATTATTATTATTATTATTATTATTATTATTATTATTATGCTAGTTGCTTTACGTCGCACCGACACAGATGGGTCTTATGGCGACGATGGGACAGGGAAGGGCTAGGAGTGGGAAGGAAGCGGCCGTGGCCTTAATTAAGGTACAGCCCCAGCATTTACCTGGTGTGAAAATGGGAAACCGCGGAAAACCATTTTCAGGACTACCGACAGTGGGGTTCGAACAATTTAAAAAAATTATTCTGGGAACAATAATAATACATAAAAATTAATATCACGACCACAACCTTCCCCATCCTTTTGTCTTAGCCTCACATGCCTTTGTGTAATGTGGAGCACTAATACATGATAGTCACTACCAACTTACTTTGTGTTGAGGGCATTTATTGTCATTGCTGGCTTTCCTTTTGATGCTGGAGTAATCATGGCCAATAGCTCATTCTACAGTATGCTAGTGAAGTTTTCTGATAATCCGTGTGGCCGAGGTCTCTGTAATTGATGCCTGCGGTAAATTACGTCTGGAGTTTGGACAAGTGGTGCCGTGGCTCCTGTATTACGTACTCTCCAGTTCACCTCCATTCGGGATGTTCCTAAAAAAAGCTGCACTACATCGGGGCGAGGACAAGTGTTTAATTATTTTTTGTGAAATATGCACAGCCTGTGTCCAGTCATTTGTCAGGAATGCAGTGAATGAAGCTCCCATCTAGCGGCGAGGATAGGAACTATGCCGGCTGCCGAAGCCTGTTGCAGTCCTCTGGGACAATTATTAATGACTGACAGATGAAATGAAATGATATTAGAGAGTGCTGTTGGAATGCAAGATGACAGGGTGAACCGAAGTACCCGAAGAAAAACCTGTCCCGCTTCCGCTTTGTCCTGCACAATTCTCACATGGAGTGACCGTGATAACCATGGAACCCAGTGGTGAGAGGCCGGCGCGCTGCCGCTTGAGCCACGGAGGCCTTTACTTGTTTCTTTTTTTTTTTAGTAAATAGAATAAATTGTAACGTTGCACTTTACTTTCATACTGCATAAAGCATAATTTCGATCTTTATTTATAAGAATTCAATTAGGTGGGGGAGGATTTGAGTGTCGCAGAATCGCTGCTGATTTAATCGTGAGCCGCTGTTGCAAAACACAAACAGTAACCAACATTAGCAATAATGACAAAAACGATAACCTAACTAGGAACAAAAAGCAAAAACCAACAACACTACATACCTACTTGTGATTCGCAACCACATTAACTGAATGATGATAAACCGCTGCTGTGTTACTCGCAGCCGTCATATCCACTACCGCCAGGGAGGTCACGTGGTCTCTTTTATCTAAAACTACTGTAAGTTGTCCTCACTTTGTTTAGAGTTTGACCTAGACAACGTTTGTGAAGCCGATAATAATGCATTAAATTAAAATAATTACCAACTCCAGTTTCACTTTTGTTTGTGAGCGTGCTAAATTTGATATTTTCTGCAGTCATGTTAGTGGGTTGAGTTTAAAGGCTTATGCACTGGTCTTCGAGCCGCTTTGTTAATTCATTTGCTTTGAACGCTATTCAGAGTGGCTGCACATAACTTTATTAAACTCGTTACATATTTGCCGTATATTGTTTGTTTATTTTAATATATGTTAGAGCTTTTTCTCAAATTTCATAGTACAGTAATTCATAGTATTTCTACTTAGTATTAAATAAAGTCCTCGGTCCTTTCTGTCTGTCTGTCTGTCTGTCTGTCTGTCTGTCTGTCTTTGTGTGTCTCTATGAGGGATAATCTCAAGACCACTAGATGGATTTTGGTACGATTTTCACTATTTTGTTTTTCAATTTGTTTTACGTCGCACCGACGCAGATAGGTCTTATGGCACCGATGGGATAGGAAAGGCTAGGAGTGTGAAAGAAGCGGCCGTGGCCTTAATTAAGGTATAGCCCCAGTATTTGCCTGCTGTGAAAATGGAAAACCACGGAAAAAACAACTTCAGGGCTGTCGACAGTGGGGTTCGAACTGACTATCTCCTGCTGCGTGCAATGCCAACTCGCTTGGTGCTTTTCGCCATTCGAATAAGCATTTTGTGGGAAAGGTTTATGTTTAGAAACATTCAGCTATGATCATAGGAAACGATTTCAGCGAAGTAAATCGAAGAAAACCTCCTGTTCTTGCGCCTTTTAAGCTTACGCTAGCTAAACCGTTAATGATACCTCTGTACTATGAGTATAAAAAGTTCTACAAAAAAAGTCCAGTAAAAGCATTTGTTATGTTACAGTACCGATTTAAATGAAGCAAGTCGAAGAAAAAATGGTCGTCCGCGCACATTTATAGCTTAGGCTGGCTTAACCTTTAAAGATACATCTATACTATGAAGGTAAGAATTGTTCAACATAAACAGTTCTACATAGAAGTCTGCGACAGCATTGATCTAGAATATATAGCCCATTATAAGGATTTTATGTTACAGTAACCATTTAAGTGAAGCAAGTAAATTATGAAGGTGAATGCTGGTCTAGTAAAGTGATCAAAACTTAGCCGTATGTGTACGAACTTGACTATTTGCGGTAAAAATCCCTAGGCTCATTGAAGCAATTTGTATATCTCTGTCAAAATAAATTGATTTCCCTTAAGTAACTATTGTAGATTAAAATGTAATTTATGGAAATTTATTTTGCTTTTATACTTTCGGAGATTCCATTTATTTTTTTCGCGCAGTCTCCATTCTGAAGATGTAAATGTAAATGACCAGCTTCAGAGCGACTGAGTAGATTGCGAGCCACCGCGGAGCTATCAACGGCTTCGGCCAGCAATCGTTGAACATGCTACGCTACAATAATTGGTAGTTTTCCAATTATTTTTCGTTATATGCTCTGATAACCCATCATGCCTAGACGGAAAGCGAATATAGGTTGTAGTACAATGCATTCGAAAAAGTGCGTTTATCACGTAACAGTGCAACTGACCAACAAAGGGTTTCTCGAATGTTGCTGTACAGGGAAAGAATGACTTCACAAAGACAAAATCTTTCTCCAAATTGACTTCCCAGGTTCAAGTATATTACAGAAGGTCGTTCGGGATCTCAGGGGACGAGGTTTGAAGGGTAGTTATAAAAACCCATGTCTCCACCAACGATCATGCTCAGTGGGAAAACCAGCATTTCTAGCTATAGCCCGACAACGTAATATCCATAGTAGCAGACTTTTTTTCAGAGCTAGAATGTCTATCTTATCCCACTCCTCCCGACAGGCTTTACAGAGACCATTGATAGTGTGTGGACGTCTATTTCATAAGGCCCTCTTTAGGAGTCCAAATACACAGAAGTCCATGGGTGACCGGGTGCCTTCACCGGAATATCAGTAAAAGAAATTGCACGGATTCCAGTTTCCATCTCCATTCTCTCTGAGATCAGGCGAGTCGAACGAGAGGTGTGGCTGGATGGTTTATCTTGATGTACGTACTCATACCTGATTTTTCGCCCTCGCGTATAGTGCTGGGATATCTGTGTTGTAAATGGGTGTTAAAACCTTTTGCTGATAGTATGTAGAGTTCACCTTCACATTATTTGCGACATGGCGAATGGTTAACTTGCCATTGTAGCAGTATCCAGCGATGATCATGAAACCACTTGGAGAACTTTCCTGGCATTCTTTATATTATATATATATATATATATATATATATATATATATATAACAAGAGTTTTCTCTGTACATTGCTCAGAATTTAAAAAGGATGGCATTTCTGTATCAGCCGTGTCCACAGTAACAAGGAAATGCGCCTTTTACCTTTCCGTATTTTTTGTCTATCTGTCTGTATGTATGTATTTATGTATGTGGTCCACCTCTGTGGTGTCGTGGTTAGTGTGATTAGTTGCCACCCCCCCCCCGGTGGCCCGGGTTCGATTCCCGGCTCTGCCACGAAATTTGAAAAGTGATACGAGGCCTGAACGGGGCCCACTCAGCCTTGGGAAGTCAACTGAGTAAAGGCGGGTTCGATTCCCACCTCAGCCATCCTGGACGTGGTTTTACGTTGTTTGCCACGTCTCCTCCAGGCAAATGCCGGGATGGTACCTAACTTAAGGCCACGGTCGCTTCCTTCCCTCTTCCTTGCATATCCCTTCCAATCTTCCCATCCCCCACCAAGGCCCCTGTTCAGCATAGCAGGTGAGGCCGCCTGGCCGAGGTACTGGTCATCCTCCCCAGTTGTATCCCCCGACCCATTGTCTCACGCTCCAGGACACTGCCCTTGAGGCGGTAGAGGTGGGATGCCTCGCTGAGTCCGAGGGAATAATCAACCCTGGAGGGTAAGCAGATTAAGAAAAAAAGATGTATGTACTGCATGTGAAGAGAATTGAATGAAAATCGGTATGTAAAGTCGGGGAATGAGCCACAACAATCTAGGCTGTAGATCGTTTTATTCACGCTGAGTGAAATGGTAGTTTAGGGGGAGGCCTAAAATTTAATTCTCAAATATTTATGTTATTAATGGTCCTATCGATAACTTAAGTTATATATAATTGTAATTCCAACCATTTATGTCTATACGTTTTTACCATATCGGCTATGACAACAGAATTTAATGAATTTGTATTTTTGTTGCTAAGTCCATATCAACGTCGAGCCACGGAAAAATGGGTAAACAGGATTTGATGAAAATCGGTATATACAGTCGGGGAATAAGAAGCTACAGTCCAAGCTGTAAACAATATTTTTCACCCTGGATGAAATGGTAGTTTAGGGGAAGGCGCCTAAAATTTTTTTTAAATACCTATGTTATTGGTCCTGTCGAAAAGTACTACATAACAACAGTTATAGAGAATACAATATCCGATCATTTATGTTTTATTCAATTTTACCGTACCGACTATGGTAAAAGTGGTATTTCAGAGTCGGAAGAAAACTAAATGTGAAGGCCTACATTATTGAAAGATCATTAAATTGATCAACAATAAAACGTTACATTGACCATTGTTTGTTGTGATATTCTTTGTCTCTTATACTGCCACTCATCTCCGATAGATGGGATTACTGCTGCATACCGAGTATAACAGCTTGCTTGAATATTGACGGGAAATAGCTGGGGAGTTAGAAAACTGTCTTCGTTAGCATGCCATTCCTCTGGTTCATACATTTTCTGATACTGCTGGTACGTAACACACTGGTTCATCGTAGTATTCCAGCAATTCGATCCCTGCTCTGACGCGCTGATTGGAATGATCAGTGTGCACACTGGACGGAATAATGGCATGGGCTTTATGACCTGGTCTATAAGTGCAATTTCGGCCTTTACCAAATTATAGCACCACATTTCACTAAATAACTCAAAATTCAACCATGAAAAGTGCCATTTCTTAAGATAAGCTTCTTCCTCTTCACTTTTATTAAATTCTGCATTTATTTTATTTCAAATTAGCAGCGAAGAGAGGGTTTCTCCTCTGGCTTGGAGGAAAAATTTGCCTCCAAGTCAGATAATCCCCCCTCCCCCGCCAATGTAGGGAATTGAGATTTTTCCAACTCATCTGGTACTCCCAGGAAACATCGGAGTAAAGGGGCATAGTTTTTGCCCTGGGACTCTCCACTATTCGCTTTCTCTCCCGAAAATAAAAGTGTGTTCAAGCCTCGCGGCTGTCTTTGGCCTGGTCATTTCAACTCTGGAATTTTGGACTGTTAGATCGGCAGCGTAGTACTGTTCGTTAAAAGTGAGGTTTTTCATTTGATCGAGTATTTCATATGATAGCATTTCTTTTAATCGTGACATTCCTACTGGTGTAATTGTATTGACCTATGCTGATTTCAGTTGTAGAAACTACCAAGACAGTCTTTCTGAGGATGTAAAAAGGCAGGTGGGGAGTGAGTGTCTGCCATTATAATGTAAACTCCCCAACTCGATTGTGACTGATGGTATGCAAGACGGCCTACCATTACAATGAAAATTCCCTAACCCAGTCTTCACATGAGAAAAGATGTTCGGCGACTTCCTCGTCGCATTTCTAGGGTAACGTCAAGAGTTTTGCAATTTAATACAGTCTTAGTCACAACGGTACACTACCTAACCTAGAATTCTGTATACAATGTAGAATTCCGTAGCGAAGCGCGGGTACATCAGCTAGTGTTTGATATAAATGGTTTTGTCTCTAGGGCGGTAGTAAATCGAGTGGGGTTTTATACATTCACTAAGGTACATACACATATGCTTCGTCTAACGTCACCCCATTTTTCAATATGTCCCCTGCCAGATAGCCATAATACAGCTTTCTTGCGTTAGTGCGACATTCTGAAATGTGACGAGGCAACAGCTTGTGAACTCGGCGCTTATGCCACTTTTCTAATTGCAGGTCTTTGTTGATTATGGTGTTATCTGTTGAAACAACTTTTTTTTAACTTGTGATAGTGTTTTGGGGGGCAGGGTTTCTAGCTGAGACAAGGGCTTTCACTTTCCTCACCACTTCTGGTGTACGGCTGGTGGCTGGTCGTGGATTTGCCTGTTTCTGGAATTAAGCCCAGTCCACCTTTGCCTTTTTTATTCAGTACAGCAGTGATCCCGTTCTTTGATATCAAGAAATCACGCTTCTTGCACATTCCTTGGATAGCAGAATAGCTACAATTTAGCTTCGGAAAAGGCTGTTATGCAGCCCTCCCATTAAGGGTCAATCCGCTTTGGCTTTGTTGCAGCTAATGTCACGAAACTCTACACACACGTTTATGGGCGCCCATATGACAGTTTGCGGGGGGTGGGTGGGTTATGTAGTATTTTTAATATTTTGGAAGATGAATGGGACTTATATTCCGCGGTAGATTAACACCCACCGTATCCCCTTCCTGTTGGTGGGGGGCGATACTACCACTCCCATGTAATACCGACTTTTAAACCATTCCCTTGAAAGAGAAACACCTGACTACATTAGATTTTGCATTACCCTGAGGGCTAGTGGAGGGCCGGGTCTCCTCCCCCGAGCATGGGCACCCTTGCACACGTTGTCAGTATCTGACGTGAATCATCACTCCCCGTTTTGACGTACTCGAGTTGATAAGAGGACGCCAGCGGCCATCAAACTCGTCACCAGAGATCCCGAACGACCTTTCATACTCAGTATACGCAGCAGTCGATAGTGAAGAAGCTTCTCACTGCCCCGCAGAATTTCTAAATGCTTTTCATCCTTCCGGTTTGCCACCACACTAGCTGATTTTGAAAGTGGGGGTGTCTATTATATTGTTACGTAGTCTACACCTGCCGAAGTTATGCAGTGGGACGCAATTGGTAGTAATATTAATTTCGTGTGGGTATTTCTAGCCGAGTGCAGCCCTTGTAAGGGTGGGTTTCCATTTGAGATTAAGTGGGAGAGTAACTTTCGATATCCTCTCTCAGGTTGTTGTCCATTTGAGAGTTAATTTCGGCCCGAATAACTATCGAGAATACCCGGCGAGTCCCTCGCCAAGATAGCTTTCACGAGTTCTCGTCACACCCTGTCCACTTGTGCACCTGTAGAGAGTGGAGAGTAGTCTAAATGTTATGACACTACTACTGACAAATCGCAGCAGCTGTGATTATTCGATGTGAAAAAAGAAAAATCTACTCTGGTAATTGTCATCTGTCCCGCTACCGCTTTTTCTGTTTTTCATTTTTTCATTTTTTCAATTCTTGAGATACCTTAAACAATAGAGAGCACGACATTAGTGATTAAATATTGTATATATGTATTATATTATATACTTGTTATTATAATATAATAATAACCAGGCTACAGTCATTACAATATATTTATTTCCATGAAAATTGATGTGATTATAATAAAATATAAACTAACAGTTTACTCTTAATTCACCTTTATTAAACAGACTTAAGTTACTTGATTCCTTAAGTTGTGAAGTTTCCTTTGAACTTCAGCTCCGGAACACGAAAACTTCACTCCTATTTCCTCTAAAGTTTTATGTTTCTTCACTCTGTCACGGTAATCGCTACATTTCACAATGAAAATCCACAGCCTGTTTCCAGTCATTTGACCGGGTCAGGGATGGAATAAATGAATCCCCCATCCAGCGGCGAGGATAGGAATTGTGCCGGCTGCCGAAGCCTGTCGCACTCCCTTGGGGCAATGATTAATGAATGACAGATGAAATGAAATGATGTTGGAGAGTGTTGCTGGAATGAAATATGACAGGGAAACCGGAGTACCGAGAGGAAAACCTGTCCCGCCTCCGCTTTGTCTAGCACAAATCTCAGATGGAGTGACTGGGATTTGAACCACGGAACCCAGCGGTGAGAGGCCGCGCTTGAGCCACGGCACAAAATTTCTCGACTTTCATACATTTCAATTAACAGTTTTGTTTCCTCCAATGACTAATTTTTAGTCATCTTGAAATTGAAAATAGAACTAAGCTCTCGATAGTCTGTTAGTTGCTCTGAGCACTGTGTCCATTGGCGAATAACTGCTATCGAGAGGTTCTCGCCAGTATTTACTCTCAAGTGTACGGGCACCTTAAGGCAGACTCCCCGATGAGGCTGGGCGGCATCTGCTATATATAGGTAACTGCGTGTTATTGTGGTGGAGGATAGTGTTATGTGTGGTGTGTAAGTCGAAGGGATGTTGGGGACAGCACAAACACCCAGTCCCAGGGCCAATGGAATTAACCAATGAAAGTTAAAATCCCCGACCTGACCGGGAATCGAACCTGGGTCAGTACGCTGACCATTCAGCCAACGAGTCGGACAATTGGTAGTAAAAAGTTTCAGAAGCCTATTTTGTTGAAGCTACTTATTAAACTGGCTGAGGCTCAGAAGAAACGGTTTTAATACCGACAATCCCTATGATTTCTTCATAGTTGTCTTTTGATTTCAAATGAGTGCAGTTCCCGGTAAGAGTCTGCTTTGGCATGCCAATGATCATAGCACAGGGTCAGACAATTATCGTGGCTGGAGTTGATTTCAGAGAATGTTTTTCTCATTAACAGCTTTACGTGTCCATTTCGCATGTTACATCAAAACTAATTCTTTTCGTGTTCGTTACTGGAGGGAAAACTATTAACGTCGTATACAAAGAAATCTTCTAAATCCTAAACCCAAAGCCTGTCGCTTTAAATTTATAGTAGGTAGTAGATCCGTACTGGATTATCATTGATTCGAAAATGAAAAGTGATGTTCTTTTAAATATTTACTGAAATCAAGCCAAACAAATTATTAGAAACAAAAATTCCCGCTCAAACCCACTCTGCCTAATTCCATATTTTCATCCGAGAATATTGAGATTTTATAGGAAAAGTGTGGAGTTTCAACAATCATAGATACTATCAGAAAAGCGATTTAACACTTACGTGATGTTACGTTATTTTTGCCTTTGAAGGACTACCAGAGAGACTGTAACGAGTTATATGTGGCTAACAAACTAAAGTACACGACGGATGTATTTCACTACGTAATTGGTGTGGAGTGTTCACTTCTCTGGAAGGTTGGTAGCTGCAACAGAACACCTGAGTCATAAAGCCACACACGTCACTTTAAATTCAGGTCAGTGTACAAAGTTACAGAAAAGTAAAAAAAATTGTAGAGGAAATTACACAAGACAGAGCGTACGCGAAAAAGTGTGAGAGTCCGTGGTGCTATTTGAGGCACTTGACTATGACGTAGCCCTGTGGCTGGCTTGTTAATTCCGGGGGATAAGTCTCCGAGAACGGGGGTCAAGGAAATATTAAAAAGACTCGTCACAACCACATGCGAGCTGGCTCCAGACAAGTTAAATGAAACGCCTCGCCGCTCCGCGCCACTTTTAACGGGAAAACTTTTTACGTTTCGTAACAATGTTTGCTCTGGAGCCTTGCCAAAGCCAGAGTTTGATCTTGCTCCCTGAAACAACATATCATATCAGAGTGATCCGTCTTAACTTGCTCGTCCTTTATAAATTGCATTTAACATGGATTGCAGGTTCTTGAAAAACTAATCCAGAGTGATTTCATTCGAGCAGAAGGAAAGGAAGATGCGAGTCATTATACGGCAGAGATTCTATTAAATTCTGGACTAGGTAGCAGCAGAATGGTCATATGGGACAGTTATAGTATGTGAACCAACAGATAGAGGTTATCCGTCACATGAAGTAGTTGCGACCAGAGTTCGAATTTCTGTTGCATAAGAACTCTGGAAAAATACCAAATGATGATATAAAAATTTGAACTATGACACAAAGGAAATTAAATACTGCCTAAAATTCGCTTAGCAAACTGGCAATTGATGTTACTTTCAGTAACCGAGTGCGTAATGAGAACGTACAAGGATCTTTCGGTATTACCGCTGTCGGTGAGACACTGGAGGAGTGGCACGTCAAACGGCGTGATGTAGATACTCCTGTACAGAAAACTCTTGCCATTATAGAACCCAGGAGAGGCCAAGGATGCTTAATGCAGGGCCTCTCATGGTGCATGCACCAGTTCATTGCGCTGTGCACGGTGTAAAAGACGACTTCGCTTGGTTGACCAGAGTGCAGACCCCCACTCCTCGATTTGGAGCAATAGCGCTGTCTCTTTCCCCACGCCTGTCTCGCTCACTCCGCCTGTCTCCCTCTTCCTCACTTGCTCCGTAGCGCTCGAAATCCCAGCCGAGTTGAGCCGAGCTTAGCCAAGTAGCCTTGAGACGAAGCGTTGGTCCGAGCCGAGCCGAGTGGGACCGATGCACTGTGCACAGGAACTCTGCGGCTCAATTTGCACGCGTGAGATTTTGGGCCTTTGAGAGGCCCTGCTTTAGAGCAACGTTGTGGCGAATAGTTGAAACCACCTTCAGGAGAAAGGACGTCCCTGTTGTCTAGATATAGAAGTAGAGGGAATAATCGGTAACGAAAGGAAATCAAAAACATCCAAACACAAACAAAATCACTTGGGATCATCGGCACAAACCATGTGAATAATACTTTGAAAACGTCCAAAACTACGGCCACAATGTACCTTTACAAGTGTCTTTTTTTGTTGTGAAACATGAATTAATGATAAAGTATAGAAAAAATATGCGTGTACTTTGTATATATATATAGCGAACGATGGGGGAGTCTACTATATCTTTTTACCCTTGTATATGACTGTGAACAGTAATGAGTGTACCTTTGATTATGGACGAATGGAGCAGTGTTGCTGTTTGCTTGTTAATACTCATACAACTCTTGTGCTAAGGTACTGATCTGGTATATGTACTTGGTATTTTTTATCTCACGACAATTTTCGGTAGTCTACGGCTCGGTTTCAGCGTCCGACTCGTTGGCTGAACGGTCAGCGTACTGGCCTTCGGTTCAGAGGGCCCCGGGTTCGATTCCCGGCTGGGTCGGGGATTTTAACCTTAATTGGTTAATTTCAGTGGCACGGGGACTGGGTGTATGTGTTGTCTTCATCATCATTTCATCCTCATCACGACGCGCAGGTCGCCTTCGGGAGTCAAATAGAAAGACCTGCACCTGGCGAGCCGAACCCGTCCTGGGATATCCCGGCACTAAAAGCCATACGACATTTCATTTCATTTTCAGTGCATAGACTAACAGCTTTTGTTTCTGCAAGTGAAAGTGTCTCCAAAACCAAGTGTTGATGTCAGTGAATAAAGAGATACGGTATAAAAGTGATACTCGTATACCATGTGTTGATGGTGAGAGCTGGCAATTTGTGTCGATACACAGAAACAGTGAAGGGCAGTATTATCTAAATATATGCTTTGTAACTATTGGTAAAGGGGCAAAAGATCTTCATAGGTCGACGCCCCGAACAAATAGCGTTAAAAAAATAACTATTGGTCATCGGGCTCACTACAAATGGTAGTGGAGTCCTATGTATATAAGGGGTCTTCCAGCAGTTGTAAATGTTAATTGAGTGTGTTGGTATCTTATATGTATTGTGTGTTGACGAAAGGTTATTGTATAGATTATGGTTAGGCCAGAATATAGATAGTTTATTTTCAACTAGCGGGGAAGTTATTGGAGAACGTAGGTGCAGTCACTGCCTGTTTATTCCTTGGGGGGGGGGGGGGTAATAAGGCCCAATCAGCAGAGTACCAGTTTTTCAGCTCTGTGAACACGACCTGAGTTGAATCTTTTATGTTCTACCATTTATTATTATTGCTCTTGATATTAATATTGTAAATTTAGGGATCCTATGGTGCCCTTTGTCCCGCGCTATGTTCGCTCTCTCGCTTGACTGAATTGGTAGGTAAGCTGCCCGCATTTCAGACAAGCGAGCCCGATCTCACTGGGCTAGCTTCAACGGGCGCCCAGCTGAGCAACTCTCGTCTAGAACCTCCTCTTCATTTTGACCACTCGTTATAGTTGCATCTCTAATACTCTGTTTACATCAAACTGCCCCAGTTGCACGCAAACGTCGTTCAAGACTCTGGAACGTACCGACTGTCGGTTTTCTTATCTCAGGAAACCTATTATCATTCAGGTATTATGATGTTGATGACTTATGCCATGTTTCCCCATAGACGAGTAACATTTCGACATATTCGTCACTGGAATATATCGCGGGTGTAGACTAGCAATAATAATTATGCCCACTTCCACTAATACGTAAATGAACAAGCTTTCTTTCACAAATCAGGAATTAGACTTCTTCTTCATCTATTTACCCTCCGGGGTCGATTTTTCCTTCGGACTCAGCGAGGGATCCCACCTCTACCGCCTCGAGGGCAGTGTCATGGAGCTTCAGACTCTGCGTCTGGGGATACAACTGGGGAGGATGACCAGTACCTCGCCCAGGCGGCCTCGCCTTCTATGCTGAACAGGGGCCTTGCGGGGAATGGGAAGATTGGAAGGGATAGACAAGGAAGAGGAAAGGAAGCGGCCGTGGCCTTAAGTTAGGTACCATCCCGGCATTTGCCTGGAGGAGAAGTGGGAAACCACGGAAAACCACTTCCAGGATGCCTGAGGTGGGAATCGAACCCACATCTACTCAGTTGACATCCCGAGGCTGAGTGGACCTCGTTCGAGTTAGGCATCATGTATGCTTAATAAAACATTACGTTTTCGTTTCAGAGAAGACACTTTGCCGGTCGTAGATAAGAATAAACTGTTAATACCTTTAAAAATTCTGTATAGAGTAGGATTTGAACTTTGGACCCATCTTCAATTCTCAAACATGGCTAGTACCTTACCGATTCATTCACAGTGACGATATAGGCCTACTCCCTGCTGGCATGAAACTCCCACCTAATGCATGACCCTTCCATCACGCCATTTAATTTCCATGTCGTGTCTCTTATCCGAGTTTTACTGCGTAGTATACGACAGGTCACTTCGTGAAACATATTAATTCGTTCGTTTTAGCGGTGCATGTATTGCAGAAGCACGCAGTTATCAGCATGTTCGTACTGTACTCCTTTCACCGTGGGGCAAATATTGTATATAGTCGTCTTTCGTACGCCATTCTGCCTTGGTTTACGTCGCTGACTTATGGGTAAGTAGCTGAGCACCATGGACCTTAAGGACTGTCGGTGTTAGATGGGTTGCGTAACTTCATGAATTATAACGCGTGAGCTTGTATCCGGGAGATACTGGGTTCGAATTCCACTGTCGCCAGCCCTGAAGATAGTTTTCCGTGGTTTCCCATTTTCACACCAGGCAAATGCTGGGGCTGTGCTTTAATTTAGGCCACGGCCGCTTCCTTCCAACTCCTAGGCCTTTTATATCCCATCGTCGCCATATGACCTATCTGTGTCAGTGCGACGTAAAGCCACTGCAAAAACAAAATTATAACGGGCTAGTGGACCACTTTGTATACCAGTCGTTTTTGTATATTAAGCGTAATAAAACAATTTAACATTTCTTATACGTTTATATTATGTTGTCTCTTGTTATTTTCTGTATATAATTACATTAATATGTGCCATATGTTTGTAACAACCACGTATCGTCCGTGGGCGGATTGAAAAAGAACGCACAATTTAGTAAATAGGTAAAAAAGAGAAGTTATATGAAATGGATCTTACATCTTTTAGCTTTGGACTGCGGGCGATTTGGCTACGTAGTACGGGTCGTGTAAGTTTACATTTGGTAGACCGTGGGTTCGAACCCACACTGTTGGCGGCCCTGAATATAGTTTTCTGTGGCTACCCAGTTTTACACGGGACTGTACATTAATTAAGGTCATTGCTGCTACCTTTCCAGTCGTAGCCCATATATTACATGTCGCCCAAAAGCATACCCAGTATTCGGGAGATAGTAGGTTCGAACCCCACTGTCGGCAGCCCTGAAAATGGTTTCCCATTTTCACACCAGGCAAATGCTGGGGCTGTACCTTAATCAAGGCCACGGCCACTTCCTTCCCACTCCTAGCCATTTCATGTCCCATCGTCGCCATAAGACCTATCTGTGTCGGTGCGACGTAAAGCAACTAGCAAAAAAAAAAAAAAAAGCATACCAGTGTTAGTGTGGCGTTAATGATTACCTGGTGACTCCATATAATAAAAATAATAATAATAATATGTACAACTCTGGCAGGTATTATAACTTCAGTCTTGGATAACTACTTTTTTCAGGTGCAATGTGTTTTTTTTAAATTGACATAAGCAAATTTCTCATCTGCTAACTAAATTCTGCGCATAATCTTTTTTCCACCATAACCCAAAACTGTCCGATTCGAGCAGTACCCGCAACCTCATTTATGAAATCAGATGTATTGTTTTCAAATTCCTGTTCACGTCTAGTGAAAGTATATTTGAGGTTAAGTCTTCCTTTCCGAATAAGTAAAATCTCTAAGTCGTTTCCCCCGTTATCATTGATGTTCAACGTGTTCTGCCTACCGTGAACGAGAACAGTTTCTTGTGTTCATAGCTTTTCAGCCGGATAACGGCGGCCTGTGTGCGAAGCAAACAATACGGTGCCAGAGGTCCACACATGGCCGCCCTTATCTGAGCTAGCACGGGATTAACATGGGGTCTCCCTGAATATATTACCGCTATCGTCTGGGAAAACTTATCTGGTACTGCAGCGGAATGAGTGTCTAACCCAGTGGTTCGCACTGGCAGCTCGCCTCTGTATTCACTGGCGCTATTGGGGAAGGAAAGAGAGAAAATTGGAGAAAAGTGGAACAGTTAAAATGAACTCGTCGTATTTCAAGGTTGATATCTTTGAAAGCGCCACACAACGTCTAGTTCGCATGACCAATATTAGCTGCTAATGGAGAACATTCACACGATTGTGGATGTTGCATTGCGTCTGAATAGAAAAATGTATTGGAGATACAAGTTACATTTTTCGAAGTGGCCATCGTCCAAGTTCACAGAATGATTAAAATGCACTTTCAACTGTCACCATGAGCAGCGAATGAAAGACGAGTCATTGCACAGATCACAATAATTCACTTTTCTCAATCAAACGTTTTCTTCAGTGTGTATATAACCACTTTTCAGGATTAGATATGAATGCTCGGTTCACACAAATTTCCTATTTTTTTCTCCGCATGAATTTTTCATACCACTTTTGATTACAGCCATATTATCGATTTGCTGTTTTTCTCTACTGCGTTGTCTTATACGATTTTAAACTATAGATGAGAGCTACTACTTTTCAAATTCTCTTGATTGTAAACAAAATATCAAACCCGTGGCACATATTGCCTTGACCTGCCAAATTGACCTATGCCAAGCTGGTAACCTGCATATATTTGCGTCACACGTGGTCAGAGTGCTGGGCTTTTATGCCCGTGTCCGCTGTATCAAACCAGAGAGCTCCTCAGTTGGTGACACGAGACTCGGTAAACCTCGCTTCAGCCCTCAGGCATGAATACACATCTGGTTTACTTTTGAGTTACGCTTTTTGTCCGTGAGGTTTCCGATTCAGGTTCCAATTCAGGCTTGAATATTTGAACTTTTTTTACAAGGTGCTTTACGTCGCACCGACTCAAATAGGTCTTACGGTGACGATGTGACAGGAAAGGTCTAGGAGTGGGAAGGTAGCGTCCGTGGCCTTAATTAAGGTACCGCCCCAGCGTTTTCCTGGTGTGAAAATGGGGAAACCTCGGGAAACTATCTTCAGGGCTGCCGACAGTGGGGTTCGAACCCACTACCTCCCGAATACTGGATACTGGTCGCACTTGAGCGACTGCAGCTAACGAGCTCGCTGTAACTGGTTATTGAGACGACTTTTGTCATCATTCGGAGAAAGTGGTATGAAAAACTGATGCGGACAGAAAAATAGGAAATTTGTATGGACCGTGCAACTAGAACCAACTGGGTGAGGATTTGATACTTCAATTTGTAACATGGAAGGCGAACCAGGTGTGTTATTTTAGCGAGCCGATGAGTTCTTCATACTTCTCCTTGTTTGCAAGAATGGTGATGAATCGTGTATGTCTAGTTACTTTTATCTTTTCGGAAAATCTGTGTTTTTATTACACGTGATCAAAAATAGCATTTCCTCTGACAAAATTGAAAATTATTTCGAATGTCAACAGTACCCTGTGAGTTGAGACATGAATTCATCGTTGGTACTCCCTGCCTGTAGTTTTTTCCTAGTTACTTTACGTCGCACCGACACAGATAGGTCTTATGGTGACGATGGGACAGGAAAGGGCTAGGAGTGGGAAGGATTCGGCCGTGGCCTTAATTAAGTACAGCCCCAGCATTTGCCTGGTGTGAAAATGGGAAACAACGGAAAACCATCTTCAGGGCTGCTGACAGTGGGGTTCGAATCTACTGTCTCCCGAATACTGGATACTGGCCGCACTTAAGCGACTGCAGCTATCGAGTTCGGTCCTGCCTGTAGTAGAGGCGACTGAAGGGAGTGACTCCTCGGGATTCTCAACATCTTCGCATGTGTTGACGACCGCGAGCTTTAGTCTAGCATTGTCTCAACCTACTTGTGGCTGGCTTGTGGCTGTTCTTTCCTATTTAATCTCCTTGGTCAAATCTTGTTCTCTTTCGACTTCGACAGGATTAGGTTTGCGTGGCCTTTCATTTTCCAGCTCTCCTCGTGGCCGATAACTTCATTTTTCGAACGGTCGGACCACTTCTTCCTCTTCTGATCAATGTTAGGAGAGGATAGTTTTGTATTTTCTCTTACAAAAATAATCACACCCATTAGACGTAAAGGGTTTTGTTTCCTGTACTGTGAATTCGGGAAGCAGCCTACGGCACGCGAGGTGTTATGTGCTGTAATATTTGTACTATGAGGGAAGGTGCAAGTTGGCGAGTATACTGTGCAAGGCCAGCCATAAATATGTTAACAGTGAGCGCCGAGTGTAGCGTATAAATTATTATTAAAGAGGTCCCCGTCTGGCCACATGGGCCGCGCTAGCCGGCGTGTGGTTACACTGGGATGCTAAAGACCTTGTGAAGGTAGCTATGTGTGTTGGCAGTGTTATATTCGTGCAAAACGCAGATCTAAGCATCAAACACGTTTGTTATTTGCGCTGTTGTGTATGTGGTTTGCTATACATTCAGTAGACTCGTGTGTAATCGAACAAGTAACTGCAATGTAATTCGTAAATCACTCCGGAGTTTCGAAAATAGACTGGTCACCAATCTGAACAGTGTAAAAAAAAAAGATTCTATCAGTTAAAATGTACAACTTTCTTTCGTACTAAGCACCAGGTATGATTTTGCGTTTTCCCGTCAGGAGTCAGTGTGAAAACGTGACGTTTTCCGTGGAGCGGAGAGCGTGTTGTGTCTTGCGATTCGCTAATGCTTGTCGATTATGGCAGTTCATTTTGTATTTAGTACTAAATGCTGTAAAATGGTACGAGATGGATATAAGAAATGTGTAGAAACTCGCTGTTTGTTCGACGAAAAACAATCGGCAGGCTGAAGGCTATCCCCACCGAAAACAGTATTGCACGTTTTTAAACATTGATTAATGTCTGAAATACAGGGTAGTGACTTACTTTCACCAAGATGGAGCACTGGCGTTTTTGCATTCCGATGCTAATCTTCTTTTTTCTTATAATATTTGTTTTACATCGTGCCGACATAGATAGCTCTTATGGTGACGATGGGATAGGAAAGGCCTAGAGGTGGGAAAGAAACGGCCGTGGCCTTAATTAAGGTACATCCCCAGCATTTGCCTGGTTTGAAAATGGGAAACCATGATGCTAATCTTAGTGACTGCTGGGCTAGATATGACTTAGTCTGACGGCAGAAATTGTCTGTTAATTAACAGATGCAGTGATTACAATGGTGGATGTCGATATATTGCAGCGTGTCTAGCAGGAACTGCATTATAGGACTAGTGTCAGTCGAGTCACCTCGGATGCACATTATCAGTTATTATTTTGTGAGTTTGCATAATCACCTTGTGCATATCCTATATAAGCGTATCTTAATGTTATATCAGTCTGCCAGTTGTTGCTCTCCCGAATTGTACAATAAGTAGAAAACAAACAAATGAACTGCACAGCACTACAGACCTGATCAACCTTGGCCTGCCGAGTGACCACTGCTAAGTCCGAAGGCCTGCAAGTTACGAGGTGACGAATGGTCAGCGCGACGAATACGCTAGGCCATTGTTCTTGATTTTCTAGGCCGGGACTGCTACCACACCGTCAGATAGCTCCTCATGTGTTCTCAAGTAGGCTTAGTGAAACTCGAACCAATCATCAGATACTGGTAAAAATCCCTGTTTGGCCGGGAATCGAACCCAGAGACTCCGGGTAAGAGGCAGGCACGCTACCTCTTGAGCGTTGGACTGACCGAACTTTAAAATACCAGAAGAATTTATTAATTCTTATGTTAAAAGATCTGTATTGCATTTGTATAACCGGGTTGGCTACGCGGTTCCAGTCACGTACCTGTCAGCTTACATTCGCGTGATGGTGGGTTCGAACCCTACTGTCAGCAGCCCTAAAAATGGTTTTCTGTGGTTTCTCATTTTCACGCTAGGCAAGTGCTGGGGCTATATAAACCTGAATTAATGCCACGGTCGGTTCCTTCCCAATCCTAGACTTGACCTGTCCCATCATCGCTGAAAGACCTATCTGAGTGGGTGAGATATGAAAATGAAAATCCACAGCCTGTTTCCAGTCATTCGACTTGGTCAGGAATGGAATGAATGAAGCCCCTATCTAGCGGCGAGGATAGGAATTGTGCCGGCTGCCGAAGCCTGTCGCACTCCTCTGGGGCAATGATTGATGAATGACATGAAATGAAATGATATTGGAGAGTGTTGATGGAATGAATTATGACAGGGGAAACCGCAGTACCCGGAAAAAAACCTGTCCCGCCCCCGCTTTGCCCAGCACGAATCTCACATGGAGTGACCGGGATTTGAACCACAGAACCCAGCGGTGAGAGGCCGGCGCGCTGCCGCCTGATCCATGGAGGCTCTTGCGGGCGAGACATAAAACATCCTTAAATAAAAGATCATCTACGATTGGCCTGTTGTCATGTTACTGAATTCAATATTACCTCCTACTCCCCCAGGTTCTTCGGCAAGTCAGACTGAGTTATTGTGCTTTATAGTGGATATAGTCCACCTCCGTAGTGGAATGGTTAGCGCTATGATCTGCCGCCTTCAGAGTCCCTGGTTCCATTCCTGGTACTGCCAGTGATTCACGGTTGGCCGGAAGGCTGGTATGTGGAAACGGTTCTTGAATTTCACTTCCTTTGGGTTTATGCCTGAAAAGTGCTGCAGTACGGAGCGAAAATACGAATGCACATTATTTTATAGTGGATACAGATTTGAGTAGAGATGGGAAAGTTAGCAATAAGCATGCATTGGAATGAGCGAAGAATCTAGGGAAATGGACAGACAGAATTGTTATGGTCATTAACGGGATTGAGAATCTTGAATTTATGCATAGAGCCCCCTATTCCATTGGACATTCAATTTAGTGAACAGTCGCTGTTGTTTCTAATTTCTGCGATGGAGAATGGGACGATGATAACAACAACGACAATAATAATAATAATAATAATAATAATAATAATAATAATAATACTAAAAATAAATCATGGCTTGAGGCCTAGAATAAATACCAGTCTAAGCTGCGCGTCAGGCTTTCTCCATGGCTCACAACCTTGGTATTAACTTGATGAGCGCAAAACATCTCTGGTTCCAGTTTACATTTTTCAACTGTCGAAAGCTTGGAGGAAAAGTCACCACAAGCTACAAGCCTGAACCGATTTGCTTGGAGGTAGAACCCGGAAGTTTAGGCATTTATTTTTGCTAAAATAGGCAGGCAAATAAGCACGTAACAGTTAGGAAATAGGTAGTAAAATAAAAATAGGCATTTATACTGACAAAAAAGGCACTAAAATAATAACGATGATTTAACGTAAGCTACGTAACACACATCTACATCACATTTTGGTACTTAATCCCTCTGTGGGTGGGGAGTATGGAATAACGTCAACGGTATCCCCTGTCTGTCGTAAGAGGAGACTAAAAGAGAAACCAGGGCCTTTCAACTTGGAAGTATGGGTTGGCGACCACGGTTCCCCTTACTGAATCTGGCGTTGCTTCCACTTACTTGTCTTAGGTTCCTCGCTCTTACGTTTCCTGTCTGACCTCGCTTGGTCAAATCTTGTTTTTTCCGACCCCGGCGGTATTAGATGTCCGAGGCCTAGAGATTCATTTTCACGCTCTTCGTGGTCCTTCCTTTTTTGCCGATACCTTCATTTTTCGAAGTATCGGACCTCTTCCATTTTCCTTCTCATTAGTGTTTTTTTAATGCTTTTTGTTCGGGGCGTCGACCCATGTGGATCTTTTGCCCCTACTGGCACCTCATTGTATGAACCTGCGTGTAATTGGAATGGCGGTAGTGTGGAATGTTGTGTGTGAGGAAAGGAAGATTAAGGACGTCACAAATACCCAGTCCCCAGGCCAGGGGTATTAATCATTATAATTAAAAAACCATGACCCTGCCAGAAATCGAACCCGGGGCCCCCGGGAGCGTTGCCCCCTATATCGCGGGGTTGGACTCTCATCAGCGTTAGTTGGTCTTCCTCTTAAAATAATAGTCACCACCAGCATTTAATTATGCGTAGCAGGGACTGGACCTAGCAACCCTCTCGACCATTTGGCCTGTGGATTTTTCAGTACAGATTTGTGTAATATTAAAACATCCTTTATGTAAATGTTATTTTTTATCTTAAGTTAAAAGTATTATGTATTTATTTATTTATTTATTTATTTATTTATTTATTTATTTATTATTAATACAGTATATTGGAATTATATATTTTTCTTTCCATTGATTCATTTTAATACATAAATAGCCGGGCTGGGTGGCTCAGACGGTTGAGGCGCTGGCCTTCTGACCCCAACTTGGCAGGTTCGATCCTGGCTCAGTCCGGTGGTATTTGAAGGTGCTCAAATACGTTAGCCTCGTGTCGGTAGATTTACTGGCACGTAAAAGAACTCCTGTGGGGGGAAAATTCCGGCACCTCGGCGTCTCCGAAAACCGTCAAAGAAGTTAGTGGGACGTAAAACAAATAACATTATGGCACGTGATTCTCTTCGAAAGAAACTTGGAGGACACCGTCTCTTTCAGAAAATGCCCAATCTCAAAACAGGCAAGAAATCGACTGTAGAAAGAAAGGAAGCTCACGCACGTGGAAATACTTGGCAAAGATTAAAGACCATAGTTAAAAGAAAACAGTTGAAATGACGTGGTCAGTAGCTTGGCCGAAACGAAAATGTAAAAGAATACCTACGAGTCGCGGTGATAACATCGTCTCTATTGTCCTTAAGTCGTATCAGATTTCATTTTCCCCCCCTGAGTGTTCGCATACGTGCGACATATCGCTGACTTATTCAGACGATTGATCGTTTGTTTAGAAACTACACTTATTATTATAATGGTATTACAGGCAAGTATACCGAGTCCTTAAGGCTACGTTTGTTGAGAGGCAGTAGTACAATAAATGAAGTAATATTTCGTAAGCGGTAACATCGTTGAACATAGACTTCCGGACATTGGTATTTTGTCTGAGATGAATTTTCTGAAACTCTTTCGTGTTATTTCGAGGCGTGCATTTGATCCAGTGGTTTGCTCCATACTGCAGTGCAGCTACACATTCCTACAGGCCACCATCTCTTATTTCCCGCTCGTGTTTAATCTGTTGTATTTTTTCTCTACCCGTACAGAATAACTCAGAGTTATGAGTGCACCACTTTTACAGTAGCGCTCTGTATTTATTCACACATTATTATCGTAGCTTATACAGCGCACAGGAGTTATGGCCGGCGTTAATATTGTACATTTATGTCGGTTACTATGCACTGAATGCCGAACGGATGTAATAATCATGTACAGCTAAACTATGTGTAGATTGCTTTTAGCTATTAGATCCGATTTTGTTTCGGAACTGAAATTCATATATGAGTGGGTGGCGGTGGCGATAGCGATCACCGCCTGTTACAGTCTGTGCTAATGTTGCATGTTAAATCCTCAATAGTATTCGTTCGATTTTAGTTATGATTCCAAAGGTTTTCGAGAGAAACCGTCTATTTGTTGGGTATACACCCTGGTTGCCCTTCAAAGTACACACAGCATTTTTTTAATGACACCTTTACAAGTTACGTTAACTAAACTACAAAGTAAATACAAATCTTCAAACGGACTGTGCATGGCTGTCGTAACATTCTTCCCTCTGTTACGATTCTCCTTGAAATCATCCAAAGAATATATGAATATTGTGCTTGTATGTCTTATATACTTTTAATCAAACATGTTTATCGTGTTGGCGGGCTGAGTGGCTCAGACGGTTGAGGCGCTGGCCTTCTGACCCCAACTTGGCAGGTTCGATCGTGGGTCAGTCCGGTGGTATTTGAAGGTGCTCAAATACGTCAGCCTCGTGTCGATAGATTTACTGGCTCTTAAAAGAACTACTGCGTGACTAAAGTCCGGCACCTCGGTGTCTCCGAAAACCGTAAAAGTAGTTAGTGGGACGTAAAGCCTATAACATTATTATATTTATTATATTTCCTTAGGAAAATGGCGACGAAAGACGTTAATGAATGTACTTTTAGTTTTGAAACGGAGTAAGTAGTTTATTACTGTATTTGGCCCTTACTAACTTTATTTCTTGAGTTCACCTTTTCCAGCAGGATGTAAGTACATATATGGCAACGATATTTTGCTACCCGTTAATGTGTTCCTTAAATCTGCGAAGAAGAGCATAATTGTATCGACTCTAGTACTGTGTAAACTCGTGTACCTGTGTTAATTAGAACCATTCATACAGACGTTAAGCAACGTTTATAAATGTTGATAAAGCATTTTGTCGTTATATAACTTACCTCGGCAAGCAGTAATTACATGATACTGTTTTGTTGTACCCTACAGTGACTGCCAGGATACACAATTGATTCAAGTGCAGTGACTTCATTCCGGAATGATGATCAGTACTTCGATCTCTATGCAGTCCGGTAGTACAGAGCAAGTCCCGCGTGCAAGGGTGGTCGTCGTTTTTGCATGTCGCATGTCGGTCAACGAGAGCGCGGTCGCGGTCACATCGTTACTGTACGTCAGTTGTAACGAAGGATGATATTCCAGTTCACACTCAGCAATCCATCCTCATGAATCTTCAAAATTTCTATACGTATTGCATTTAAAGATCCACAGCACACGAGTATACACTGCCCAACACTTAATCCAGAAGGCGTGAAACGCACTAAACCGATCAGTTACTGCTGTAGTACGGAGCATACGGGAGCGTATCTCGCAGACGAGCTCAGACCATGGCATCACTAGAACTACACAGTTCAAAAAATAGGGGAATATATTTTTTAACGTCTGGTATGTAAACGTTAATTTGGTAGATGGAGTTCCAATGGTCGTACAGCATACCTTGAGACCTTAGCTACTCAGGGTATGTCAAATCGAAGTTATAATCCATCTGTAGGTGTAGCCATGCATTAAACTGTCAGGTGACCCCTCAAAACAAAGTGAATAGCGGTGCGTTCGTGTGTCGTTGTGAGGTACACACACCACTGCGGTCATTTGAGCACGTTGTACGTAAACAAGCACATCCCATGAGACATCTTAATGAGGTTCAAGTCGCAAGGGCCGTCACTTTAATCCAGGAAGGATGGACTTTTCGTCGTGTTGCTGTGGATCTCAGTATCTCTCCATCAGTTATTCAACGCTTGTGGAATCGCTGCATTGAGACAGGCCAGTTCACAAGGAGGGTTGGGCAAGGTCGTGGACGACGTGGATGACCGATATCTGACCATCTGTGCGTTGCGGCATCGTTCAGCAACTGCCAGAGAACTGCAACAAGACCTCAGGAGGGTCACTAGAGTCACGGTGTCTGACCAGACTGTAAGGAACAGGTTAAGAGAGGTGTCCTTACGACCCAGACGTCCTGTTCGAGTGCCCCGTTTAACGCAGCAGCATCGCGCAATTCGCCTTCTGTTTGCCCGTACTCACGTCAGCTGGCAACTTCGCCAATGGAGACCTGTGTTGTTCACAGACGAGTCCAGATTACACTCCAGATTACAGCGTGATGGACGTCAACGTATATGGAGACGCCGTGGTGAACAGTACATAGCATATGTTGTCCAGGAAGGCGACCGATTCGGACAAGGTTCTTTGATGTGTGGTGATGGCATCAGTATTGATGGCCGTATGGAACTTGTCGTCGTCCTCGGTAGTTTACTGCTGCGGAGTACATCGAGCAGATACTGCTACAGTATGTGTTGGCCCTGAGTTCGTACTCGTGCACAACAATCCTAGGGTTCATATAGCGGGCATCACCAGAGCTGTCTTGCGAGAACTGGACATTCAATAGATGGAATGGCCAGCAGTGAATCCCGACCTTAATTCCATCGAGCAATGTATGGGATAGGCTTGACAGAAGTGTTCGTGGGTGTCCTGTTCCACCACAGACTCCCCAATATCTCGAACAGGCTCTCATTGAAGAATGGGGCCTGATAGAGCAACGTGACCTCCATCGACTTATACAGAGCATGCCACGTAGGTGCCAAGTTGTGATAAATGCTCGTGGGGGACATACACCATACTGAAGCTCTCCAAGTATGATAAAAATCCACACTGTAGGACTGTTATCACTTTGTTTTCGCCCCTATGTGGGCATTACCGTTTGTGTTCTGAAAATGAAAGCGAATCCATCGATGTTCTTTTGTATACTTCAGCGGTAAAGATTAAAGGTTTAGCTGGTAATATACCTGGGTGTGAGGTATTGTATTTTGGAGCATGGCATACGTTCAAAAACTTGTTCCCCTAATTCTTTTGAACTCTGTATATGGGTCAAGCGACTATTACATCATCCACTCGGGCAACTCGACTGTGGCTCACACTGTATTTGAAGGTGTACCAGCCTCGTGCCGGTAGATTTACAGACTCATGTGTGACAAATTTCGGTACCTCGGCGTCTTCAAAAACGTTAAAAGGGGTTAGTCGGACGTAAAACTAACGTTGTTACTATTACTACAGTGTCCGCCTGAGTAGCTCAGATGGCAGAGCGCTGGCGTGCTGAGCTCAACTTGGCAGGTTCGATCCTGGTTCAGTCTGGTGGTATTTGAGGGTGCTCAAGTACAACACCATCTTCGTGTCGGTAGATTTATAGGCGCGAACGATAACTGTGGGACAAAATTCCGGTACCTGGGTATCTCCGAAAACCATAAAATATAATTAGTGGGGAGTAGAACCAATAACATTATTATTACTTCTACAGGAAAAGAAATAATCTAAGAGAGAGAAATGAGAAGTTGCTAGTTCAAAACTTGTTTTTTTCACGCAAATAGGGAATTTACCATCCATAACATGTGGAAAACATATCTTTTTACTGTTAGTTTAATGTCCCAACAACAGAATTTTTGGCGACAGTGGGATAGGAAATTGTTATGTCTGGGAAGTAAGTGACCGTAGTCTTATTTAAGGTGCGGTACAGCGCCAGTATTTGCCTGGTATAAAAATGGAAAATAGAGAAAATCCTCCGGATGAATTCTAAGGAACATATTCTCTTCCATTTGAGCCTGTGTGTAGTGCCAGGAAATGGCAACGTGTCTCACAATATTGAAGTGTGCTCGACATTGGTGATGTTCGATTAATTTTGACCCATTCGCCCGTTAGGGTGTCTACGTGACAATAAATCTGTTCAGGTAAGAATATTCTCTGCAGTCAGTGCTCGAACATCAGACTTTTTCACGCTGTTTATACAGTAATCCAGCGCACTACCTCGTCACCATAACAATCGTTGCTAGTATACTCTTCTATTTGGAATTGCTGTAATAAATATGATCAAGTGTGCTGGCATGTTTCAAATATATTACATTGCGGATGTTCACACCTGCATGCATCCAAAGGCATCTGAACCCTCCGAGATATGTGCAATTTAGTTTCTCCGAGTATACATAAAACTGTGCAATCCAGGCATCGCGTGTGTATTCAAGAAAACTATAGTAACCTTTAGCCGCGATTTTCTTCCCTCCGTACTACCTTCATGGGAGAATGCACAAACGGAGTATTTAATGTCTATTCTGCTGCAATTTACAAGAGCCGTATGTTGCTCTCAGCTTTCATAAGTGTGTTTTTCTTCCTGTAACAGTAAGGAGATATTTATGTTTAAATTCATTTAGAAATTCTTCTCTTTTTAAAGCCTTATTGACGGTTGACTTTCACCGTTTATTCCGATGGTCCAAGAAGTAGCTTCCAAGCAGTTACGTTAAAATTGAATGTAAATGTTCATTTCTTTGTAATATGTATATTATAAATTATGATCTGTTCACAACATATTCTTCAGAACTTCAGGGTGGATTTCACTGAAGTATTTCGATGTATTCAGTAGCGAACACATTTTTGTTTGTATAAAGTAAAATCAGGAACTCGTAGAATTTTCTAATTCATGACATATTTTATTAGCGAAATCAGTTATTTAGAAACGTATGCATATAGCACAAATTTTATAGGCTCACGTCAGGAGGACGATGTCGCAGTAACAAACATCCGTTACACCGACGCACATAGGTCTTATGGCGACGATGGGATAGGAGAGGGCTAGAAGTGGGAAGGAAGTGGCCATGGCCTTAATTAAGGTACAGCCCCAGTATTTGCCTGATGTGAAAATGGGAATCCATTGAAAACCATCTTCGGGGCTCCCGACAGTGGGGCTCGAACCCACTATCTCCCGGTTGCAAGCTGACAGCTGCGCGCTCTTATCCGCACGGCCATCTCGCCCGCTCACTATCAAATTAGAGATGGGTATCGTGCAAGGTTGACAGTTCTCTCCAACCCTTTACAACGTAGCGACTGATCGTATTCTAGACGAGCTACGTGAACATTCCGTTACCTCGGAATTTGGATTTTAACTTGTAAATTACCTTCGCCCTCTAACTGTCATCGGGTTCGCCAATGATACTGTTTTGAATGAGAAGAGCGGGGAATCCGTAACTGAGCTGATGAGAATGGCAATCCAAAATTTCAAGGAAATCGGACTTATCTGAATACCAATAAGTCTGTGGCGATAAATTTCTCTAACGGGCCGCATGCGATGGCGATAAATTTTTTCCAACGGGCCACATGCGATGGGTGACCTTTGCATTGATCATCAATCAATCAGTCAATTAATCAATACTGATCTGCATTTAGGGCAGTCGCCCAGGTGGCAGATTCCGTACCTGTTGTTTTCCTAGCCTTTTTTTCTATAAACGAATATTTGCTCCAATTTGTCCTCTTGAATTCCAACTTTATCTTCATACTGTGATATTTCCTACTTCTAAAGACGCCACTCAAACTTATTCGTCTACTAATGTCACTCCACGCCATCTCTCCACAGACAGCTCGGAACATACCACTTAGTCGAGCAGCTCGTCTTCTTTCTTGCTACATTTTTATAACGCTACTGTTTTGTCGAAAATCACCCAGAACAAATCGACCTGCTTTTCTTTGGATTTTTCCCAGTTCTTGAATCAAGTCATCCTGGTGAGGGTCCCATACACTGGAACCATACTCTAGTTATGGCCTTGCCAGACACTTCTATGCCCTCTGCTTTACATCCTTACTACAACCCCTAAGTACCCTCATAACCATGTGCAGTGATCTGTACCCTTTATTAACAATCCCATGTATGTGATTACCCCAATGAAGATTTTTCCACCGGGCGAGTTGGCCATGCGGTTAGGGGCACGCCGCTGTGAGCTTGTATCCGGGAGATATTGGGTTCGAATCCCACAATCGGCAGCCCTGAAGATGGTTTTCCGTGGTTTCCCATTTTCACACCAGTCAAATGCTGGGGCTGCACCTTAATTAAGGCCACGGTCGCTTCCTTCCAACTCCTAGGCCATAACTATCCCATCGTCGCCAAGAGACCTATCTGTGTCGATGCGACGTAAAGCCAGTAGCAAAAAAAAAAAAAAAAAAAAAAAAAAAAATCCTTATATTAACACCTATGTACTTACAATGATCCCCATATGGAACTTTCACCCCATCAATGCAGTAATTGAAACTGAGAGGACTTTTCCTATTTGTGAAATTCACAACCTGACTTTTAACCCCGTTTATCATCATACCATTGCCTGCTGTCCTGCTCACAACATTATCGAGATCATTTTGCAGTTGCTCACAATCTCGTAACATTTATTACTCTGTACAGAATAACATCACCTGCAGAAAGGCGTATCTCTGATTCTAGTTCTTTACTTATAGGCTATCATTTATATATATAAGGAAACATAAAGATCTAATAATACTGCCTTGAGGAATTCCCCTCTTAATTATTACAGGGTCAGATAAAGCTTCGCCTACTCCAATTCTCTGAAATCTATTTTCTACAAATATAGCAACCCATTCAGTCACTCTTTTGTCTAGTCCAATTGCACTCATTTTTGTCAGTAGTCTTCCATGATCCAGCCTATAAAATACTTTAGACAGTTCAATCGCATTACAGTCAATTTTACCTCCTGAATTCAAGATATCTGTTATATCTTGCTGGAATCCTACAAGTTGAGCTTCATTGGAATAAACTTTCCTAAACCCGAACTGACTTCCGTCGAACCAATTATTAATTTCGCAAACATGTCTAATATAATCAGAAAGAATGCTTTCCCAAAGGTTACATGCAACGCATGTCAAACTTACTGGCCTGTAATTTTCAGCTTTATATCTTATCACCCTTTCCTTTATACACAGGGGCTACTACTACAGCAACTCTCCATTCATTTGGTATAGCTTCGTCATGCAAACAATAATCAGATAAGTACTTGAGATATGGTACTATATCCCAACCCATTGTCTTTAGTATATGCCCAGAAATCTTATCAATTTCAGCCGCTTTTCCAGTTTCCAACTTTTTTATCTTATTTTGAATGTTACTATTATCATATTTAAATTTTAATTCTTCTTTACCATTAGTCACTTCCTTCATCTGGACATTATCTTTGTAATCAACAATCTTTACACATGCTGGGTGAATACTTCTGCCTTTTCAAGATCCTCACATACACACTCCCTTTGTTCATTAATGTTTCCTGGAATGTCCTTCTTGGAACCTGTTTCTGCCTTAAAGTACCTACCGGTAAACATACCCTTCTATTTTTCACTAAAATTCGTATGACTACCATTTATGCTTGCCATCATGTTATCCTTAGCTGACTTCTTTGCCGGAATCAATTTCGTAGTAAGTTCCTTCAATTTCTCGTTACTTCCCCACAGCCATTTCTAACTGTATTTATTTCCAATCTGCACCTCCTTCTTAGCCTCTTTATTTTTCTATTATAAGAAGGCGGGTTTTTACCATTCCTTACCACATTTAAAGGTACGAACCTGTTTTCATTTCTTCGATCAGTTCTGTATTTTCTCTGGAGACGACTCGATACCTTGTTAACTTCACGGATACAATCACATTCAGTCCCAAATCAATCGTCCGAAACCTTAAAAGAAACTTTATGTACTAGCTTCAGTTTACTCACCTCCTGTCTACGTTTTTTCACACAATCCCTACGAAAATTCCCTTCAAGTTTCTTGATGATGCCGACATGTTGATCAAATGTACACTTGAAAATATCATAAGCCTGCCTATCGGCATTTCTGACGCCTTAATTTACACCCATAAGAATATTGAAGGTCTTGATATTTTTAGGAGAAAATGGGAAGCGACCCTCCATCAATGGACTCAGATGTATGCAAAGAGCAAATAACTTTCTTGTCAATAGCACAATAAAGCTCGATGAGGAGATCATTAAATGTCTCCAGGATTTTAACCTCGCAGATGCTCTCAGTCTGAAAATTCCAAGAGATGGCCTCCTGGATACCCGAAAAATTAGAGATAAGCGTAGAGCTTCTGAATTTTATAAGTGGTGTGATCTTCCACACAGGGGAAGGGTGTGATTTTACTTAAAGAATACCCGCCCTCAAATAAGTTGATTTAAATCATCAGGGTTTAACACGCAGTGAGTGGCGTGATGGATTGGAAATTATTGCAATGTGCGAGCTGTACCTGGCAGATCCTGCGACAATAACCGTTGTGGGCGCTATCTCAACAAGTTCGAAACTCTTGCACATATTTTTGGATATTGGTTATAAGGCGAGACTCTGCGGAACAAAGGACATCGCCGAATCCGTTCACTCATGTGACAAGGCTTAAGGAAGTTAGCTGTACAGTTCATGAGGAAGTCCATGGTCTGATGATCGAAGAACACGGCATATACAGTAGATTTCAGCGTATAAAGACGTTGACGGATTTTCATTATTGACCTAACAATCATATTCGAATCTCAAAGTTATTGTCGCTTTTATTATCATCATTACTATCATCACTATGAATACTTCTTACTCCGATTTCAAATATTCATTAACAGACCGACAGAGGAGCGTGTAAAACACACCGACATCGAAATTTACTCTCCACCCTTCTCCAGTGGGGGAAACACACAGTCACAGAGGGCGCCTACCGACCTATGGAATTAGACGAAGAGAAATAGAGTGTACAATCTGAGTGTCCCATTGTTACCTCTAAAAATGCAAACTTACGAGGAATGAAGTTCTAGGACTTACGGTTAGCGCAACGGGTACCATAACATCCTACTTTAAAAGCACCATTCAAACGTTGTATCTCTATAACGGTATTATGAAGAATGTAGCCTTTGCAACCCTTAAAATATCTATTACCCACTGTCAGCAGCCCTATAGATGGTTTTCTGTGGTATTTCTCTATTCTGAATGAGATTTTTCTTCAATTTTCCCTCACATTCTAGATGATTACCGTTCTTTATGTTCTGAGAGTTCGCATATAAATCATATCATGTAAAAATTACTTACCGCTACTTACAATATCGCACGTGTATACGGGCCTGAAGACCTAAATGAGCCGTCATCATCATTGCAGAAATGAGGATGTCCTTCTAGCTTACTTGTGAGCAATTTTATTTATGTAAGCCTATCTGTATACAGTAGATATAAAATCCCTATACTTTCCGTCATTCATAGCGATATTGAGAACTTGACGTTTCATTTGCTGAAATAGGCGCGTTTGATATAGATTGTTACCTCGCATTTACATCAAAGATACAATGAACCTCGCAGGTCCATGAATTTTGTAGACTATTTTTAAAAGAAAAATGCGTTTCTTTCAAAGAATTGATTGTGCCATACTCGCCATATTAATGCACACAGTGTCACCTATCGACAAGTATTTGAACTGCGTTGAATTGTCAATTCTTTCACCTTCTACAACAATACGGAGAAAACGAGAACGTCTGGAAGGCTGAAATTGGCACCAGATGTAGGTTACAAGAACAATTCACTGACGACCATTATATATTTAACTGTTTAGTGGAAAATGCTTCCTTTCTTTTAGTGAAATGGATGAATAGTCTTCAGCATCCTGACGTATATTCAACGGTACTACTTCCACCTATAAGCACGAGGCGGAACTCTTACTGCTGAGATCGGGAATGACATCTAACAAGTTATAATGGTGAATGCTTCGTTGTAGATATTTCCATTCTACTGTAGATTTACGATTCGGGTGAGATAGAAATTTCGTTTGTTGGGCTGTTTTTGGATAAAATGCCTCTCGTTCAGGGAGGGGAATTTGTAATTTGGTTGCACCTGGCAACATTATTATCTTCTACTAACATATGAGTGAACTACTTATGTCCTACTGCTTGCTTTGTCGTTGGAGTTGCCATTGTGCTGCCATGGTCGAAGCCAACGGTCACCGGTAGCCGCCATATTGTTCGGACTATAACATTAGGGGCCGATTGCTGTCTATATAATTTCGTAAAGTGTGAATTAAACACGAAAATTCTACATTATGATTTTGTGTTGTTAAAATCTGGAAATTCAAGATGGCGACTACTGTGTGTGAGTCTGTGATATCCGTAGTAGATAATGGTGTAAAATGCAGTGAAAAATGTGGCAAATGCAGAAGAGTAGTTAAAAATGGGATTCTGTGTCGTAAGTGTGATGAATGGTACCATTTTCGTTGTGCTAATATTGTAAATAGGACTGATATTGAAGAAAGTGAGTGGCTGTGTCCCGAGTGTAAACAAACTGATAGTGAGGCAGAACAACAAGAAAGAGAGACTTACGAAACTATAATTAAGATTTTAGGAGTGCTACAAGAGGACTTATGCGCTCTGAAACATGAAAATGGATGCTTAAAGGACAGAATAAAGAAACTGGAAGATAAAGAAGACATTGGAGAAGAAAGATCGCCGTGGACGGAAGTGACGCGTGGCCATTTTAGGCCTAATGTTAAACATATGGGAGAAACTACGTACAACTTAAAACCGGGAAAAAACTCTTTGCAGTGCCAAAATAGATTTCAGTTATTGCAGCAAGTTCCAGAAGAAGACACACCAAGTTTTCCAAATAATTTTAAATCCAGTGGAGGTAAGAAAACCAACCGAAAGTCAAGATCGCCAAAGATTCATCTCTACGCAGACAGTCAAGGGCGGGGTATGGCAGAAGGCATCAAGGATGAGCTGCAGAATCCAGAGACTGAGGTTTTAGGACTAATAAAACCAGGTGCCAAAATTGAAGACGTCCTTTCAAGTTGTGATCCTGTGTTAGAGAAGGACAATTATGTGGTGATTGTGAGTGGTACAAATGACATTGCTGCAAATGAAGGTGAGGAACTAATTACGACTCTCAGAGGTAAGATTTCCAAACTACCTGACTCAAAAGTAATTGTATTAAATGTGCCACCCAGGTATGACCTTTTAGAGGACTCATGTGTGAACAAAGCTGTACATGATGTAAATATAAAAATCAAGAGATTATGTAAGAGTTTTAGAAATGTCTATGTAGTAGATACTTTAGGTCTTGGCAGGCAAATGTTCACTAGACATGGGTTACATCTAAATGGTAATGGAAAAGCAACTCTCTGTAGACAAATTGCTACAATTATCAACAGAGATTTGCAAACTAATCGGTACTTAAGAAAACCCATACCACTTAACTGGCACATACAGGGAAACTTGCCAGAAAACCCAGACCCTTAAATCAAGATCTATGTACAAGGATCTGGGTTCCAGGGAAGTTCTCAACTCATGAGTCAAACGTTACCCAATTGCAACAGTCAAGTTTTAGGGAGGAAGGAGGTCTGAGATTGCTCTTGGTAAACTGTCAGAGTGTAGTAAATAAACAATTAAAATTCGGTACATTGATGGAATCTTATGAGACGGATGTGGTGATAGGAGTGGAATCGTGGTTGAGAGAAGGGGTGGGTAATACAGAAGTATTTCCAGAAGGGTATACAGTCTATCGTAGAGACCGAGGAGATAAAAAAGGAGGAGGGGTATTTATTCTGGTGAAGGAAACTTATTGTTCGCATGAATGGTTTACTGATGAAAGGGATGAAATATTAGGGATAAAATTAGTTTGTGATAATATGAAGGAGGTGGGAATTATAGGAACATATAGGCCTGGAAGAGAGGAAAGAGATATGGAAATATTTGAGAAAATAATAGATTATACTCATAAAAACAATAATGATACGGTAATAATTGGGGGAGATCTAAACTTGCCTGAAGTTGAATGGAATGGAGCTGCAAGTGAACCCCATGAACAGAAACTGGCAAATAAGTTAATTTGGGAGGGAGGATTTACACAAGTAGTACAAGAACCAACTCGTCTCAATAACTTGCTAGATGTATTCTTGGTTAAACCATGGGAAATTGTTGATAAAACTGAGGTAATTGAAGGAATAGGTGACCATAAGGCTGTAATAATGGATGTAGGACTCGTACCAAAAATGCTTAATAAGAGGGTCACAAAAGACAAGAAATTATACAGAAAAACTAAAGTTGATGAATTTGGGACTTACCTTAAATCACAATTCAGTTGTTGGATAAGTGAAGGGAGTAACGTGGATACACTTTGGGCTAAATTTAAAGGAATCATTTGGGAAGAAGAGAAGAGATTTGTACCTGTTAAGAAGGGTAAAATGACCTCAGACCCTGTTTATTATACAAGGGAAATAAGAAAATTAAAAAGAAAATGTAGAATAGTAAACAGGAAAATCAAAGAGGGTAGGGAGAGTAGAGAAACTAGAAAACAGCTAATGAGGGAACTGAATAGAGTGAAAAAGGAAGCAAAAGAGAATTATATGAATGGCATTCTTCAAGAGGGTAATGACCACAAAGGGAAATGGAAAAAGCTGTATTCATATATTAGGAATCAAAAAGGAAAAGGAATCCAAATTCCTACAATGGTGGGAGAAGGGGGTGAACACTATTTAACAGATACTGAGAAAGCAAACCTCTTTAGTAGGGAATTCCGAGATTCAGTAGAAGATTGTCAGGACTTGGAAACCGTAACAGAAGATAGAGAGGGAGAGACACAGAGGGAAACAAGAAGCTTCTCATTCACAAATGAAGATATTTTCAGAGAAATCCAACTGCTTCAGCAAGGAAAAGCAGCAGGAAGTGATCAAATTACTGGGGAGGTATTAAAGACAATGGGGTGGTATATAGTGCCTTATTTAAAATTTCTCTTTGACTATGTCATAAATAATAGTGTGATACCAAAGGAATGGAAGGAATCTATAATAATACCAATTTATAAAGGAAAGGGTGATAAAAGGAAACCAGAGAACTACAGACCAATCAGCCTGACCAGTATAGTTTGTAAAATACTGGAGAGTTTAATAGCAAAGTACATCAGAGGGATATGTGATGATAAAAATTGGTTCATGAGGAGCCAGTACGGATTTAGAAAGAAATTTTCTTGCGAGGCACAACTGGTGGGGTTTCAGCAGGACATATCAGATCAGTTAGATTCAGGAGGCCAGTTAGATTGCATAGCCATAGATCTTTCCAAAGCCTTTGATAGAGTGGAACATGGAATATTATTAAAGAAATTGGAGGGAATAGGATTGGACGTAAGGGTTATACGTTGGATAAGAACATTTCTAAATTCAAGGGTTCAGAAAGTCAAAGTAGGAAATAATATATCACAGGAAGAGAAAGTCTCGAAGGGAATTGCACAGGGTAGTATAATCGGTCCGTTACATTTCTTAATATACGCAAATGACTTAGGGAACAATATAACATCGAAAATAAGATTGTATGCAGATGACATAATTGTTTATAGGGAAATAAATAACATTGAGGATTGTTCAGAATTACAAAGGGACCTTGACAGTATCCAGGAATGGGTTGAAGAAAATAATATGAAGATTAATGGAGGCAAATCAACTGTTACAACATTTACAAACAGGAGCTTTAAAATTGAATTTGAATATACTTTGGATGAGGTAGTTATCCCAAAAGATGGCAAGTGCAAATACTTAGGTGTGAGATTTGAAAGTAATTTGCACTGGAAGGGTCATGTTGATGACGTTGTTGGGAAAGCATACAGATCGTTACATGTCATAATGAGGCTACTTAAAGGATGCAACAAAGAATTAAAAGAAAAAAGTTACTTAAGTATGGTTCGTCCATTATTGGAATATGCAAACAGTGTTTGGGATCCTCACCAAGAATACCTAATAAAAGAACTAGATGGTGTGCAGAGGAAAGCAGCAAGGTTTGTAACAGGGGATTTCAGGAGAAAGAGTAGTGTATCAGAAATGTTAAAGGAACTTGGGTGGGAAACTTTAAGTAAGAGAAGGGAGAAAAGTAGACTTATAGGATTATATAGAGCGTATACAGGAGAAGAAGCATGGGGAGATATCCGTGAGAGGCTTCGGTTGGAAAATAATTATATTGGTAGAACTGACCACAAGTACAAAATTAGAAGGAATTTTAGCAGAAGCGATTGGGGTAAATTTTCTTTCATTGGGAAGGGCGTGAAGGAGTGGAACAGTTTACCAGGGGTAGTGTTTGATCCTTTTCCAAAATCTGTACAGATATTCAAGAAGAGAATAAACAACAACAGAGATAATAAATTAAATGTTAGAGGGCATTCGACCAGTGCAGGATATTGTAAATAATAAATGTGTGTGATTAAATTAATTCCATCCCCTGGTCTAAGGTGTTTGGACAGCCCAAGTAGGGGACTGCCTGTAGGGGTGAAGTACAGTGGGGACTTCGAGGGCCCTGGGACCGCTACGGTAGCTGTGAAGGCCCTTCAGGAACTCTGAAAAGTGGTGGCAAAAGGGGCTCTGGTTAAGACGCAGCAGGTCGTTATGCTACTTAGGTTCCAAAATGGGTAAAATATAAATATGTAAATAAATTCAATGTTAATTTTAATCTTATACCAGTTGTATAGTATTATTAGAAGTAATTTCACATACCGTACTGTATATGAGTTGACTATGTTTGTAAGATATTATAAGTAGAATTTTGTAAACAATATAAATTTATTAAGGATGATGTGTGTGTTTAATAGAAACAATTATTAGCGTAAATTGTATAATATTGTATTCTAGGAAAATTTTCTTCGTCTCCTGTTAATTTAAAATTTAGTGCTTGACAATAATGTATTTTAGTGTACCATTTGCCACCGAGGTAGACACCTCATTTGCAAATAAAGAGATTTTGATTTGATTTGAAATGGATTCAAGCAGAAATGAAGGGATGCACTTGCGAAACATCAGAAATTTTCGTATACACGACAGGAAAGTGAAACAAAGTCAAACTAACTGCACGCGTTTTAAACAATTTCTAACGAGTTCATACTTCAAGCCAAAAATAATATCTAGGCCTTTCCCAACGTCTGTTCAGTCAAGTTTCAAATATTCTACTTTTTGGGCCGAAGTACGTATTTTTTTAATTAAAGAAGGAGGAAAGAGCTGTAGATTCTAACTACAATGAACGGCTTCTAAATTTGGCACTGGAGAACGTTTGGTGAAGAAAATTTCAAGCTTTAATGTTCAACTTACGTTCAGTGTTTTAGATTTACCAGCAATTCGTAACTAGGGCTAATAGCTTAACACTCGTATGTGATGTGGATTGCCATAACGGGGTATATATACAATGTTTCACGCTAAGCTTTTAACATTCAAAGACCGAACATTACTGCCTACTGGCCATGGGTACGTATACTTTCACGACCGTAGGTCGGTATTGTCTTTGAGGTTGAGCCAGAGGTACTCCTGAAGCCTGTGGTAATGTGATTGGGAGGGCCCACGGAAAATAAAGGGTGGTTGGTACGCGTGGATGCTGCCTGTATGTTGCCTGAGGGCAACAGTATACAGTAAAGGGTTAAATTAAAGAAGGAGGAAAGAGCTGTAGATTCTAACTACAATGAACGGCTTCTATACTTGGCACTGGAGAACGAGGGCAAAGTTACACTCTCTATTTTCTTCAAGATTTAGTAGGTTATTTTTTTGCATCCAAGTGAGATATCAAATTTTTCTACGAAACAATTTTAAAGCCATCAACCAACAAGATCAGAACATTTTGAAAGGTGACGCAGCGGCGAATGGTAGTACTATATCCGAAGAATGCGATGATATACAATGAGTTTCTCTCATCGGTTGGCGGGCAGGCGCGCCCAGCTTATCTGCCTCCCGTTGACTCATCACTCCCCGCTCCGCGGCATGGCAACAAGGACAGGACTTCGCTCACTTTATGACATGAGATAACAATTAAAATTAATAAAATAAGAATTAAGAAATTTAGTGATTAAGAAGAAAATAAGCCCGTACCTTATGACAGGAGATGTTGCTAACGTTCTCCTCTTGCGTCCACACATTTCTGGCACCGTCTTAGGAAACCCCGATTCACACGCATCAGTTAGTCTTCCGTAGCTGAGGCTATTTCTCTCCGGATATGTTATTTCAGTATTAACATTTTCGTTCCCCGCCATACTGAGCTTTTCGAAACCCCCGCTTCTTGTCCAAGTTATCTTAGGGATTTTGTAGGCGTATGGTTTAATCTTTCAGCGATTTAATTTACTTTTTCCTCGTTAAGTACACTTTTATTAACGCTTCTAATCGATTAAAGAACCGGTTCCTCTCAATTTTTGTATGAGATTCCGCACGGTCTCTCTATGTGGAGGGCGTACATCTGGAAATTGTGTTACAAATCGTCTAACGACTTCCCGCAAAACTCTGTTTTCACATAATTATCGTACATACATTTTCTTTCCTCTACCTTGGACACATGTGGAGGCATTATGACAACTATACCCCGAAGTAACACTTCACAACTCGAGAACATTTGGAGAGACAGATCAACACTAAGGCCATTGCTCTCTCTACATCGACGAAAACCTCCCTTTTTTAGAGCAAAGCAAAAATCCGAAAAAGGGATACATGATTCCACTTACCGATAATCTGTGCGCCATGCAAGCAAGTAAGAAAAAAAAAAAAAGAAAAAAGAAAGAAAATTAAAACGATTTGACACTGATTACTGACGGTGTGTTTTAATACAAACTTGGAATTTCCAGGACAGACATGTCAATCTTCACAAATATCATTATTTATTTAGCGTATGACTCTTAGTGCCGGGAGTGTCCGAGAAAATGTTCGGCTCGCCTGGTGCAGGTCTATGACGCCTATGGATTGTGTTGTTAAAACACGACACAATCAAATCGTCACTGTGCATTAGAAAACTTGGCTAAATTTTAGGTTCTCTTTAGCTATAAATCGATAAATTTGCTAAGGATTTGAAAGAAACCTGTTAAAACACACCAGAACAGTGTAGTGAGAAGTCGATCCGGCATGAAGTGAGGATCGCGACCGAGTGTGCCTTAATGTTTGACTACACACTAGACCAGGGATGGCGAATCTATGCCACGCGTGTCACTTGGTGACACGCGAACACGATTTCGGTGGCACACCACATGCACATAATAACGTTTTTATGTACGTCTTGTACTGTAGACTAAACATATCTCGTGCATGGTATAGTTACAATGTTTCAGGTTTAAGAAATATATACCGAAAATCTAAATTCTAGTTCCATTCAGACGTACATTATGGCAACACTTCAACACTGATAGGTCCGGAAGTCAAGTGAGATAAATGTCAGAGGCGTCCGACGAACCGTTCGCTCACCCACATCAGCCAATTAGCGAAGTTTGGCTCATGTGTGGTTGCCAGAATCGCGTAATTATTCGTAGTGCATAACTGTTAATTGTTTCGAATTTTGTAAGAAAAATAGTTGCCAAGAGATTATCTCAACTTCGAGATTTGGAGAAACTATCGCACTTTATTTCAAAACCTTATAGTGCACAAATGAGTGCTATTAAGGCCATTTTTTGCGTGGTTATATATTGACAGTTTAGAAATGAAGTTGACTGAATTTCAAGTAAGCAGTATAGTACATCGGCAAACAAATTCCTACAACTTGGTGAAGAATTGTTGAAAATCGGGTGTGCTGTTGGTGATGAATATTCTTTCCAGAAGCCAGAGAGCTTAATACTTGAACAGCGGAACAGCCTCCCAGAGATGTTTTCGGCCATGAGGAAAGTTGCTACAGCGTTTGTTACTTTCTTTGATTCATCATACGCCTGCGAACAGCTATTTTATGCAATAAACATGTGAAGTCAACTGTTAGAAACAGTCTTAGTTCAGACCTAAGAGCTTCTTGTGTGTTATCGAAGACAAGTTAAGACCCTAACATAAATGACATGGCTACTAAGATTCAGCAACAAGTTTCACACTAAAGTTGAGAACGACATTTCATTTAAAGTCCTTCGGCAATATTAGTATTTTTGATTTCTATGTCCAATAATACTCAATGACGAAGTGTGTTACAATGGGCGCTTATTATATTAAAACAATGTTAGGTATTCTTAAAACTTACATATTAAAATGAATTTTTGCGGTATTGGCAAAATACTACCACGGAACATGCAATGAAATGTATTATTTTACGGTGTATGTGTAATTACGTATTATCAAACATAATTTGGAATTAGGGATGGAAGTCGGTGGTGGATTGTGGGAGCGGGGATTGTAGCCATTCCATAAGAAAACAAGTGGCACAGTATACAGTTGAGAAAAATAAATCAGACATAAAATGGCACACTAGTTGGGAAAGGTTCGCCATCCCTGCAGTAGACGAAGATACTGACCAATCTTCGATAATATTTGCTGTAGCCTACATTTGCCAGCGTGTCCGTTGTATTAGTCATGAAAGCCACTTCAGTGACGGCGACCGATCCGATTGAAAAACATAAAAAGGAGGCAAGTTAATACTGTTGCAATCAGATAACCGAGTCCATTTTACTAATTCGGAGTAGTCACATACGATGTTGTTGATAATTCAATTTAAGAGGCATTAACAACAGCGCGTCTGCCCCGACGTTCACGTATGAAACCACATACTCTATGTGCACTACATGGTTGAAGATTGTTCAGTTGACGTTCACGTTCAGCATCAAAGGCATATGTTCTGTAAATGAAGAGGGAGGATACTGGTTCCTCGAATGATGAGATTTTCATTGAAAATAAGAAGGAAAACGGCATTGAGACAAAGAACAGTGAAAGACCCTCGTTAGGGAAATTACGTCGGTTTGAAAGAGAGCTGGTGTCGATCGAGTATGGTCAGGGAGGAAAGCATGTAAAGGAAAAGAGCAGACGCACGTAATAAGTTGTAGAATTGGAGCATAAAATATGTATCTCACTGATGATTGGACACCCGATAAATAGCTTGTTACTATTGATTACACTCTCCGGAACGTACAGTTGAAATGACAAATCCGAAAATTCAAACTAGATCTAGACTGATACAGTCCTTTGTGAGACCTGACTTGTGTCGATTGTTTTAGTCTCATATTACAACTGTCCTGATTGCGCGTTCTTTTGTTACATATGAACTCAGCACTGTAATTGACTTGGCAGCCCGTTGGCTACTGTATTTATTTTTCATATTTTCTGGTTTACTCCGTCGCACATAATAATTGGAATGTCCGCGTGCAGTAAATTTTGTCACAGATACGGATACGAATCGACGCACGACCGTGGTAAGCATCGCTCTTTTGTTAGTATGGTAGTGATTATTGAAATATATGATGTGTTAATTCCCATTATACCACATTGTCTGGAGACCCAATATTTCTTCTTCTTGGATCCGGTTCAGAGGGTCCTGGGATCTATTTCCGACCGGATGGGGGATTTTAACCGCGTGTGGTTAATTGCCCTGCCTTGAGGGCTGGGTGTTTGTCTTTACTCACACTTCTTCAAATAACCTACATAAATCATACCACACTAAAAACCATCATAGAAAGACACTATAGTGAATAAATCCCTCCGCATAGGGTTGGCGTCAAGAAGGACATTCGGCCGTAAAACAGTGCCAAATCCACATGTGCGGCACAGTTCATACCCGTGACGCCGCCAGGGACTGAAAAACGGCGGAAGATTATTATTATTATTATTATTATTATTATTATTATTATTATTATTATTATTGGAAGCCCTTTGAAATCTGACCGTCCTTGCAGTCTAACGTCAGCCAGCCTGTCTCTCATTTAGGGGTCCCGGATGCGATTGTTGGCTAGGTCAGGTTTTTTTGTTGTAACCTAGATCTGAGGACTGGTTCGAGGTCCATTCAGCGTACGTGAATACTGTGACGGTGAAATAGCCGCTCCTGTCTAGAAAGACGGCCAAGAGGTACCGTCGAGCTGACCACGCGTTACCTCGTAATCTGCATGTCCTGTGGGATGAACAGTGGTCGCTTGCTAAGCCAAGCCCATCAGATCTGTAGTGCCAAGGGTGGGTTGGGGGTGGAAGGTTGTAATTTAGATTTACTAGCGGATGTGTCGTATCGCGTGAAAGGAAAATGTAAGCAAGTGATAGATAGACTACCTGGGAAGACAGAAGTATTGTAATCTGTCAAAAGACTGAAGGTTCAGTATTCCGGACACGTGATGAGTAACGAAATTACAACATATTTCGTGATGGTCTTTGTATTTGAGTAACGAATTTCGTTCGTCGTTTGAGATCCTCCTCTTCGCCCATTTTGTTTCATTCTTCGTAAATCAACTGTACAAGTTAACACCCCTCCAATGCGAATACGTTTAGAATTATGTTTCCCATTTGATGTGCAATGTCCTTTGAGAAGGATTGGCATGCAGGCCCACTGCAAAATGGTATATTAAGACGTTTCCCTGAAATTGCTGGAGAGAGTGGTATACATACCCGGAACATCACTGCTCCGCGGAAGAATAATTGTCTCACAGTGGTGGGACGAGACGTTTGAGAGTATCTATACCGGGTGGTTCAACAGCCCCTTATTTTTTCTGAGATAGGCAACCCAAATAACGGATATAATCTAAAGAACTTTGTCATTTAGTTTTATGAACACCAAACAGCTTGAAATTTCTCCTTATGGTCGATAAGGCTCTCCCCTACCTGTGTAATCACTGTAAATTGATCCATATACCTAGGAAATTAAAAACTACTACCGGGTATGTACATTTCCGCGCCAAATACTGAGGATCGTTCTGCAAACATGTGATTTATTGCGCCTTGAAATAACACTGGGACCCATAATACGACGGAATTAATAGATAATGCCACGTGCTCTGTAATATAAAGAAGTTAACCGAACGCTGTAAAGCATCATTGAAGACTTTAACAGGGTTATTAACTTTCGATGTGGAACGGACATACTTAAATAGGTCTACTATATCTCTAGCAAGCATGACGTATGTTGACTTCGTGGCTGAATCCGTTAAGGGCCGGAGCGCAAAGTGTGTACTGGCAGCGTAGTGATTCGAATCCACCACTAGGAAAATGTTTTGAACGGCAGAAGTGCTCCATTTTAGCGGGGATACAATAATCAATATTTATTTGCTATTGGTTTTAAGGGGTGTCCGCCTCTGTGGTGTAGTGGTTAGTGTGATTAGCTGTCACCCCCGGAGGCCCGGGTTCAGTTTCACGACCGCCTGTGGGTGGGGGACGCAGACGAAGAATACGCCCACGGTATCCCCTGCCTGTCGTAAGAGGCGACTAAAAGGGGCGACCAAGGGATGATTATATTAGAACCATGAAACTCCTTGTGATTAGTACCACCACGCAGGGAACACCATGGGTCGCTTTTCCTTGCGCGTAGTACCACTATGTTAGGTACCAAATAGGTTTGTGATTAGTAGCAAACGAGAGCGCGACGGCTTTTACAGTACCTGTGATTAGTAGAACTATATGAGCGACACCATGGGATGACGGAACCCATGGTTCTGGCTTGCCTATGATTAGTGCTCACTATATGAGGAACACCACGGGCTAGTACGAGTCCCTGTGGTTAGTACACTTAGGTGATGAACACCATAGGTTTGCGTTGCCTGTCAATGGCGCCGCAATGTGCGAAACACATTGGTCTGTGTTACATGTGCGAATTTCAGTACCTGTGAGTAGTACAATAATGTGTGGAAAACCGCGAGTCTACGCTACTCTTGTTTAGTACCGCAACATGACAAATACCATGGCTCTACTTTTCTAGCGATAAGTATCATTATGAGGGGCCGATGACTTGATTTTGGACCCCTTTCAACTACAAGCATCATCGATTTAGTATCGTGCTATAGAAGCAGTCCCTTGGTCACTAATACTATTGTTCTACGGCAGCTTCTGTGCATGTGAGGCACTGTGGGTCGGTTCCACTGATCGTTTAAAATTCATATCCATTCATTCATTCATTCATTCATTCATTCATTCATTCATTTATTTATTCATTCATTCTTCGTCCTCACGTTTTGAATTGTGGTCAGTGGAGGATTTTGGGTTTTTAATTTGTCATCTCATTTCGTACCATTAGAGGCCGATGACCTGGATGTTAGTTCCCTTTAAACAACAAGCATCAATCATCATCAATCATCAATCCCACGAAATTTGAAAAGTGGTACGAGGGCTGAAACGGGGTCCACGCAGCCTCGGGAAGTCAACTGAGTAGAGGGGGGGTTCGATTATCATCTCAGCCATCCTCGAAGTGGTTTTCCGTGGTTTCCCACTTCTCCAGGCAAATGCCGGAATGGTACCTAACTTAAGGCCACGGCCACTTCCTTCCCTCTTCATTGTCTATCCCTTCCAATCTTACATCCCCCCCCCCCCAACAAGGTCCCTGTTCAGTATAGCAGGTGAGGTCACTTGGGCGAGGTGCTGGTCCTCCAACCCAGCTGTATCCCCCCGACTCAAAGTCTCACGATCCAGGACACTACTCTTGAGGTGGTTAGAGGTGGGTTCCCTCGCTGAGTACGAGGGAAAAAACCAACCCTGGAGGGTAAACAGATTGAAAAAGAAGGAAAGAAAGAAAGAAAGAAAGAAAGAAAGAAAGAAAGAAAGAAACAAGTTATGTGGCCATATTGCAGTTACTGTAAACGGCGTTAACCGAAGAAAAAACTTTTGCACCACGTGAGTCGAACCTAATAGTAAACAGCTTGGCTGATGCTAGACCAGTGATGCGTGATTGAGCCACCTTAGCTATAGCGAAACCGTAGTGCGTAGCTAGCACGTTGTAGTCCTTATGGGCACTGCCTGTCCAAACGTGAGGTAGTGTTATTTGCAGCTGCAATCGTTTTACACATTCATTATAGATTAAGTAATATAAATAACACTGCCGCTAATTATTTCTACCATATTCTTGAGCATTATGTAAACGGTATAATTGTAGGCCATCAAAAAGCAGGTAGTAATGTGTGTTAGATGACTGATATACGCGTTAATTGGGTTACCTACCTCCGAATAAATAAGGGGTTGGGGACCCACCCGGTATATATATAAAATTCCTATTCTGTCTGCCACAGCGATACTGAGAAAACTAGAATGTTTCAGCAGCTAAAATTGGTACCAGTTATAGTCTGCTATGTCTTCTTTATAAGAAAATTACAATGAACCTCTCATGATCTCGACTTGTGTATGTTTTTGGAAGAAAGATACGTTTCTATCAGCGAAGTTATTGTCTCATATTCGCCATGATGACGTAGATACACAGCTATATCTATCGGCATGAGGCCGAACTACGTACGTCCTGACTTCTGTTGCCTTTCACAGATGTCTTGAGAAAACAGAACGTTTGAGGGACTTAAACTGGTACCAGACATGGGTTTCAAGAACAATGCAATGATGACCGTCATACTTGAATTGTTCAGTGAAAATTTTATCTTTCAGTGAAATGAATCAGTTTTTCCATTCTGGGGCATGGAAAAACATATTATCGGTAAGCACAGGCAAGAATAGCGCCATATTACTGTTTGGACACCCCCTAGGGGGTGACGTTTGCGGTGCCAGTACCGGTGCGCTATGCCGCGCTCCTCACCTGGCCTGTTGTTGGAAAATAAGTATAAAAAGAATAAAATATATTAGAGTGATAATAATAATAATAATAATAATAATAATAATAAAATGGTGAAATTTAAAACTGTTGTGTGAGTGCTGTTATATGGAAAATATGGTGAATCGCAACGTTATTCTTTACGTGCCATGACTGGATGTTATTAAAGGTTTCTAAATTGCTTTGAGCCAGCGGCAAGGGCTAGGCCTGGGTGGTCACCCATCCAAACGTTAGCCACGCCCGGTGTTGCTTGGTTGACCGGGCCTTGCCGCTGGATTGTGCGCTGGAATATGTTTATATTCCTGAGTATCGGGTGGATTTGGTACTTTAATTTAGAAATATAGCATTTAGTGTGGAAGTTTACAGCATTGGAAATACGGCAGTTCGTTGTGGTGCACCCGCTTCGGTGTCCGAGTGTTCCAGTGTTTTGTTGAGTTGGAGCTTTAAGGAGTGAGGTGATTGTGCTGTTAGGAAGTGAGGGCATGTTCTTGCTGACTTGGCGGGGATGGGATACTTGGAGACTTTAGTCTATGATGAGTTGTTTGCTTGGCATGGGCATGGGGGGTGGGGGGTTCTGGTTATGGGTAGATATGAGGTTTAGAAGTAAGTTCAGGATGGTGGTGGTGGTGTCCTGTCTGGTCAAGTAACTGGGCTGTTGGGTATAGGGTCCAGGGTTCGAGTGAGGTAGGATATTGGTGGCTGCATGTACTGTGGGTTTAGTGCTTGACTGTAGATGTTTGGCGTGTCTGTAGTGTTCCTTCACTGCCTTCTTGATAAAGGGACAGCCAGGGAATGAGGCGGCATGACCGCCTTGGCAGTTTGCACACCTCGGCTGGTCCCGCGGTACCGTGCAATCAGTGTGACGGTGTGAGCCGCCACATCTGTTGCAGCAGGTAGCCGCAGTGCAGGTAGCTGCAGAGTGGTGTAGTAGAAGGCAGTTGAAGCATTGTATGACAAGGGAGGGGCGGGGTGGGTCGTGGGTTCGAGTCACTGTTGTGTTGGTTTTATGTGTTGGCTGTCTGGCAGTCCTAGGAGCAGATTTTTTACGTCTCCTCCTAGTCTGAGTGTACTTGTTTATTGTGTCCGTGCCCGGTTGTGAGACTGATAGGGTCTCAGTCCCGGGTTCGGTTTCAGGTTGGGGGGAAAGGGGGGAGGTGAGGGGTGCATCATCTACGGTGTCATCTGTTTGTGTTGCTTGGTGCTGAGTGTCAGGTTCTGTTCGTGTGGCTGTTTCCATGTCTGAGGTGTGTTCGGAGCAGACTCTGTACTGGATGTTCTCAGTTCTTAGATGTTCAGAGATTGCATTGTAGCTTGCTTGTCTGTTAGTAGAAAATATTATGATACATCCATTACAGAGCTCTTGCGCCATTTGTACGTGTTGAATGACGGGTTTTATGGCTGTATATGTGTTTTTACGGTGGACGTACAATCGTTTGGGTGAGATGTCACTGAATGGGTCATAGGGAAGCGGGAAGATGAAGGGGTAGGAGCTGGAATAGCGTTCCTTGGTTCTGATTGCAAGTGGTTCGTTGAAGTTGGGTGGGTCCATGGTTTTCAGTGGGAGGTCGGTGTCTCGGCTACTCAGTCCACCGAGGTGGTCCCGACAGGGCTGGGTTAGGGCTGGGGAGACTTGGGTGTTTGTTATAAAACACTGGAACGGTCAAACTCAAAGAGGACCGGCGCGCTGATTAGGTGCTCGCTCAGTGGGCACGGTCGGAACAAGTGTAGTTTTACCGTGTCGCAACGGGACGGGTTCCGAACCAGTGACCACACTGAGGGCTCTGACAAATTGCTCGATACAGGGCTCTGACAAATTGCTCACAGGCTGGCTTGGTACTGCCTATTCTTGGCTGGCAGTTGGCGATTGTTGAATTCAAACAGGCTGTATTGCAGGTGGCCTGTTCTCCGAGAGCTAGGGGCTCTCTGGTGACTGGGCTTCGTGGCTTGGTTGGTTGGTACTGAGTACCGTAGTTTTCGCAGTAGACGTAGTGAGCTAGCTTTCAGGGTGCTAGTCTCTCGGGTGCTTGGTGCTGGGAGCGTCTGCACAGTGCGAGCGCTGGACTGCGAATGTGTGTTGTGTGGCAAGAATAGCCCGCCTTGTGGCCATGGTCGTTAACGCGTGAAGTCTATTTGGTCCGACGCCGTGGTTGGCCGGTTCGAGTCCCGTTCGTTGGAAATATTTTTACCATCGGTATATTGGCCGGCAGGGAAGTGGGGGCGGTGGAGTGGTGGTGGTATGCGTGCCAAAAGGCCTGGATTAAATTCGAAACCTCTCCGCAGTGCTCATATGGAGTGAGGGCATATGACACTGTTGATGGTGATTCGTCCGTCGGGTGGGAACGTAAAGCCTTGAGCAGACCTTTTGGTGCTATTCGACACGAGTAGACTATGTGTCGGCACCGGGCTTCACCCTCTCCTTTCCTACTATCATATATCACGTTATCAATGTCATCTCATTAATTCGTCTAATGAAGTTAACGTTTGGAAGGGGATCCGCTAGTAAAAGCTCACTACGAAGATTTATCTCACTTCATACTCGACTCAGTAGAGAAGCGGGTCAAGGGTTGGGATTACAAGGTGTGTTTGAGGAATGACATCTTAACAAATGGTGATCTTGGATACTTCGTTGTAGGTGTTTCTGTGGTAGAGATATGATTCAGCTGAGATGGAATTTTGTTTGCCTGGTTCTTTCTCGACAAAATACCTCTCATTCAACGAGCTGAGATTGTCTTTTTTTTTCGCACATAATAACATTGTAATTTATTGGCATAAGACTGAACCAAGTTCTACTCTCTGCATTGGAATTTTCGCGTATTCGATGCGACGACAGACAACAATCGTTGATGCTTCTCATTCAGTGCAGCGAGATTGTCATGCAACATTAACATCATCTAATTGCATTGGACTGAACCAAGTCCCGCTCCGCTGTCTTCTTGGACGTGTTCGCATTACGGAGGGCGATATTAGAAAATGACAGTAATTCAATATTCAATATTTTTGGGTTCTGTGTATTTAAGCGTCTCCATTTGCTCGCACTATAATGGCAGATTTAATGAGTGAATTCGAATCTGGTTGATTATTTATCTGGAAATTGTATTAATTATTTGTTTCACGGTAGCCTCCATGGCTCAGGCGGCAGCGCGCCGGCCTCTCATCGCTGGGTTGCGTGGTTCAAATCCCGGTCACTCCATGTGAGCTTTGTGCTGGATAAAGCGGAGGAGGGGCAGGTTTTTCTCCTGGTACTCCGGTTTTTCCTGTAATCTTTCATTCCAGCAACACTCTCCAATAGCATTCCATTTCATCCGTCAATCATGAATGATTGCCCCATAGGAGTGCGACAGGCTTCGGCAGCCGTCACATTTCCTATCCTCCCCGCTGGATGGGAGCTTCATTCATTCATTCATTCTATTCCTGACCCGGTAGAATGACTGGAAACAGGTTGTAGATTTCATTTGTTTTACGATATTGTCTCCAGAGAAAAGGCCACAAAATGGTTTTTCTTGGACTTAGTTTAACCGACTATACTTCCACACAAACGAGATAATAATTGGAGGAAATGTCAAATGTCAAAACATTGATTATGACACGCATTGTGTATGTGTTTATCACGATGGCTTCAAAATTAATATTTACGATAGTGTAAGGACTAATACGTAGTTGCCACGACAGAAGGATTTTATATTTAGGCAGTTCCTGACTTTTGTCCCATCTTTATCACCATGTAGATCATTTTCCTAACATAATCGATAGTGGAGTTTACGCCATCGCTTTCGCTGCATCCGCCACTTCATCAGAAATCCGTCGGAAGAACATGACGTCCATGAAGGCATGAGGTTACACCTGAAAGAATTTTCGATCGTCAAAGGCGGTATGAATTTCGTGTGTTAAATTAATACATTTTAAATGAGTTGACCATCCAACCTACTACAACTCCACGAGGAAGACGAAAAGAGTTAACAAAGGCAAAAGTGACAAATGTAAAATATGGAGTAACAGAGACAAACAACTGAAGCAAAACGATACGTTTGGAGAAAGATGAATTGAGTAGTTACGTCATTGAAAAGAGAGAGTAATGACATGGCTAAATTCGCAAACCTCTATGTCCAACATAAGAATGTTAGAAGACGCGTAGGAAATGAGACAGGTTCAGTAAATCGTGTGGGACGAGGCAACCGTGGCTCCCCTTTACGCTCTTTCAGCAGTACGTCAGCTACTTGCGATGAGCAACAAATCACCTTTCGCTAGAAAAGCGATCTTTCTTGGAGCAGTGCCCGGCAGTAATTCCTCAATGTTAGGGAACAGTTGTTATCCAGTCAAGTTTTAAATATTCCACCGTATTGCTCAAAATCAACTCTACTGAATGACTTCTAGAACTCGAAAACGGAGAATTAGGTCAGGTGGCCTTGTTAAAATAAAAATAAAACGGGTTTTTTAAAGTATTATACAGGATTCTCGTGGTTCTTATTGTCATACAAATGAGAGTACAATGTTTTACAAAGTACGTAGCAATTTTTTCGCCCGAGAAACGAACAAGGTAACATCATCAACCAATAGGTTCTGAATAATTTGACAGGTGACCAAATAACGTACATTAGCATTGGTTCCATAATGTGCGATGATGTTACTGAAGTTAATAAAGCTGGTTTGTGCAATGGAACGAGATTGAATCTACGGAAGCTAGACAAAAATATTATTCATGCAGCAATTCAGATGGGATCAGCTTCAGGAAGAAAGTGTTTCATTCCAAGAATAGATTTAGCACCTATGAATCCGGCTATACCATTCGTTCTTAAATTCTTAATTTAGCCTTCTCTGTCACAATGTGTAAGTCACCAGGATAAACTTTAAAGTTCGGAGAAATCTCCCCACTCCAGTGCTTCGGAGAGTTGTATGTAGCTTTCTCAAGAGTATGCAGATCCAAGTACAACTCCGATCTACAACTGCACTCAGTATGGTTTTTAAGGAAATTCTACCATACATGGTTTGATTCCATTCAAATGTCGTATAAAACCTGGAAATTGTAACTTTTATTCGTAACATATATTAATAGTCTATTTAGAATTTCCAATGACTTTAAATTTCGACTGTCGAAGAATGGCTTATGTACTAGCTACTGATATAATTCATTTGAAGTTGAAACTCTCACATTCTTAAAACAAGAAGTAAACTAAAAATGATTCAAATGATGATTTGCGTGCCACCTGTAGGTGGGGGTGTAGTATGCATTCACCATATCTACTGACTGTCGTTAGAGACGACTAAAGGTGAACCCTCGGGGGGCGTCTACTTGGGAGCTTACATTGGCGATAGCAAGGCCTCAAGCTGGGTGTAACATTGCTTCCTTAATTATTGTAGTTGGTTATATGAATATCTCGCATCGTACTTTTCACAAGAGTAGCATTGGTCAGTGTCTACCTCTGAGGTGCATCTGGTTGGTCGATGACATTTTAGTGAGTTTAGATGTAACTTCGTGTAATTGGCTTCTGGTATTGTAAACAACTCTGTCTCAGTGTCTTAACATCTGTGGTATATGAAGGAGCGTTAAAACAAATTGTGAGTAGTAGTAGTAGTGACATAGGCGGCTTGTATTGTGGTTACTGACAATAGCTAATGTAAAAATATACCTGAGTCAAATTTCAAAATTTGTATTTGTTCCACAAATTTCTTTTTTAACAAAGAAGTACTATGTTTTTCGGTCTGATGCTTCAATATATTTATCCTTAATGTGTTTTATTGTTATTAATAATAATAATAATAATAATAATAATAATAATAATAATTTAGCGTTATCTCTCTGGGACATGAATAGGCCTACTTATATTGTATTTTTATCTCCACTTAGGCTGGATCCTTTTCTTATTTGAATTGTAGAACTTTTTTTCCCGTTTTATTTGAATTGTTCGTTATCCGTTAATTGTCTTTCATTCACCTTATAATTTTGACCTTCACAGTATGATACATATACATTTATCCTATCTTAGACTGTTCTGTTGTGCTGCTCTGGTGGAACATCTTAGCCCTTTGCATGTCCATAAAAAGCACAGATTATTAATGGAATATGTAAACAACCAAGGATGACGCTTGTGCAGTTTGAAGAGGATAACAGGACGAAGAATAACTAACCTCTTCACTCGACCCTGTTATTTTTGTTTGAATTTATGTGGATTGAGTGCTGAACAGTCGTAGTTATGTTCTGGTGAGAGTATTTTACTTCCTTCTCCAAGACTGTTATTCGGATTGAGGTGCACCCTCGCTTGCTGACGTAGCAAATAGTCCACGTAGTGTCATATTAAAGGGTCGCACATCCTGACCAGAGGCCTAATACATCCTCATAACTGTCGCAGCTCTGTGCATTTCCTTACTACCATGTATGTAGTAGTCTGCATTTTGTCCTAACGACCTCTCCTTTTATTAATTCATAAATCTCATGCATAGACCCGATCGTTCTCTGTAATTGTTTTCTTCAACAAAGAGTAAAGCTTTCTCCACATTCAGTGGCCATTCAAAAGAGCTTCACAAAGTCAGCTCGATCCCTAATAACAGTCTAATGAAAAACGTGAACGGGCTCTTCTGTAACATTGTGGCGATTTTGTCGAGAACAGAGCGGTTAGTAATTCGAAAGGCTTGAGGTCGAGGCCGGATTCTCATCTTATCTTTCAGTATGGCATTTGGTTCTTTGCTTAGTGTGCAAGCACTAGAAATGAGGATATTCGAGTGCAGGATACAAGTGACAGTGTTGAAAAGCTGAAAACTATGAACGTATCATAGAGCTTCTACAGCAAGCAGCGTAACAGTCATGTGTGGTAGGACGAGTTGACCAAGATTAGGAAAATGGGAGAAATGGAAGAGAGAGAACTGACAGAAGTGAATTAATACCAGTGTCTGTACAGCACACATCTCTGTGGACACCGAATATATCCCCCTAGTTGTAATTTTGGTCGGTTGGTGTAATATTCTGTTGAGATACTTGGATAAAAGAAATGGGAAAAATTAAAAAGTGAGAAATATTTTTGCGTTGTATATGTTCAGTTCTAAGGAAATACGATGTTCAAACCTGAGAATGGTAGCCTATACCGAATGAATCATCATCATCATCATCACCACCACCACCACCTTGATCTTCAACAGTGTCCATCCTTTGGCCCAGCCTGATGTTGATTGTGAGGCAGTTTTACGACCACATATCTGTCGTGGTCCTAAGGCTGAGGACTTGGGAGCGTAAATTGAATCTTAAAAATTAATTTACGTTCAATAGAACAACACACACATGCTGATTAGACTATATATAAATTATTCCACAACCACCCAATATTTACAAAATATACAATTTACGCAGCTTGGTAGTAGACGTTGACATCCCTCTTCTTTTGTGAAATCCAGGTAGTCTCTTGATTCTCTCGAGGGACGAATGCAAATCCACGGGCTCGAACTCGGTTTTTCAACTTCAGCACACACAAATGGACTGGTTCTTATTACCAACGGGTAGAACTACTCTCCTGTACCTCTTAGCATACTCGCTCTCTAACTTCTCAAACTTCACACTGATAGAGAGATCACCGGCGAGTTGGCCGTGCAGTCAGGGGCGCGTGGCTGTGGTCAAATGTCACACTGAGGACCTCTCAACTGATATAGAAAGCGTCTTAATTCTTAGTTTTCTTTCTTTTTGCAACTTGACGAAACAACAGACGTGGCTTGATTAGCAGTGTTACTTGTATTTGTCATAACCGTTTTCGAAAGCATAATCGAGTAATTTCGCACTTCTCGAGAGTTTGTTTAAAATGTCATTAATAGGTATGTGTCTGAACAGTAAATCAGCTAACAGAAGGATAGTGATGTTCGTACAGTTGGAGTAATCAAAGCTGTGGTGCAGTTCTGAGCAAGTAGTCATTGTATACTGCATCGACGTTCGCTTTCGTCGGAATGATGAAAAATGTTTTAAGAACTGTGTTGGATGATGTGATCAAATAAGCCGAGAACGCTCAATGCAAGACTGTTTAGCTTGTTTTGTGAAGAAATGGGTAGCATGCATTAAACTTTATTGCTTCGTGCAGAAGTAAGATGGCTATCTCGGGGTAAAGTTGTCGTGGAGTGCTTGAACTTCGATCGGAAATGTATTAAGTTTTTTTTTAATTGATCACCCATTTCATCTCTCTGAATGCTGAGAAATACTACTTCGTTTTAGCAATTAGCTTACATTGCAGATATTTTTACAAAAGCAAGAGAACTAATTATCTTTAATGCCAAGGAGAAAGTGTGTCTATATCCACCGCCAGGGACAAAGTTACACCGTTTCAGCGAAAACTTAAATTGTGAAAAAAATATGTTGCAAAGTTATCATAGTTATAAGTATGCATGTAATTATTCAGAAGTGGATTTTATAAATACCTCTGTATATTTATGAACTCATGGCTATTCATGGTATTTAATGTAGAATACCTATTGCCAACGTTAAATACGTAATATTCATGTAATACAAGTCATCCTCATTGATTTGGAGTACCGAGACTGATCAGTTACCGTAAAACTATTGCTTGTGAGGAAACAAGGAGGAAACCGTCTCACTTCATTTCCCAAGAAAATGCCATGAAATGCACGTCAAAGATAGCATCAGCTGTTCGTATTACCACTGCGGTACGCCGAAGATCCTTTATATGGATAATAATACGGGTACGGAGGCTTATATTCGTAATAGGATTTGTTTGAAAATCCGTGACTGTGAAGTCCAAAGGGATCCGTGATCAAAACTTATGGAAACCACTTGTTTATAACACTATTTGTAAATTAAGAAAATTTTAAAAAAACATGGCAAGGATTGATTGTCCCTTAGTGTATCTCACGCAACATCTTACAGCAATTTTAAATACACATAGCCTCACAGAGGCTTCCTCGAACAATGCTAAAACCGTACAAGAGACAGTAGGCGAGTCCCTTCTGTAAATATATACTGTATATATATTTAAAAAACTGTATCCTTTCACGTAGTGCGGAGTCTACTTCTCTACACATTGTTGTCTACTTCTCTACACATTGTTTGTACTGTTGTGTACGAACTATATCCAACGCTACAGTTGTCGCTCGAGAATTGTCCAACTCGTCCAACTAATATGAATCTTCCATGAGGCTGTCTTCTAAAGAAAAGACGGACACAGCATCACAGAGGACAGATATATTAGGACCAATATTACAGAGAACTCCATTCACCACCATTTCGTACACTCTCGTCACATCAAAACTAATCTCAACGGTCTTTTAACTGTTCTTAATTTACAATTGTGTTATAAACAGGTGGTTTCCATAAGTCGGGCTGTAGAGCCATGGGGTTTGGTTTGGTTCATGTCTTCTTGCTTTTGTTTATTTATAAATACTATGGCATACTCTGCTAAGTATATTGTATACAATTGACCCTTGTGTGTGGGTGGCGGGGCGGGGGGCTCTAGTTACCTAGGATTGGTATAGATTATTATACTTTAGTGTTTATTACGTTGAGTGAAGGAGTGTGATGAAATTGAGGATTGAGAAGATATAAATGAGTTTGGTACAGTTATAATCCAAGCAATTTCTTGAAATTGGAATCGGAAAACTGTTTCAATGACGATCAGTGCTAGGATTGCAATATAGGCTTCATGTACTACCATGGATATGCATACAGGCTTTCGCCAACATTGGGCCAGTATTTCCCCGTTGTAAAAAAAAGGGAAACCACGGTAATTCATCTTCACGGTTCCCGACAGTGGGATTCGAGGTAATATCATTGAAGGTAAGCTTACATTTGTACGACCGTAGCGTATGTTATTGACCCAATCTTAATTCACTTTGTACATCTAAGGGTACTTTCTGAATCAAAACTACTGCGAAGCTACCATGTTCTCTGCTTCGTTGCTTGTGTTATGTAAAATAGCCGTTTTGGAAACTGTGCAAATATGTATTAACACTTTTTAATTTGCTACTTTTATTTCCTTTTCATTGCGTGTATCCATTTCTTCAATTAAACTAGTCCCCTCTGTGCAACAGTTGGTTGAGTGTCAGCCGGTGGATTATTATTATTATTATTATTATTATTATTATTATTATTATTATTATTATTATTATTATTATTATTATTATTATTATTCCATCTGATGGCGATGATCGTTAAGGCGTTAAGTTTTTATGGTCTGACATCGTGGTTAACTGGATCAAGTCCCATCCGTAGAAGAAAAAAAACACGATCAGAATGTTGGCCGGTGGGGTAGGAGAGGTGGTAGAATACAATGTCTAATCACTAGACTGCGAGCTATGAGCCTTAAAAAAAAGCTATTTGTTCGGGGCGTCGACTCATGTGGATTCTTTACCCCTACTGGCACCATATTGTATGAAACTGCGCGGTAGTGTGGAATTTTGTGTCCCCAGACCAGGGATATTAATCATTACAATTAAAAACCCCTGGCCCGGCCGGGAATCGAACCCGGGGCCGCCGGGTGACAGGCGGATGCGTTGCCCCCTACACCGCGGGACCGGACGAGCTATGAGCCTAGATTCAGTTCCATACCTCTGCACAGTATTGACATGGAGTGAGAGCATGTGACACTGTTGATGGTGAATTCGTCCGTCGGACGACGTTAAGTCTTCAGTTAACCCATCGTTGTCATTCGACAGGAGTAAACTATGTGCTGAAGCCTTTCTCTCTCTCTCTCTCTCTCTCTCTCTCTCTCTCTCTCTCTCTCTCTCTCACACACACACACACACAGAGGTCGTCCATGGGCGTCCAGGAGAAAGATCTGCACCAGGCCTCTCCGGAGGCCTCGCGAAATCATCATCATCATCGTTGTTTTTTTTAGTTACCTTCATCATTGTATAGTTGTTCGTTATAACTTATTTATGAATAACCTATGTACTGACATTTCCTGTCTGTATCATATTTGTATGTCCTAATAAATTACATATCTAGTAACATCTACTTCGCTTTTCGTAGCTCAAGTGCATAAACGAGATGACTGTGTTGTCCCGAGACTTAAAATAAAACATCACCCATGTTTCGTAAGAAATCCTGATTTTTAATTTAATTTTTGATCGTGCATATTTTATGATTGGTGTCTTGTATCGGCTGTACCGACCATATTCACCCCAGGCATGTGGTGGGAAAATAATATCGTAACCCAGTTGTCTCATTCCCAACCTTGGACAAATAATTAATAACCAGTAATGTCTCTAGTACCCACATCATCATTAATTTCTAGCTCTGAGAATGTTTTTCGTTTCTTCTGCAATACTTACGGATGTATCAAAAATTTGAAGGTGTAACTTAATCTAACATGTTTTATGTAGGCATTTTATGTAAATTAAATCATTATTTTGCCTGTTGATTAAGCTGAATCGGATTCAAAATTCTTTTTTTGCCCTCAACCATGATCTTCCCAGACTCTCAAAGGTTAACCATTTCCTTCGTACATTTGAGCAATTTGGGTTCCTCCGTTACATTTCCGTATGTGTTACGCCGTAATTGCAGAAGTCTTTCTGGCTTACAATCTTTTCAATGTATTTGTATTCATTTTATTTGTATTGCAATGGCCTATGTCATAAAAGCAGCCTCTTCAATATTCATCTCTGCAGCTTCTACAATTGAAAATCAGTTATGATAAATGTTATTATCGACCTCGATCAAAAATCACCCAGTATTTTCAACCGTCCCTTGCTGCTATATACGCCAGTGCCCTGTAGGGCCTAAAGCTCGTCTAGCCTCACAACCTCATCAAAGCAGTTTTATCCTTAATTCCAACAATCGTCCAATCTACCTACTGGAATTGTTAGGTGACTTATTAACATTAACGAATATGTGTCACTTTGTTTTCTCCTTGTTGAAAATCTGCACTTTTCACTTTGTCGTACAATTATTGAAATCAAATAGCTGTTCCATTTCTTCCCTTTCCCGAATGCCAATAGTGTCGATCATCTGTCTGCTAACTTGGCCACTGGCGTCCAGTCCGACTCGTTCACTCCAAAGGTGTCCATCCACGCCTCTCAAATGAAAGTGGACTTCTTCGGGCGTATGTGTTAAGCTTGTTCAAGACATTTTGTATATTTGATTTACAGAAAAGAGGTGGATTATATGGTAATAGCGACCTGAGAACAACTTGTGCCTACGATATATAGTGTACTCACTATCATTCCCTATTGTAGAACAGTTGTTGTTTTGTTTAAATGGGCCTAAGATCTAGGTCATTGGCCTTATAGTATACCATTCGCCAGCAAAACGAACTACGGTAAACCATACCACTTCCAGAGAACATAGACCTTCTTCTACCGCCTTTCCCACACCTGTGGGGTCACGGGTGCGAACTGTGTCGCATATGTGGATTTCGCCTTGTTTTACGGCCGGATACCCTTCCTGACGCCAACCTTATATGGAAGGATGTAATCACTATTGCGTGTTTCTGTGGTGGTTGGTAGTATTTTAATTATTTTACGGTACATGAGGGGAAATATTTTAGATTATTTTCTGTACATTTCATAGTGTTGGAACAAACACAAACACCCAGTCACCGAGCCAGAAGAATTAATCAAACACGATTAAAATCCCCGACCCTGCTGGGAATCGAACCCGGGACCCTCTGAACCGAAGGCCTCAACGCTGACCATTCAGCCAATGCGCCGGGCAGAGAACATAGATTTTATTTTATGAAAAATATGTTGAAGCACAAATGAAGAGTTACAAGAGGTTAGTTCATATCTTTCGCATAAATTCCCTAAACTTACAATTTATGGAATTAACATTTGTGAAAAATCATAGTTTTGGAGAACGTCGGTAGCAAGGAAAGGAGCTTTTTCAGTTACGTTTTTCGTTGGGAAATCTGAGTGTGTCCCTGATGGTGTGCAACTGGCTTTAAGTTCAACAAATATTCTTTCTCTAACAGCAAATTTTCATGCTGAGTGAGCAAGAGTTTGTCATTAAGAACTACAAAATATATCTACTTATTTAAGGTTATTTATGTATTTATTTATTTGATTATGTATTTGTTTTATTATTTATTCATATGTTTATTTATTCAATGGAGAAAAATATTTGGATTTTATGGTTATATACATGAGGAAACATTAGTTTCAACGGAATTGTGCAATTAAAGCTAGTCCCGTTCTATATTAACTATATACAAATGCCGTGGTCTAATCGTTATTCTGATCATTGGTTCGGGTATAATCTTAGCACGCCGTAAATTTGGATGTGGTTAGAAGGTCATAATGATATACTGTCATCTTTGGGAGCACAATCGAGAAAATATTTTAAAGTATTTTAATTATTTTACTGTATATGAGAGGAAATATTTTAGATTATTTTCTATACATCTCACAGGAATTATTTCGCAACTACTATTACACTACTCGTAAGGAGTTTTTAATTTCTTATGTTTAAGTGTTTTGCTCTCGTTATCATGAACTTTCATGTTTTGAGATGATTTCTTGTAATATTTCGTTTTCATGCTCACTGTATTTGTTGTTTTGTAATTTATGTTTTATTTTTGCTACCGTACAGCTCTCACCAGGTTTTGCCACTGGGATTCATATTCCAATTGCAACACATTTATTATTACTTTTTATTTAGCGTATTATGCTTATTTGACAATAAAATGAAGTAACATTAAATGAAGACATGCTAAATTTTATGCTCACCCACCGTAGCAATAGCTTTCCGTGGCTTTCCTACTCGGAAATCAAAACTCAGTGTGTAGCAACAGTACCCCCAGTTTTTACTTGGAAATCGAACCACTGGGACGCGGCGGCTTTGATTAGTTACAAATGTCTGAGTATTGCCCAGATTTTGAACCGCAGCCGCCTTATTGTAATTTCAACAACCATGTCACTTGGCTGTCACGCCTCTTTTACTTCTTCACGAATAATAATAATAATAATAATAATAATAATAATAATAATAATAATAATAATAATAATAATAAGGGCTTTACGGCCCACTAACTACTTTTACGGTTTTCGGAGAGGCCGAGGTGCCGAAATTTTGTCCTGCAGGAGTTCTCGTACGTATCAGTAAATCTACCGACACGAGGTTGACGTATTTGAGCACCTTGAAATACCACCGGACTGTACCAGGATCGAACCCGCCAAGTTGGGGTCAGAAGGCCAGAGCCTCGACCGTCTGAGCCACTCAGCCTGTTTGCTTCACGAATATCAGATTGATACGTGACAGGGGCTACAATTGATTCCTTCCCAATCCAGCCGCTGTTAATTACAGATTCATCCAGCATTACTGATGCTGCAGCAACACAGGTTATGATATGCATACTTCCCACTGTCGGCAGCCCTGAAGATGCTTTTCCGTGGTTTACCATTTGCACACTAGCCAAATGCTGGGCTATACCTTAATTAAGGCCACGGCCGCTTCCTTCCCACTCTCTAGGCCTTATCTGATCGTTGCCATAAGACCTATCTGTGTCGGTGCGACGTATAGCAGATTGTTAAAAAAAAGAAAAAAAAGATGCATATTTTAATTACAGGAGACTTGTTCAATATCTCGAGACCCTTAATACAAAGCAATGGCAAATGCGGGTCGGAAATTAATCATACGAAACTTAAGATAGCCTTCAATTTGGAAAATTCCACTCCTCCTAAGAAATAGACTGGTAAAAGAGAGGTACAATGAATTCCACGAAAATGGAAGAGGAAATGGGAAAGTGAACCGTGATTGTGTCAGGTCTGTGGCGGAATATGAGTGCAAACTGATAGATTTGGTATATAGCACGCAATTAATTTTAATCCAAAACGGATAATCAGTGTTAGTGTTCTAGGAACATGCTGAGATTTTCCGTATATTGGTTGTATGTTTTCAATCAGAATCTTAATTGACTACTTAAGTATTTAAGGACATGTGATCATATTCTTGTTTTTATGTGAAGTACAGTTGACGTCATAGCACTAAGCGCCTCTGCGGACTATCTGAACTCGCCCGGAGATGTGAGGGACCTTTTGTGAAATAATGCACAGTCGAAGCTTTTGTGTTCAAGGAGTGTGCTTCCTAGTGCGTGTTCGCACTCTCTATCATGCAGGTACCTTTATTGTTTCTTACTGTTTTGTTCTTTAATGTCACTTAAGAATCCTGAAGCATTGTTCTTAAAATAACAATTTTAATGCTGTTCTCTGCAACTAAATATATTTTCTTTATTTCGTAAAGTCGATTATGTTGAGCGTTACTTTTTATAGTTCAGTGGATCTAAGCTCGCGAGATTGGAAGTCGATTTTGTGCTTAGTCGTTTTGATAATAGCCATTTTATTGATCAGAACTTTATAGAATAAGTATCATAATGTAACCGCCATTAAATCTGCTGTAATGTGAGTTAAGTTGGCCAATACATTTTAGGAAACTGAATTACAATAATATTTTGTGGGTAGAATCTTATTTTTTCGCTATCGGCAATGTTTTAAGTTCATCCAGTGAAGTTCTTTCTCAAAAGCATACTTATTTATAATGATGACATAGCAGAGTGCTTATATTGATTAATTCAAACATTAATATGTTCCATTTTTAGCCCTACAGTTCATAAGTACTCGAAAATTTATTTGTAATATTTATTTTATTCCATTTAGGACAGCCTTTGAATTTCATGTCGAACTAGAATATTACATCTCGCACTATATAACTATAGTTTTAAAAGATTCCTAAGTTTTTAAAACGGACGAGTAACATGCGAAGTACTTACCGGCAGCCAGGGTGACGGTTTTAACGTAGCTCTTGACAACAGAAGATAGACTGATAGCTGTGTGGGGGATGTGGTGGGATGTTCGTCTGCACTGCCGTCACATTCTGGACCCAGCACAGTTCATTAAACACACACAGCTTCTCTACTAACTCGTCCCGTGATTCTATCTTTTAAAATATTATGCTTATGTATTTAGTAGAAAAATATGACCTGATGTTTTATGTTTTAAATATTTGGTTGTTACTCCTCAAAAAGGGTACTTTATTTATTGTTTGCAAGCAGTTATTTAAGGCTTATCCATTGATTCGTTAACTTGAGAGATTAAGTAGTGACTTTTAAGGATTTTTAATAGTAATGTTATTAAATTGTTGAGCGTTAAAAAATTATTCGTTTGTTATTATTTTCTTGCGTGACTGCTGTGCCACGTATTAAATCATTGTATTCCGCGAGTTAAATGATTTTAGATTATAGGTTGTTTAGTTACGAGATACATAGCTCAGCTCACTGTCGCGTGTGTGGTGGTTGTGCTGCTGCAGAGTGGCCGGTGCCCGAATGTGTATCTCGCGCTCCTCTCAACCGGAGACTGGTGTGCGGCGCCCTGCTGCTCCTGTCCCGGAGTCTGCGACGCGCGCGCCCTGCGTCACGATGCCTCTGCTTACCCTTTATTTCTGCTGTTATCCTGGTTACGGCAGCCCGTCTACATCATCTCCGATTTGCATTCTTCGTTTTACTGTACAATTGTTACTTTTTAACTCAGCAGGCTAGCCGAGAAGTTAGAGCACTAGACTCCTTAGTGTCTGTGGTTCGTATCAGGGACGTTCAAGCTTGTTTTTTTTTTTTTTAATATAGTATTTCCGTGCTCGTGCTTATTTCTGGCCCTGCAGCCCCTTAGAACCTTTCGACCTGTCCTAATATTGCCCCCACCCCTTCTCTCCTGCTGGTATTTGAAGGTGCTCAAATAGTCTCGCGTCAGTAGACTTGCCAGTACATAAAATACTGTAACTCCTACTAGACAAAATTCCGAGACATCGGCGTCTCCAAAAACCGTAAAAGTAATCTTGACCCCAAATGAATCATTGCTGAAACAAGCACTGCAATGTGTCTTTTCTTTTGTTATTGTTTTTACTCTTCTGATTTAAACGCGTGAGGAAAAAGTTGTTTTCTAGCTCATACCGCGTAGCCAATACGCTCGATACGGAGTGTATGGCTATTAGGTTGCTTTCTGCAAATGATGAGTCTGAGTCCCACTGTCGGTAGTCCGGAACATAACATTTCGATGTTCCCATTTTTGCAGGGTTTGTACCTTAATTGATGTCACTATCTTCCCGGCCTCGATCACTTCTTTTCGACCTTTGACGAAACCCTCAGATGTTACTCGTGACGTTCAACAGACAGTAACAGACGGTGGGCTGCCATCTGGAAGGAGTGTAAAGCCATAGCAGAGTGTTTCATTTTATTTTCGGTGATACCCTGAGAATGAATGTCTCCTGAGCTGGCCACAAGCCACTCCAAGTAGGTGCTAGGTATAATTGCTAACCAAGACAAACACAAACCCAATCCTGGACCTCGTCATCATCACACATTGTTGTATTATAACTTTTATGATACAGATCGATGTGTTTAACTCACTCAAAGGCTCACAGATATAATAATCTGAAATGTCTTCAGTTCCTGAATTTATTTAACAACAATTTAAGGTGCAGCAACTCACAAATACACATTCTAAAAATGCATAGTTTACCTCGCAAGTAACCGAATCTAGACTAAATATTGTTAGTGCCTCTCATTTATACACAACCTTGCATTTCTTTCTGTGTTCAGGTTTGATTATTTAGAACAATACTAGCTGATGTACCCATGCTTCGCTACGGAATTCTACATTGTATACAGAATTCTAGGTTAGGTAGTGTATAGGTGGGCCGGCGTAAGGTTGCACATGACAGCTGCGCACAATATTGGTCACACTGCAATGGCGCACGAAGCGATGTTGCCGCTGTAACAACAGCTGATTGCACGACACATGTGTTTTTAAAAACATGGGAGAAATGTTTTTAATGTCATCGCGATGATACACAATACAAATGAAATCTGCCGACAAAAATTGAACTTTCAACTCACCGATTATTCATCGCACAAAATTATACGAGATAATTATACTACGAAGTTCTTATTATCGCGATGTTAAGGCCGGTCTCCACTGTTTAACATTTAACACCAACATGTTAAATTTAACATGTTACAGTTGACATGTATACTGTGATTGTGTCTTCCAATTGACTTTGCATGTTAACTCAGAATGTTGAGTTAACACTTTTAACATGTTGGCATGTTTTCCGCTCCAAGTGGAAAACATGTCAAGTCAATTCGTTGTTCGTGCGATGTCGGCACAGCTTCGGCAACTTCCATGTTGTTTCCATGCAAACACATAACCTAAACGACGCAAACGACGTGCTCCTCATATAGTAGGATTATAATTACAACACTCCGCAATACTCCTTCTCTTTGTTATAAGCTACAAATACAGTACACGCACGAGTGTCGTTCTCTCTGCACTATACTAAAATGTATAGTCAGAAATGGAGTAGAGCAAGGAGATTACTCTGGACTTAATTAATGATATAATAGAAAGGCCTTATTTGTGGGATGTCTCATCAGAGGAATACAGATATAAAGCGAAGAAAGCCGACAGTTTCCTGGAACTCGAAAATATCTATAATTGTTCCCGCGAGTAAATCGAAAAAATAAAACTAGCGTCCCTCCACTCCCAGTACAGTCGAGAATTGCAGAAAGTTCAGAAAATTCGGTAGTCGGGAGCGGACGAAGTTTATACTTCGAAGTGGTTTGCTTTTGAAGCAATGAGCAGAGTGAGGGGAGAAAATGTGCCTAATAAAACTGCATTTCTAAATCATAACAAGAAGTAACAGTGGCAATAACAAAGGTCAATTCCTCTTCATCTGAGTCCATTGTCCTTATTTAAAAATACTAGACACCATCCAAATGTATTACCATAAACTGATACGATGAACAACCTGTATATAAACAAAGAATGTCAAGTTTAACATGTTTATTAAGTGTGGATACAATGTTAAATGAAACAGTTTTTGACATTTAACATTTAACATGCTAATGGTGTCACCAGTTAACATTTAACACTTTTAACATTTAACATGTTGTTGTTAAATGTTAATCAGTGGAGACCGGCCTTTAGAAAACACGGAAGAAATCGGCCAACAAGGATCTCACTTCATGTACACCTTCACCAATAAATGTTAGAATAATATACACCGGTGCTAACACAAAATGTTTCAAGTAAATTCTATAAAATTTACGAAAATTCAGAAACCTTATTTTCATACCTGATTCACAAAGGCAGAGGGTCGATACCCTCCATCACTACCGTCGCCTTCGTTGTAACTGTCATCATCGTCTAGGCAGATCATCAACTCCTGAGAGTCACTGATGATGCCATGTATTGCCATTGCCGAATTAATGAATGCTGCGACATGGCTAAATTTCTTCCTACACAAAGCCGCATCCATTGGAGCAGTACTCTCCCGGAACAGTCCTTCCACTTCAGTAACTGTGAAGGACGTTTTATAAGTGCGTCGTAATGTTTTACTTCACCCTATACCGTACCAACTCAGTGAGGTTGAAGTGACAGTGGTACGGCGGCAACCTAATAACCTCGTGCCCTTGTTCCTTCGCTACCTCGTCGACTATTTTTTTTTCTATTTGCTTTACATCGCACCGACACAGATAGGTTTTATAGCGACGATGGGACAGGAAAGGCCTAGGAATGGGAAGGAAGTGACCGTTGTCTTAATTAAGGTACACCCCCAGCATTTGGCTGGAGTGAAAATGGGAAACCACGGAAAACCATCTTCAGGACTGCCGACAGTGGAATTCGAACCCTCTATCTCCCGGATGCGAGCTCACAGCTGCGCGCCCCTAACCGCAGGCCAACTCGCCCGGTGTTGACTAATTTAGTCGTACACATATGCGCTGGGATATTTCTTTACTGCAGCCATTCCACTTACAGTTCTTTACGGGCGCTCGAAGAAGGGGTCTTGTCCATTATTACGGAGTGGTAACGTGCATTGTCCATAACAATGACAGAAGGGACTTTGAGCTGTAAAAATCGTACTCGTGTCTTCGTATTGCATCAGCCTGGAAAGAATTAATTCCTATTACAGGAGATAGCTTAATTCGTTTCTTTCCCGGAGTGCTGTGAAACAAGTCCCTACTATCAGCCCCGTTTTCGCTATTGCTATGTACCCCCGTCACATTTTCCTTCTGTTCTTGGAGGCGAACACCTGTTTGAATGACAGTACGCTTTGAAAGCCCTAATGTTTGAGATATGCGATCCACAACATGATCTACAGGAACGGAGAGACGGCTATACAAGCGTACGAATTTCGTCTCCCTCTCGTAAAACTCACGAGTTCTCCGCACTAATTCTAATGCCTGACTATTAAGGGACACTCCGCGGCTCAAAGGATTATCACTTCGCGCTTCATGACTATGTTGTCATTTCCGAGACATCGCACTGCATTCGTTAAAATAAAATTTCACAATTATCTCAAAATGAAAACAAAACTTTCATAAACGTGCGAATCACACCTGACCACGTGCTAGCGGCGACAGACAAAACGGCAACACTTCAGTACAGTAGTCAAGCTACTTATAGATGGCACCACTATACTACCTATATTGCCAACAACAATCAACTGAAAATAGTTCATATTTATTTTGTAGCTCGCTTAAACCTTATAATATATTTTAAATGCTCATATTTGTGTAGGCAAATAAAAGATTATGAACACTATACGGAATTAAATACGAATTAACATGAATAAAATGCGTAACTGTATCTGACATATAAAGTAGTGGATTGGTGATTCTGACTGACGGGTGACGTTCTTCATTTCATTTTTGTAGTGGTGCCAACATGACTTACAACTGTCAAGTGCAACCTTGTGCCGGCCCACCTATAGACGCTGTGAGCAAGATTGTATTAAATTGCATAGCTCTTAACGTTACCCTAGAAACGTGACGGGGAAGTCACCAAATTTTCTCTTATGAAAACTGGGTTAGGGAATTTTAATTGTAATGGTAGGCCCGCTTGCCTGCCATCTGACACACTCAGGTTGGGGAGTTTTCATTATAATGGCAGACACCCACTCTCCACCTGCCTTTTTATATCCTCAGAATGACTCTCTTAGTGGTTTTCCCAACTGAAATGAACATAGGCGTCAGTAGGAATGGCGCAATTAAAAGCAATGCTTCCATATGAAATACGCGATCAAATGAAAAACCACACATTTTCTCACTTTTAACGAGCAGTACTACGCTGTCGATCTAACAGTCCAAAGTTCCAGAGCTGGAATGACTAAGCCGCAGACAGCAGTGATCCGTGAACACTCTTCGTCCTTTTTGGGCGGGGGGCGGGGTCAAATAGTGGAGATTCCCAGGGCAAAACTATTCCCTTTTACTAACCTGTTTCCTAGGAGTACCCGATGAGTCGGAAAACCTCAATTCACTATACTGGCGGCGGAAAATATCTCTGATTTGGAGGCAAAATTTTCCTCCAAGCCAGAGGAGAAACCCCCTGTTCACTGCAAATTTGGCTATTACTAAGTGAGCCTCTGCCTTAAGTGTGCACACTGCTCATTCTAAACAGCGCGCCAGAGTAGGGATCGAATAGCTGGAATACTATGATGAACTAATGTGTTACGTACCAGCAGTATCAGAAAATGTATGAACCAGAGGAATGGCATGCTAAAGAAGAATATTTTCTAACTCCCCAGCTATTTCCCACCGATATTCAGTCAGGCTGTTATACTCGGTACGCATCAGTAATCCCATCTATCGAAGTTGAGTGGCAGCATAAGAGACAAAAACATCACAACAAACAATGGTCAATGTAACGTTATTGTTGATCAATGTTATGCGCTTTCAATAGAAGGCCTTCACATTTAGTTTTCTTCTGACTGTGAAATACCTCTCTTATCATACTTGGTACGGTCAAACTGAATAAATCATAAATGATCGACAATTGTCTTCTCTATAACTTTTGTTATGTAGTACTTTTCAATAGGTACATAATTTTTAGGCGCCTTCCTCTAAACTACAGTTTCATCCAGGGTGAATAAAATTGTTTATAGCTTAGACTGTAGTTTCTTATTCCCCGACTTTAAATACCGAGTTCCATCAAATTCTCTTCAGCCGTTTTCTCGTGATGCGTGTACAGACAGACAGACAGACAGACAGACAGACAGACAGACAGACAGACAGACAGACAGACATTACGGAAAAGTAAAAAGTGCATTTCCTTGTTACTGTGAGCATGGCCGATACAGAAATATCATTCTTTCAAATTCTGAGCAATGTACAGACAAAACTCTTATTTCATATACTAGCATGCTCGGGCAAAAGAGAATAAGTCAAAAAAATGTAACTTTACAGTAGGAGCATTTTTTCTTTATTCAAGTACTATACCTACTCCAAAGCATGTAAGTGTTTAAAAATATTAGGTTCTTAGTCTAAATGTAGTAAAATAAATAATAAAAATGGCGTGTGGCCTCCGAAGAGGCCGAGTGCAGGTCTTTCGAGTTGACGCCGTATAGGCGACCTGCGCGTCTATGTGATGAATTCTAATGCTGAAGACGACACACACACCCAGCCCCCGAGCCATTGGACTTAACCGATGAAGGTTAAAATCCCCGACCCGGCCGGGAATCGAACCCGGGACCCTCTGGACCAAAGGCCAGCACGCTAACCATTTAGCCATGGAGCCGGACAGTAAAATAAATGAAAATGGATTTCAATGAAACATTCTAGAAAACTGTTGACTTATACTAGTTTTACTACCTACAGTTTCTCACTTATACTGTTTGGACCATTCATGTTTTCAGGTTCAGAATAGCTAAAAGTACATAAATTGTAGGCCTATATATAAACATAATGAAATTGCACTAATTTCAAGCAAGAGATATTAAAAGTGTCACGAAATTAAAAGCACTAACATGATGCTAAAAATGCTGTCCGTAAGCGTTCTGAGGCATTCGGCGAACTCGATCTATAAACTGGCTTTCCTTCATCACCTATCACTGAATTACTGCATAATGTTTGGTTCTAGCTTCTTCATCCTCGTTTCTTCCCCATATGGATAAATGTCTGCGATAATGAATGTTTGCATATCTTTATAGAACTGATGGAAAGTACTTGGAATAAGAGGAAGCAATTTGAGGGCCAAAGTTCTAAACGAGTCCTCTTTTTTCAGTGTAGTTCTGAAGTACACTACACCCCAATCCCTGGTATAGCGTATCCACTTTACATTACACCAGCCGAAAGGATTATATCATCAGTATCCTTTTTGCGGTGCATAAATGAAGTTCTTTACAGGCCTCCAAAATCCAGAAAGTCTTTGTGGGAAAGTTCGATAACCTGAAACTTCGTTCATTCCCACAGAACGTATCAGCTGGCTCCAGTCATGGCGATGGTAAATAGGAAATTGGAGGCTCTTCTTCTGCTTCTCTATGAGCCCGTGGTCAACATCACAATCTAAGTGGCTCTGGCACTAACCATGAATTTATGATCTATCAATTCTAAGTTTTTGTTATCGTTCAGTGCACAGAAAAACATAGCGGAAACATGGGAGTTCTTATTTTGCCCCCTGCATGTGTCCGAGTACATAGAAATCTTCTTAACCTCATTGTTCATAAATGCAGGTTGCGACCTGATTTGCCCCTCGTCCTCCCTCAGTCTCATTCCACAAGTAGCATGTTACATCTTTCTTGCTTGTTTCGTACATAGTGAGATTAAAGATCCACAATCGTCGTTCATAAAAAGAAACAGATGTCTGAAGAAATGGTGTTGGACCGAGCTCGATAGCTGCAGTCGCTTAAGTGCGGCCAGTATCCAGTAATCGGGAGATCGTGGGTTCGAGCCCCACTGTCGGCAGCCCTGAAGATGGTTTTCCGTGGTTTCCCATTTTCACACCAGGCAAATGCCGGGGCTGTACCTTAATTAAGGCCACGGCCGCTTACTTCCACTTCCTAGGCCTTTCCCATCCCATCGTCGCCGTAAGACATATCTGCGTCGGTGCGACGTAAAGCAAAGTGAAAAAAAAAAAAGTGTTGTAAACACTGTTGCATATCGAACGAGTAGAACCGGGCTGTAAGGTCTTCTTTGCATGGCTGTTTGTCTTCGACCTTTGCTAAATAAGGTGCATCTCCTTTATGATGAAGTGCAAGTTCATCTTCCAGTTTTAATTTATCTTCTTGGCCTTCCTCAAGTCTTTTTTTGTGTGTGTTTAAAACATCAATTTGTGGCGCGTGTCTGCTATGGGTTTCTTAAAAGAAATGTTCATTTTATGGAACTCTTTTTCGTATATTGGACGGGATACAGGGTCGCATGTGTTCTCACAATACAACTTATACATTATTTGCATATTTAGGTTGGGGTGGTAGATATAGACGACTGGTTTTTCGCCTCGTGTAGTGCGATTCGTACGCTGGGAAAGATGAGATGTGCTGCTAAACTTCTTTTAATTTACTGCCATCGTGTTTGTTAGCTAGGGGGTGTCGCCCCCTCCGATCTGGTTGGATTGAACCGGACACACTAGCCTTTGAATTTGCGATAACAACTGTAACGAACATTTGTGACACATCAAGTGTCCGCATGAAGCAGTCTCTACAAACCCTAAATCTCTCACCATCAACTCTGAAATAAAACAGGTGAGTCGCTTTCCTAGTTTTTGTTTTGTTTTGTCTATAATGATCATTTGTGCGTTTCCGCGATGTAGCTGGCTGTTTCGTTTCCATGAGTTGAGCTATGCAATTAGCTCTTTCGTTTCTGTCACCCAAAGACCAAAATTCATCAAACAGCTCTTCCCTGATAAGTTTCTCCCTGTGGATAGCCTCCAGAAACTTCTTGCACTTCATCCGACAGTTCTTAAGTGGCTTTGACCTCTTAGCTGTTATAATATTACCCTTTGCGGTTACATATTTGTTTCCTGTATTTGTACTCAATTTTGTCTCAGCTCTGAGTATTCTGGAAAACACTGCAACACGATTTCTCACTTTTTTTTATCAATTTGCGAGCTAGAAGTGCCTTCGTTTGGCGGACTGCCTGAATCACTGCTTTCGGGTTTATATAGGTCTTGTCATGATTAGAATCGTCAAAGTCGGATATTTCACTGTGGTTTTCATTAGAATTTTTAACCAGTTCTGTACAAAATTTGCTGGCATTTTCAGGAGTGGTCGAAGTCAGTGAACTGAATTCTATGACACACTGTTCGTCACTGTCACTGTTCAGGAGCTTCTCAACTTCTTCTGCTATTTCCATCTGTTCATAGTTAAGTTTCAAGGAAGACCATGAACCGACTTCTCTGAGTTCAGGTGTAAAAACTCCACTGGATTCATGTTGAACTGAAGTGACAAGAACAACCAACATCCTGTCACTAAACATATAATGTAAGGTGAAGAATTTGTAAAATTAAAAAAGGAACAGATACCAACTCCAGTATCTTTTTAGCCCTTGATACCATGTTGCATCACAAAACATCCATCCATACAGCAGAAAAAACTACTTTATTTGCCGCAGCAAGTCACAGCTAAACTAATCCTTCTGATAATTTTAAACACTGTAATGAACAACAAAAATAACCGGAATTGTTATTTGGTGTTGTTAATGCATCAATATGTGCACAGAATTGTATCCAACAATCGTAATCAAGGAGATAAATGACTTGTACTCTTTTACTCCGTATGTCTTGTAGGAAGGTGCAGTGGTATAAACAGTACATGTTGACATATACTGTTCTCACCAAGCAAATAAATTCCTTTCTCAGTTATACTATTTCTACCATGTGCCCTTACAACTCATTGCTTCTCTTCAGACCTATATCACTTTTACCATAGCTGTGTGACGACTCTACCTCACAGAATCTGGACTTATCTCATTTTGGCAATTTTTGGACTTATACTCTCTTGCCCGAGCATGCTAGATATATAGAAGACTTTCCCAAGTAATAACAAACGTTAGTGCTATTGTTGTTCAAAATGCAATTATTGTCGCCTGAAGTTGGAAACATTGTTGTTAAACTATTACTTCTCTAGTAACAGAAGTGTGTGTACAAATCTGAACCGCTTCATGGTAGTATCACAGGTTTGTTTGTTTGTTGATTGATCGATTGATTGATTGATTGATTGATTGATTGATTGATTGATTGATTGATTGATTGATTGATTGATTGATTGATTGATTGATTGATTGATTGATTGATTGATTGATTGATTGATTGATTGATTGATTGATTGATTGATTGATTGTTAGCTTACGGAATGCTTGTTTGCCTTACAGGTAAGTTTGGAGATCCTGTGTTAATTTTCTTATGGCACCTGAGGTAAGCGAGCATAGACTCTGTCTCGAGGGGAGTTTGGCCTCTTCTTATGAATGTTGAACACTGCGCTGATGGTAAGTTTCTTGACAATCAAATTTGTATAATTTTACTAGCTGTAGTACCCGTCGTTGACGGAAAAGTCACTTAGCACGTGCATGATTACATGTTTGTCCACCATGTGGCACATAAGTGAGCATTACTCTCCCTGTCAGCGGCTTGTTGTGACGAACTCGCATCCTTGCTTTCTGTAGCCCTTTGAATATTTTTTAATTGTTGCTGATCTTGATTTGATCTCTTCTTTCCGGTATAAAAGATAGCGAAGTATCAGGTTAATATTCTACAAAATACTGACAGACCTACAAAGCCTTTAAAAAGTTGCCGGAACTATCTCCATATCAACTCTCTTTATAGTCTACTAGCCAATCTACCCGTTCTTCGCTACGGAATACTACACTGTATACGGATTTCTCGTTAAATGAATGTACGCGTTTATTAAATTGCATGCGTCTTAGCGTTGCCCGAGAAACACTGCGGGGAGGTCCCTATACGTTGTTCCTCATGTAAAGTGTTGGGGATTTTTCATTATAATGGCAGGCCACCTTTCCTACTTCCAATAACAGTAGAGTTTGGGAATGTTGATTATAGTGCGAGCCCCCCTTGCCTACTGCCATTCACAATCGGCTGGGGGATTTTCATTATAATGGCAGACGTACTGCCATTCACAGTCGGTTTGTGGAGATTTTATTAAAATGTCAGGCTCCGTTTCCTACTTTCAGTCACTTTCCAGTTGAGAAGTTTGCTTTATAATGACAGGTCCCTTCCCTGCTGCCAGTCACAATCGAGTTGGGGAGTTTGATAATAATCGCAGGCCTCCTTGCCTGCTGCCAGTCGCAATCGATTTGGGGTAATTTCATTGTAATAGTGATTTTTCATAACAACGGCAGGCTCCCTTTCCTACTGCCAGTCAGATTCTAGTTGTAAAGTTTTCATTATAATGGTAGGTCCCCTTTACTAATGCCAGTCCGTAGGAAAATCGAAAATTCCCAGAATTCCCCCTTGCGTACTGCCAGTCACAACGGAATTTGGGTGTCTTCATTATAACGAGAGGCACTGTTTCCTAATGTCAGTTACAGTCCAGTTCGAAGTTCTCATTAAAACGGTAGCTCATATTTCCTACTGCCAGCCACAGTCGAGTAGGGGATTAATTGTAACAGCAGGCCTCTTGCCTAATGCCAGTCACAATCCACTAAATTTGTTATAATGCCAGGCACCCTTGCCTACTTACAGTCTCAATCGAGTAGGGGAGTTTTCACTATAATGACGTGGCCTCAAATTGTGATTTTTCATAAGAATGGCAGGCTCCTTTTCTTACTGTCAGTCAGATTCGAGTTGGGAAGTTTTCATTATAATGGTAGGCCCCCTTTCCTGATGCCAGCCCCTAGGAAAATCGATGTCCTAAAATTCCCCAGCGCGCCAGGCTGGATTGGGGTTTCATATTTGGGGCTCAGCATAAGAACTCAAATGTAAGCTATTCTTTCCCTCAGTCGAATATATTTTTCCAAAGCGATGAACAACAGTTTTCATGGGTTTAATAGTTTCCTGAAAGTCCAGATTAATTTTTAACTTCAAACTCGAAGAAAGTGTTGGGGGACATTTTCTAGAAATTAAGGAGGATAAATGGAAGTCGGTGTGTGTGAGGACGTTTATTTATCTTAAGATACCTAAGAGAACCTTGTACATAAAAATTTGAATAACAACACGTAAGGGATGAGTATTTTCGCAGGGTTTGAAGTTAAAACTAGCCTTGCGGTTAGGGGCGCGTAGCTGTGAGCTTAAATTCGGGAGAAAGCGGATTCGAACCGCACTATCGGCAGACCGAAGATGGTTATCTGTGTTTCCATTTTTCACACCAGGCAAATGCTGGGGCTGTACCTTAACGAAGGCCACGGCCCCTTCCTTCCCAATCCTAGCCCTTTCCTGTCCCATTGTCGCCGTAAGACCCATTTGTGTCGGTGCGACGTAAAGCCAATTATTAAAAACAGTTAAAACTTAATTTGGACTTTTGGGAAACCTTCAAGCCCATGAAAGCTAATATGTCCGTATGGGTTAAAGAAATGCTTACACTTGCGTTCTTATGGTGAGCTCCAATTTTGATGCCTGGTCCCCTTGGAGAATTTTCTATTTCTAGGGATCCTGAGGGCATCAACTTTTCTGGTACCAAGGTTTAAGTGCCTGGAAGTGCCTCATTAATTCGTGTATATTTTCAGTTTTCTAATTTTGTACAGATTGCTTCAAATTCAGTTTCATTTATTAGTATCCTTAATATCTCGAAACTTTTCCTCAACTTTCCAACATTTCATAGGAATTGTGATATATTTTAGTTTCTTTCCGCCACAAAAATAGTACTATATATAGATTTTCATAACGACACTAACTTAGCCAAAATGATAAAAAGTGGTATGTCGTGATAGTTTGGTAATCGGGACACCAGACTGGACGAGGCCGTTGTCCGATTGCCGGTCATTCGTACTAAACCGATAATTAAGGCACATGTGTGATCAGTTGCGTTGTTTTCTGCCTAAACCTGGATTCTCAATAAGAGAGATAGCAAGAGATTAGGAGCTGTCGAGATGTGGTGTTGGGGTCGAATGCAGAAAGTAAGTTTGACTAGGAGGATGACCAACGCTGTGATTTTTGACAGTATACCAGACCTGTTTAGTCATATTACGAAGAGCCAGGAGCTCATGTGGATAGTCCGTAGGTTTCTTCACAGCAGTTCGATGACTGAAGTGATTGATGGTAAAATGCGAGGCAAACATCGCGCAGAAGAACAAGAAAGACATTCCTTCCGAACTCGGTATTGCCAAGGTATTAATGTGATGCTTACTACTGAGCTAAATGGAGATGGCTGATAGAGGCAAAACAATCGCAAAACAATGCTGCACGGTGGCGACTGCTGAATATATTTTGTCTCGCAAGCTCCCAACGTACACCACACGGCGCATGAATTAAAACCTTACGATGGTGATTTTGTTTCAGTTTTTATCGGCTTTAAGAGTCTCACAAGCTTGTCCTCATCAGAACTTCTTTAACATGCGAGTACTTATTATCTGATATGTCTCTCTCGAGTTCAAGCATTCTTAAATTCCAGTGTGCCGTGATACGATCCCGAAACCTTCAGTTCAAGAAGTGAGCCCCTAGCCAGTCGAAAACACAGCCCATCGGTGAGTTAAAATGGGAGAGGAAGTATATTCCTCAGAATCTCCAGTCAACTCTATATCTCGTAGATGAAGTTCTTGATGATGATGATGATGATGATCAATACTAACATGTGCTTCTAACACGTGGCCCCTGTCAAGATCTGATGAAGGATAGTTTGGTATCTTCGATAGAATAATTTTGAGATGCATTATAAGGAAATGGAGCACGGAGCAAACGATACAACCATGAGCGTAACAGGCCATTTGCTGAACCAGATATTGCTGAAGTCGTTAAGATCAAGAGGCAAGAACGAGCTGGACATGTACTACGCGCCTATGATAATAGGATGACGAAAATAATTAATACGCCGTCAGAAGGATCCCGAACAATTGGTAGATTGAAGCTGAGATTGGAGGAATGTTTGCATCAAGACATCAGGATCCTGGGAATTAACCCTTTACTGCATACTGTTGCAACATACAACTTTTCACCTGTATAAATGGATACAGATTGTGGACAGAGGTATTTTTCCAGCACACCTTCCTTGTTACACTTGCGTTCTTATGGTGAGCTCCAATTTTGATGCCTGGTCCCCTTGGAGAATTTTCTATTTTTCTAGGGATCCTGAGGGCATCAACTTTTCTGGTACCAAGGTTTAAGTGCCTGGAAGTCATTTAAATACATATACCAGTGATGCCTTGTTTTTTTTTTTTTACATAACATAAGACAATACAGCCCTACAACCAAAGGTACTCCTTCCACCCCGTCAGCATCCACGCGTACCAACCACCGTTTATTTTACGTGGGCCCTCCCCATCACATTACCACAGGCTTCAGGAGTACCTCTGGCTCAACCTCAAAGACATTACCGACCTACGGTACTAACATGTGCTTCTAACACGTGGCCTCTGTCAAGATCTGATGAAGGATAGTTTGGTATCTTCGATAGAATAATTTTGAGATGCATTATAAGGAAATGGAGCACGGAGCAAACGATACAACCATGAGCGTAACAGGCCATTTGCTGAACCAGATATTGCTGAAGTCGTTAAGATCAAGAGGCAAGAACGAGCTGGACATGTACTACGCGCCTATGATAATAGGATGACGAAAATAATTAATACGCCGTCATAAGGATCCCGAAAAAGGAATGTATGCATCAAGACATCAGGATCCTGGGAATTAAGAACTGGAGGAGGATAACTCCGAACAGAAAAGACTGTTAGAAACTTCTGAGGAAGGCTAAAGCCCACGAAGGACTGTCGTGCCAATGACGACGATGATGATGATGATGACGACCACTATTATTATTATTATTATTATTATTATTATTATTATTATTATTGTACCGGGGGTACACCTTCCCCGGCCAGTTAAACTGTGCGCCTTCTATAAGGCCATCTCTGTCAACAAACTCGAACTGGTGTACTGCAAGATACTTTGGTCTTCATCTTTTAGATGTCTCTGTCATCGGTTTAATTGCTCCCTCTAGCGGAATAAACTTTAATTATTTCATAAAGAAATACTAATTTTGAATGTTTATGTTAACCTGGTTCTTAGGATTGTCCTTCCCTTCCCGCTCTAGTCCCTTCCTATCCCATCGTCGCCGTAAGATATGGTCTCGGTGCGACGTAAAAAAAGAAAAATCATTGCACAGTCCCAGGTTTGCACAAAGTGGGAGAGAGTATTTTAGCTTGAAGTTAACTTTTAATGTTGGACAGTTGGGTTAACGCCCCAAAAGTAGAGTCGGTGCGAGCCGCTAATCTTCGGGACGAGGCAGGCTATGCCTAAACCAATAACCTTATTATGAAAGATAAATATGGATGGAGCAGCCTCATATTAATGGAAGCAAAACTAGACACAGGTATGCGTTTTATGGTTACCACGCCCATTTTACAAGTGGTGAGATTACTAGCCAGGTTGGGTACACGCACGGAAACGCACAGAACTTAGATGGCTCTGATGCCCGAATCAGCAGTAACACACCACCCGCGTGCTCTGTTACTCAGCGCGCGCAATTAGCTTTCTGCACTTGAATTCTGTGATGCCATTGCTGCGACACTCCGATAATCGGTATGCATTGCAATGGATATAACCGTTTATGTTTTCTCTATTGCTATGAGCTTGTATTGTATCTGGAAATACTAGTATATCCAGTTGGTTGGATTACAAATAAACTGATTAATGTTCATCCGGAGCAACATGACATGACACGAGTCATGACATGTGATTAGGAGTGTATAGTTACCTATCGTGATTAAAAATAATGGAGATTTGACCATTATACGGACTTACTTTTCGTCTGCTACGTATCGCTTTTAAGTGTTTTTGGTACTAGACTGTTAGAAAAAGGTTTATGTGAATATTTCAAATTTGCACCGCCGACGAAATGTTGAACGTAAGTCATTAGAAATACAGTAGTACCGTGTGAGATGCTTCTTAATAATAATAATAATAATAATAATAATAATAATAATAATAATAATAATAATAATAATAATAATAATAATAATAGGGACTAGGGCGACGATAGAATAGGACGGGGCTAGGACTGGGAAGGAACTGACCATGGCCTTAATTAAGGCACAGCCCCAGTATTTGCCTGGGTTTCGAATTCACTCCTTCCCGAATGCAAGCTCGCATCTGCGTGATACAAACCGTGTAGCCTATTCTTGTTTCCTCGAGGCACAAGATACACGACACATGTACTCAAATTCAAAATGAAAATGAAAATCCACAGCCTGTTTCCAGTCATTTGACCGGGTCGGGAATGGAATGAATGAAGCCCCCTTCTAGCGGCGAGGATGGAAATTGTGCCGACCTGTCGCACTCCTCTGGGGCAATGATAAATGAAATTATATTGGAGAGTGTTGCTGGAATGAAATATGACAGGGATAACCGGAGTACCTGGAGAAAAACCTGTCCTGCCTCCGCTTTGTCCAGCACAAATCTCACCTGGAGTAACCGGGATTTGAACCGCGGAATCCAGCGGTAAGAGGCCGACGCGCTGCCGCCTGAGCCACGGAGGCTACAATTTCAAAATATATTGCCTAATTTTTTAATTACCCGTACATAAATCTTACTTCTCAACAACCCTAATGATATCAAACATTTTCGTCACTCTTAGCTACTTGCGTTGATACCCAAAGATATAAAAGGTATAAGTCCCGAACGATTCTACAATTTCTAGATTGATGAAAGTAGCGAGAATGATTGCTGGTACAAACAGGTGGGAGCAATTGCAGGAGAATACTCGAAACGAGCATATAAAGGCTAAGTTAGGAACAAACTCGGTGGATGAAGCTATACCTATAAACCGGCATCGCTGGGTGGGTTATGTGAGGCGAATGGATGACAATTGTTTACCATAAAGAATAGGGATTCGGACATTGAAGGTAGGAGAAGTAGAGGTAGACCGAGGCGGCGATGATTTTTAATGATTTTATGATTAGAGTTGTTGAATTCAACGAGGACACATAGCTAGTTGCACATAGAGTATTGTGGAGCCGTTGAGTTAATTCTCAGTGGCTTGCAGACTGAACGCTGAGAGGCATAAGAGTCTGCAGTGTATGTATGTATGTATGTATGTATGTATGTATGTATGTATGTATGTATGTATGTGTGTTGCATTTTTTTGACATGTGCGTGGCATTTGGAGGTCAGCAGCTCTCTTAAATCATGTACGCTTGGTTTTGCTTGAAGTGTACGAACTGCCTTTGTAAGCTAACATCTAAACCGGGAACACTGTAGGCGTACCGTTTCGCTGTCTGACTGCCTGTAAGGGAATGCGTTACCTGCTACGAAACATTTTCAGACAGATTAACAACCACTGTACTCATAGAGGTAGACAAAGCTGATCTTTACTTAGCATATGGTTAATTGTAAATGTTAATATCTGAAGAGGTACCTAAAATATGCCGAAGAAAGTAAAGCACACATTCGCAAATTATGAATTTTATATTTGGATTATTTAAGGATAGACCACCAAAATTAGTTTAAACGTATTTGGATTTAATGGTAAAATGCTAAGCAAGCGTTGCATGTTGCAGAAACACACTGATACGATGGATATTGGTGAACTAGAAGGTTTATGGACTAATTGCAGTTTGTAAAGTATATTATTGTTTCGTACCTACTTCATGGTACGAATATTAAACGTGTTAAATTTTAACAAACTTACAGTGGTGTAAAGAAGTCACTTAGCACGTTGCTGGGCGATTTGGGTCATATAGCTGTCATTTTGCGTTCGGGTGATAGTGGGCTCGAACCCCACTGTCGACAGCCCTGAATATGTTTTCCGTGGTTTTCCGTTTTCACACCAGGCATATTACCTTAAGACCACGGTCGCTTCCTTCCCATTTCTAGCCCTGCCCCATCCCATCGTCGCCATAAACCTGTCTCTGTCGGTGCGATGTAAGACGAAAACCAACAAACAAAAAATCGTCGAGCATTGTGAACTTTCTAATCAAGATTTAGCTAAGAATTTCATCCAAAGGAGCAATCTATAACGAGAAGAATAGGCAAAACGACAGGAAAAACATACACGAGCACTTAAATTCCTATGTGTTGGTCGTGTATGTGATCATTTTATACGTGGAAAACGTGTAATTAAAGGAGTAAGCAAAAAGGCATGGTGCTGATTATTGGTTTAGGGAAAAGTACGACGGGGCACCCATCCCTGAGTTTCACGTAACTGTTACTATTATTTAATTATTATTAAGTCATAAGCCGCGGGAAATACAGTTTTACGTGGAATCTTAACAACTGCGACGTGAGTTTTAATTCCAATATCTAACTTGCATTAACCACGACCGCTGTAGTGAAAAGTATGTGGCGAATTCACTCAGGTGTTATACACACGACGAAGTTAATAAATAATATAATTTAGTAATACAAGAATTTGACATTTTAAAATGTCTTTGGTCTAAGTGAATATTTTTGTCAGAATTCTTGTTAATTGAGAATGTATTCCTCGTTCTTGAAGATCGTCTTCTGCAGTAAGAAACGTCGACCGGACGAGGTTTCATTTGAAAGTAGGAGCAGCCTCTGTAACCTCCCATGCGGGAGTCGTTTGTATCGTCCAACATAGATATGAGGGACCCCGTGTTTTTGCTAGACTTGTCACTGAAGATTGATCTCCGGAACTGCTGGGCAGTGTGGACTGTATATCCACTCGGACGCATTAGGAGGATGTCTACTTTCAGAACGAGTTGTGTCAAATGAAGCAGCAAATTGTTTCTGCTGTTTTGTAGGATGGAGCAAATTTACTGTCGATACAATTAAAGATATCATTTCTGAAGAGAGAAGTAGTTGTTTCATATTATGCTTGAATAAGTCGTGAAGTATAGGGCTTCCTCTACAAAATCAAAAATACCTCCTTCAGTCCTAAAAAAATTGAACCCTTTGGTCCACTATGAAGGATACCTACCTTCCTTACCTATCAGCAAAATTTCATGAGATCTGTCTCTTGGTCGTATCGGGTTTTTCATCACTTGCTGAGGTAAAAGGTAATGTTCAGTAATTCTAATCTATCTACTCAAATGAAAGGTCCGTTTAAAAATATTCCTATGTATTCAAGTAATCTCTGAAGAATTAATCATTTATCATCGGTATCATTGAGATCCAATCGTGTCCACTGGACACCACAATCATTTTACACATAGGGTCAGAACACTGGTGTGAGCCTTTGACATTACTGCCCGATGGACATCCTTACTAGAAAGCACTGTCTCAATTATTAATTAAAGAAAAGAAAGTCTGGAAATCCTTAAATTCGGCTTCCATGTGAGACTACATGTACCATCATAGTGATTCTTTATGGTCCAGTCCTCGTAACGCGAACTCTGGACTGGGTATAATTAACGCAGTCCTATCGGCGTGTGCCACACAGTGGTTATATGGCATGGACCCTTAATTGAATCGATATGACCTGCGTCTATGTCATGGACCGACATCTAAACTTCTAAGTTACTTCAAAGTCATTGTGGATGATGACCGCAAGGAAAATGATTCTACGGTGACATATGGCCCTACTCTAAGTCACTGAGGTTGATGACCCCATGACCATCCAAGTTTCTAAGCTGAAGGCTAAACACAATTAAGTTACATCGGTTGATGAACAAAGTTTCCACTTTACTAACCCCAGCACATTTACTGCTCCATCAATCAAAGTCAAATAATGCAACAACAACAATGCTCACAATACTTTGTGGCAGTAAAATCCATTACCTTCGGATATGTCCCCTTAATCGTTACGTTAACCTTTACATATTTCCCTGAAAAATAAACTAAGATTCCCATAATGCATCTTCAAGTTATTCGCTTGATTTAAAGTTATTTCAAAATACGTTTCCACGGAATTGAATAATTAAATAAATTGAAATGATTTAATGAAATCTTAATGAACAACAAATTCTGTCTCCGCGAACGAATGGTTTCTTCCACAAGTCCCTACACAAGTCTTGACGTAATTCATTTTTAATCATGTTGGATGTATATCGTCGGTTGTTTATCCCTGTAGCTGGAAAAATTTACATCACTTATTTCCAGTATTTATCTTATTTCGTGACATCACACTTTAATTTAATCTAATACTAACCATTATTACTACTTGGATAACCCTGATAATTAAGTACAAAACTCACCGTACAATGTAAACCGATTATGATGTCATATATTGTCATAACATTTCCGTGAAGCTTTGTGCGCACCTCACAAACAAAACAATCATCATTACCATCGATCTATATTTTGGACAACCCTGAAATTGGCTAACCTCGCTCATTATACTCTAAGTTCGTGGTCTCAAATGTACATTACAATCTTAATTAAACAAATTCACAGTATCTGATAACATACAAGTCATTACCGGATGAAAATTTAAACTAGATTCCGAAGTTATAATGATTTCCGTTGCCAAGAAATGCGATCTCAATTTTAACACACTACGCAAATCCCGTTATTCTCGAGCTGCGAACTCCTATCAGTTGACGGCATTGAAACACGGCCCCCGCTCCGTTGTGATATGAAACACATGTTTCGTCTTGCCTGACTGGCCTTTCAGAATGAAACCTTTAACGTCGCCGACATAATTAAACAAATACGATATTTCTCACCAACAAAATGCACATAGATTATACTTCAAAATGCCCTGCAATAATTGTACATGTCGCAGATTAATACCGGCATGGATTCTCTAGTTCTACTTTCCATCCCAAACATTACACAAAATCTTCCTCGGGCTTAGACATATCCCAGCACATTTACAGGCTTCCAATCACCTGATTCACAAATCCTATCTCAACTCATACGACAAATCTGAACTCTCGTCTCAACTCGACGGCTCTCACTGAAAAAAAAAAAAAAAAAAAAAAAAAAAAAAAACCTGGAATAAAAATACTTAGAATCCACGACGCATAATACGCACAAATACATTAATAATGAACACTTCGCATAATGATCTCGTATTTTCCAAAACAGGATTTCACAAAATGATTGTCAAAATTATACTATTTTTTTATTGTCAGTCGGACACAGTTTAAATAGACATATAATAACGTTTCACTTCGTGACACAATTCACCACTCTACATTTCTCAACCCGACAGCGCGCTTCCACTCGATTGAAAATGGGTAACCATGAATTTCTTACACTAATGCCATCAAAATTCAAACAGAAAATGTTTACGTCAGTTAAAATATCTTAATTTGACCTCACAAAAATATAGGCAATGACGGAAATGACGATCCACTCTGGACGTGATATCACTTCGAAATCCTCACTAATAACTTTTACATGTCACACGGCACACGCAATATTTTAAACATTTATCCAAGCAGAAAATAAAACAAATGATCTTTCGTCATATTTCAGACATTTGCCAAAAAAACATATGGGTGACCAACTTCGTCATAAAAAACCCATTTCAAATGCACATAAGTTTGACATCAAAACAAGTTATAGTGGGTGTTAAGACGGCAAGGCACCTACCTTAGGTTTCGTCGGATTCCATCTTTCGGCTCACCCGTGACCTTCCGTCGCTTATCTAGCCATTTTACATTTCTGGCTGTACATCATAATATTTATTTATTTTTCCTGGGAATAAAACATAAAAAAAAGAAATACCCTTCACACGTGTCTCCGTTGATCGCACTCGACTGATGGTATTTGCTGCCCGCACACGAATTACTTTTACAACACAAAAATATTTTACAACTTTCTACTTCTGCGGTATCTTGACCGTCTTTTTATCAAACTAAATCTACTTGGATTTAAGCCACTAGCCACATCGGCCCAAAACCTGTTCGTCGGACTTAGTCTGCCTTTTGTCGCTTGATTTACAGAACAGTCTAACTCTCTCACTCAAGATTCAATAACACAATGCAGGGGTTTCAACATGGCGTCCCTTCTATATTTATAGCCATTACCCCCTCTCTCCAGGCATTTTCCCTTTACCGCCAAGAAAATTTGCGTGACTTTTTCGACTTAAATGAACCTAATCTAAAAGAGTTTTGGATGTAGCCACATACTTGCTAGATGGCTATCGGGAGTGTTCCTGGACATTTAAAATTTATGCATATTAAATTAACTGGTTAGATGACCTCATTTGATAGGCACTACTTTTCTGTCGACTTCGCGTGGGGACGCTAGACACGCGCGCCCTTCTGAAATAATTCACCTACCGAGCTCGATAGCTGCAGTCGCTTAAGTGCGGCCAGTATCCAGTATTCGGGAGATAGTAGGTTCGAACCCCACTGTCGGCAGCCCTGAAAATGGTTTTCCGTGGTTTCCCATTTTCACACCAGGCAAATGCTGGGGCTGTACCTTAATTAAGGCCACGGCCGCTTCCTTCCCACTCCTAGCCCTTACCTGTCCCATCGTCACCATAATACCTATCTGTGTCGGTGCGACGTAAAGCGACTAGCAAAAATAATTCACCGAAATGACTTAGCAGTCTCAAATCTGTCTTGCTAAAGACCAATTGTCTTATAGATAAATACAGGATCCTCATTATATTGCATTCACCACTAATTCTTTGATTTAATTATATTTATTCGACATAAACTTTCTTCTGTATCCTTCCATTGCCGACACGTGCGGATGACGTCACATCTCAGAGCGTGGACGGAAAGTAGCTACCTCCTTGCCACGTGTCACTCCCGTGATATCAAGAAATGTTCAGACATGTAGTAACTTTTCATACTTAAAATTCTTAGTGCACAAAGGTCATGGGTTCAATATTATATTTTTTTCCGACAGAATGGCGCAGAACAAGTGGCCTGTTGAGGTATGAGGTGCTTAATACCGGAGTTGGGATGTAATCGAGTAAAAGTAATCGAAGTTTTAAAAAAGGTCAAATATTCCATAACTAGGTTGTGCTTCTTCGAACATTTTCGATGATTGTGTCCTTGTTCTATGTCCTTCTCAATATATATAAAATAACTTGTACTGACTGACTGACTGACTGACCATCGCCGAGCCAAAACTACTGGACAGAATAAAATAAAATTTTGGGGATGCATTTATATTAGTGTGTAGGTGCTCAATAAGGGATGATTTGTGGATATTCCTTTGCTAAGAGGGTGAAAAGGGGGGTGACATAAATGAGCATATCTATATCCCCGAAACTTAAAAGTTTACAGAAGTGAAATTTCATGTGTAGAATCTCCTTTAAATATAAAGAAACACGTATTTTTTTGTATTTGGAAAATCTCCTTCAGGGGAGCGCAAAAAAGGGAAAAAGGAGTTGAAATTCCTTTTATGAGGATACTTGTATCTAAGAATTGATGATGTTACAGACATGAAAATTGGTATTTGGTATCTCCTTTAAAAATTAAGAAATAGGTATGTTTTGTTTTAGTAAAATTCAGTTAATCTGGGGTGAACATGAGTGACAAAGGGGGTGAATTTTTACTAAAAAAATATATCTACAGTAACCTATATCTCAGAAACGTAAAATGTTACAGACGTGAATACTGGTATTTGGAATCTCCTGTAAAAGTAAAGGAACATAGATAATTTGTTTTCGGGTAATCCATTTAAGGGGAACTAGAAAAGGGGGTGAATTTTTAAAATGGGAATATCTAAAGAACATCTCATAAACTTAACATGTTGCAGACGTGAAAATTGGTATTTTTTTTATCTGTTTTCTAAATGAAAAACCGTGTATGTTTAAGGGAGGAGGGGGGAAATGAATTATTCTTATGAGGATACATATATCTCCAAAACTGAAGATGTTACAGTCGTGATAATTGATATTTGGAAGCTCCTCTATAAGTAAATAAATAATTTTATTTTCGGTGAATTCCCTAAGGGGGAGGGTGAAAGGAAGTGAATGAAATGGAATTATACTTATTTAAATACTTATATAAAAACTGAATGCAACAGACGTGAAAATTAGTAGTTAGAATCTACTTTAAAAATAATCACACGTTTGGAGGGGGGGGGGGGCGATCAACTTAATGGGGGTGGAAGATGAAAAAGGAGTTGAATACTTTTTATGAGGATACTTATATCGCAAAACGGATGATGTTACAGACACGGACATTATTATTTGGAATCTTCTTTCAAAGTAAAGAAACACATATTCCTTCTTTTTTTTCGGAAAATCCACTTAACGGGGGATGAATTAATTTTAAATTTAGTTGTTTTCTTTCTATCAGGGTACTTATATCTAAAAAACTAACGATGTTACAGACATGAAATTGTTATTTGGTAATACACGTATTCCTTTGTTCTCGGAAAATTACTTAACGGGGGTGAAAGAATTGAAAAATTAATTGAATTATTTGTATGAGGATACTTATGTCTGAAGAAAACTAAGGATGTTACAGACGTGAAAATTGGTATTTCGAATCTCCTTTAAAAATAAAGAAACATATTTTTTGGTTATCGGAAAATTGACTTAAGGGGATGAGAGTGAAAATAAGTAAAGGAGTTGAATTCTGTTTATGAGGATACTTATATCTCAAAAAACTGAAGATGTTACAGACGTAGAAATAGGTATTTGGAATCTCTGTTAAAAACAAAGAAACATGTTATTTTGTTTGTTTTCGACTTGAGAGAAGACTGTTTTTCACGTGTACAGTTCTATATCGCATGGTCATCTTAGCCTCAAAAGGCAATACCACAAACATGCTTTACAAAGAGTTTCTTGGATAAATGAATTTTTTTTTCGGTGAGTTTTTATACTTTATTGATTTTCAGATAATGTCTCAGTGATTTTCAGATAATGTCTCAGTACAGTACTGAGGAACGATTACTTTTAACAAAGTATGAAATCCACGCGAGCGAAGCCGTGGGTAACTGGTAGTTTCAGATAAATCTACACTACGAACATTTACACTTATACAGTGGGTAAAATAAGTATGCATGTGCGGCTTGTCATATATCTTTATAAAAACACAAATGCGTCATGCCCTAGTTCATGAATGATATTTCTTAAAGTGTGAAGAACCACCTATGGATAGAAATTGTGCAGTCTTTACAACAAAACAATATTAATATAATTTCCTGTCCTCAAAATTAATATTCATACATGTTGAAACAATGTCCTCAAGCACACACAGTTTGACAACCAATATGCATTCCCTAGGCATCGATAACTGCTTGATGCGTTCATGATATGGTGCTTACAATGTTTGATGTGCTCTTGGCATCGATTTTCGTCCATTTCTACTTCAGATGGTCGAGGAACATGTCAGTTTCCTTACTCTCTGCTCCAATAATCATCATCATCATCATCATCATCTGTTTACCCTCCAGGTTCGGCTTTTCCCTCGGACTGAGCGAGGGATCCCACCTCTACCGCCTCAAGGGCAGTATCCTGGAGCTTCAGACTCTTGGTCGGGGGATACAACTGGGGAGTATGACCAGTACCTCGCCCAGGCGGCCTCACCTGCTATAGTGAACAGGGGCCTAGTAGGGGGATGGGAAGATTGGAAGGGATAGGCAAGGATGAGGGAAGGAAGCGGCTGTGGCCTTAAGATAGGTACCATCCCGGCATTTGCCTGGAGGTGAAGTGGGAAACCACGGAAAACCACTTGGAGGATGGCTGAGGTGGAAATCGAACCCGCCTCTACTCAGTTGACCTCCCGAGGCTGAGTGGACCCCGTTCCAGCCCTCGTACCACTTTTCAAATTTCGTGGCAGAGCCGGGAATCGAACCCGGACCTCCGGGGGTGGCAGCTAATCACGCTAACCACTACACCACAGAGGCGGCTGCTCCAATAATGCCCACGTATTTTCTATGGGATTGATGTCTTGGGACTATGAAGGCGTTTGGAGTTGCTTGCGAACATTATACAGCAGCCATTCTCTTTTTATACGAGCCGTATGCTTGGGATCATTGTCTTGTTTAAAAAACAAGCGAGTACTCGGGTTTTAATTTCGCAACACTGCCCAGCAAATTATCACGGACTGTGTTCGCATACGCTGTGGCAATCATATTACCGTCAACGACAACCAATTCTCCCACCCGAGCGTAGCTCATGCATTCCCAAACCACGACATGCCTAGTATAATTACGGTATTTTTTATTCATATTTTAGTTCGTTAGGTCCGCCCGAGGACCACGGTGCTTGTGCTTTAGCTGTGTTGTCGATGTTTGTCGCCTTCTTCTTCTTCTTCTTCTTCTTCTTCTTCTTCTTCTTCTGATTGTGGGCCGGTTCTACCACCTACTGGTAAAGTAGCGCGTAACTTGCCCTCCGCGTAAAAGGATGTTTCCGTTCGACCACTCCCGGGTAGCGCTATCGGCAGCATAAATCGTCGTTACCCGGTGCGCAATTTATCGCCCACTTCGAGGACCCGATAAGACTTTACCTGCCGGGCAAGTTTTGAGAGCTGAACATTATTAGCTGTATTTCTTGTGATATGCAGCTCAAATTAGCTTAGTATACTGAAAAAAGCATTATACTGTAACAGTGATCGATATTGTATTGCAGGATTTTGAACATTAATGCTTCCTTAGAGTTGCAACGGTCACACCAGTCTCTCGCATTGATAGCGTAGGGAACATATTTTATACGTCAAGCTTTCACAAAGAAACTCTAAAAGGATATAAAATCGAAACCTATTCGGAAATAATTTCAAATGAGATTTAATATTCTACTTTTTCAGTTTTCAAACGCCATATATAACTTGTTCCTATGTAGCCGTTTCAGCTCAAGGTACCTCGTAGCGTAATGGCTAACGCGCTTAATCATAATACGAGGTTTTTCAGGTTCGAGTCTTCATTTTCACGAATCTTTTTTTTTTTCATTATTAGCGTTGTAATAATCTGCATGCCTCTTTTCGTACGTTCTTTTGTTAATAGCATATTTCATTGAAATGTTTAATCACAATTTTCTACTAGGAAAATGCTTTATATGTGTGTGCTACTTATAGAAAGTGATGTTACGATTAATATAGCATACCGTATAGGACTGTCGCCCAGGTAGCAGGTTCCCTATCAGTTGTTTACATAGTCTTCTTGTAAATGATTTCAAAGAAATTGGAAACTATTCCACTTACTATGGTGGATATTTACCCCGATTAGTTCTTTAACAGTACCTTCCAACTTTATCTTCATAAACATTAGAATGAAATGCATTATAAATAAATGGAAGCATGTGGAACTAAACGAGGTCACTGAGCTAGTTGCAAATAGAGCATCGTGGAGATACTTAATCAATTCACAGAAGTCTGCGGATAGAATGCTCAAAGGCAATTAGTCCGTAAGGAAGATGTTGGGTGTATATACGTATATGGAAGCGCGTGAAAAAAAAGTTAAGAACAACGGCAGGGAACGAAAATATTTTTTAAAATGTAAATTAGAAAGACGATGAAAACCTGCGTACCTTCTATTACGGAGCGAGCGACTTGCCCAATCTACTACGAGAATACTTTCCAAAAACGCTGCCTTACATGACAGGTTATAACTGGCATAAGAAAATGTAATCTCGAGATTTTAATCCCGAATAGGTATTGATTTTGAAGCTCATAGATTAAAATCACGAAAGCTTGACATAAATCGTTGTCCATAACTCTTTAGACCCCCCTTATTAGGCTTTTTGAAGATAATCAACAGATGCAAGCACAGGAAAATAAGACAATCGTAATGAGCTTCATACATCTGACGATTGCCACCTAATGGTTGGAAGTGTAATTAACTCGATCAGAAATGCGCATGTTTTAGGATTTGATAACCTGATCCCTTTCAGTTTTTAAAATTATTTTTGAGTTGTCACGGCTGTCTGAAACATTGATCAACCTGTCAGATTTCTGTATGATGATCTAATGTTCATCCAGTCAAACAGTTTAATTACTGCAGTGTTCTAAAACAGTGAGCCAGCCCTCTAATAGCTCTGAGTTTGAACCGGAAGATGTCAGACTTCGTTGGGACTTTGAGAATACTATGTTAATTGAGGTGGTCTCCTTCGGGATCCGATTGCAGAGGCGGGGGCTGGCGTAAAGATGGTGGCATAAGGTAAAGCAGAACTATCATCTATGTGAACTTTATCTGCGTGTGACAAAGGGGATATTCCAGCGTTCCCCTTAGCATGTAACTGTTAGGTCGATCTGCCTTTCCTCTAAATTTAATGTGGGTTTTTCTTCTTTTGTTAGAACTTAAAATGTAGGTTTTAAGGCAGTCTACGGACTTAATATGAACACTCCTCATGGGGATTTTATAAAATGTAAAGACGCGCGAGTGTGAACCTCCGTTTCCCTCATTCACTTTCTTTTCTGGTGACTTTTTCTAAAACTTTCTTCTCTTCTTTTCGGACGTAAACTTTTCCTTTCTTAGTCATCTAGTAGCATGGCTTATCCTATGCGTCGTTGGGCCCTATTAGGCTTTAACTAGGAGTCCTTTAGGGGGTTCAGCCTCCATTTTCAGTTTATTCTCGGCCTTTCCATTAACCTTTGTTTTCCGTTTCTTGGCCGCATAGTATGGGCTTCGTCTGCTGCATATTCTTGATCTTTGGATTCGCTTTTCGAGTGTGGGTCGCGATTAAAATAAGGGTAGCGAGTGTGAAAGCTGTTCAAGGACACATGTACGTGAATTATTTTCATAAAATAGCTTTTTGGCGATTTTTGTGTATTATTAATCTTTAAAGTTTTCTCTTTCAGAATATACAGGGTTTACACACGTTAGCAAGTTTTTTGGCCCTAAGGTTGGTTTTAAAAATGTCTGCACTAACTAGCCACGCCCCCTTTAAATGAAACTCCTTGTGTGGGTACCAAA